>NC_072864.1:1210434-1513043 GCF_028858705.1 Grus americana | reverse complement strand
CCTGTGTGGGCGACTGGGGGGTGTCGGAGGTGGGTGCCGCCAGGCCTGGCTGTCCCCGGCACGGCTGCGAGCTGCGGGGTGGCGCAGGGTGCCCACCGGCCTGGAGGACGTCTCCATGTACCCCATGCTGGTGGCCGAGCTGCTGGCGAGGAACTGGACGGAGGCAGAGGTGAAGGCGGCCCTGGCCGAAAACCTGCTCCGCGTCTTCAAGAAGGTGGAGGAGGTGAGTGGGGCGCAGGGATGCGCAGGGCACAGGGACAGCAAAGACCAGTGGGACAGCAGACGTATGCGGGATGTATGGGGACAGGGGTGGCACTGGGGCACGCGGGGCAGGGGATGAATGGGGGCACGGGGACGTGCAAGGTGATGGGGGGGGGGGGGGGGCCGCGTGGGGCACGGGGACTGCTCTCCACTGCGGGAGCCCACCCTGTCCCCCACCGCAGGTGAAGATGACCATGCAAGGCACGGCTGCCCGCGAGACGCCCATCGCCTTCGAGGAGCTGGAGGGGACGTGCAGGACCCGCTACGGGTACTCCAACGGTGCCGGCACGGCACGGCTCCTGCCGGCAGCCCTGGCGCTGGCCCTGCTCCACTCCCTGCTCTCCTAGCGCCCAGCCCCAGTTCCCAGCGCACCCCAGCACCGTGCCCGGCAGGACGCCAGCAGCTGGTCCCGTAGCTGCCGGGCTGGGCCCTTCCCACCCACGTGCCGGCCCTGCCAGCAAAATAAAGCCGTGCTTCAAGCACCGCCGGCACCGTGCGTCTGTGCCAGGACCCTGTGGGGACTGCCAGCCCCAGCCCCGGCACATCACCGACCACGCCGACACCTTGCTGGCCACCCCGGCCGGGCAGAGGCGTAGGGGGCCGGTGGGCACCCAGCCTGGGGCATCGGGAAGCCGTCGCCGCACCGGGAGTGACACATCGCTGCAACACACGGGCAGGGTGGCTGTAGGGCTGCCTCCACAGTATGCTTACATTAATCATTAGCTAATTAATTGGCTACTCAATTATCTTCTTAGCAATTTCCTCTCACATTTGGGAACAGCCTGTCTTCAGAGCGGAGGCGGCTTTGGGCACCGGGAAAACAGGCAGGAGAAGGAGAGCCATCTTCCTGTGGCATTCGCAAATTGGCTGAGGCACAGAGCCCCATCTGCCACCGGCGCGGGGAAGGGACGGGCGCGGGGACGGGATGTGCCCGGTCCCCGCCAGGACGGTGACCACCGCGCACTGCAGCCACCGTCCTCCGTGGTGAAGCTGCTGCCGGTGGGTGCCGATGGCAGGACCAGGGTGGAAAGAACTGGGGCTTCCTCTGTGGGTCTCCCCGCCGTGGAGCCCGGCCTCGTCCCAGGCACCAGGGAACGGTGGGAGAAGGGCGCGGGGAGCCGGGCAGCCTGAAAACCACGCCGGGGGAAAGGAGCTCAACTTCAGCCGGCTGCCCCGGCCTCCCCAAGCTGGTGTCGGCTGCACCGGGGCCACAGCAGCTCCCGCTCACTCCGGTTCCCCCCCCTGGCTTGGCTGCACCAAGGGAACCGGACCCTCGGGGCAAGGCACGGGGACTCGCAGGGCGTCTGCCCCTCCGGCACCCTCGGAGGCGGTGACCCCAGCAGTGGTGACCCCGGCAGCTCCCCGGCCCTTCCTCCTCCTCACCTCAGCCCCACGGCCCGCAGGCAGGGGACAGGGCACGGCCATCCCGCTGTGCCACAGGCGGAGGGGACCACAGCCCCCTCTTCGCGTCCGAACCCCCAGACCCAGCCCGATGGACGTTCAGGGATTGTTTATTTAAAATAGCAGAAGGTAATCAACAGGGGGGTGGAGAAGAAAAAGGCAAATGAGATAAGCTTAAAAACAAAACCAAAACACCCCACAAATGAAACCACGGAGAAACATCACACAGAGAAGGAGCATTTCCAGGGGCCGCAGGGCACATCCCGGCCCCACGGGTGCTAAGCCTCCTCCTCCTCGGTCACCACCCCGCGCCCCCACCACAGGCGCCGGGGAAGAAGGCTCTGTCGGTCACTGGCCACACGCTACCAAGGCCACCGAACTCATAAGAAATAATCAAAACGGTGAGAAATGTTTGTGTTGCAAGTGCTGGGGAGACGGCCCCTGGCCCGCAGCCAGTCCTGCCCCACGCTGGGAGCGGCCCCACGCTTCCCCCCACGCTTCCCCTCCCTCCTCTCGCACAGCCCACAGCAGCAGCCGCGCACGTCTTAACATTCCCTTTCAAACCGACGAACGGGAGCTGCCCGCTGCAGCGGGACCAGCCGCTCACCCCTGGCTGCACGCACGGCCCTCGTTTACAGCCTGCGGCGAGGAGGTTCCAAACGGTTTAAAAGTTCTTCCTCGTGAGAGCCAGAGGAAACTACATTTCCTTCCCGGCGAGGTTCCCATCAATCCAGCACCTCGGTGGTGCCTCAGGGTCACAGAGAAGGGGGAACAGGAAACTTCAGCCCCAGGGCGTCGTGGTTTTACCCCAGCTCAGAGGCTCTGAGTGACAAGCAGCCAGGTTTCCCCACGAGCAGCCAGAGGAGGGGGGACACGGGGAGCAGCCCCCGCTCGCCCAGCCTGCTACCACGCTCTGCGGGCAGCAGCACGGAGCAGACGCAGCGCGGTGGGGACGGCAGAGAGGAAACGGCGGCAGATATCCAGGGAACAAGCCACAGCCGGGGAAAGCAGAGACGCTCTGGGGACGGTTCACACCCATCCGGCCGGGGGACGAGGCTGCGGCCACCACAGCTGCCAGCCCAGGGGTGGAAGCTGCTGCCATCCGCTCCCAGCTGGCGACACGGGGCCGGGACCGGTTCCGCACGGGAGGTCAGGGCCTGGATAACCATTTCCAGCCCACAGCGGGTGGGGAGGGGGAGGTGTGGATGCACACACAGGGAGGACGAGCCTTTCAAAGGTCACTTTGTGGTACAGAGCTCCAGGGAGGTTTGGCAGGACAAGGAGCTGAGGATCGGCAAGGTGAAGCCTGCAGCACCCAGCTACAGCTACGAGCCGGGGCTCGGCAAGGTCACTGCGAGGGACGAGGTGCCGCAGCATGACCTCCCCTCCCTGCAAGGCACTAACCTTCCCAGAAACACCGCAGCTGGGAAAACAACCCTTCCCAAACCACTGCCAGAGGAAGGCAGCCCTGTGGGAATCTCCCTGCTCCTTGTAAACAGCTCCTTGCTGCGAGGAAAACACAGCCCACGACTTGGAGACCCGGTCTAAAACAGATAACGAAAGCGTGCTATGCACGGAGGAGAGTCAGGCGAGCAGCACCCCGGAAGACACCGCGGCCCGCCTCCAGAAGGATTCGTTTAGTGTTAAAATCAGGAGCGGGACGTCGCGTCGTGAAGCCAGCATCAACCCTCAAATGAAAAACACCCTGAAATCAGAACCAGCAAAGCGCTCCTCAAGCCCAGAAAGGGGCCGCCTCTGCTCAGAAACCCCCCGCCAGGATCGCTGCCTGCTCTGGGAAAAGGCGTCACCGTCACACCCCAAAAGAAGAGTCTGAACGCAGGCAGGGCTGGGGACGTGCTGCTGGAGGAGGGGACGGCCGACTCCGCCTGGCCGGTGGGTCAGAGCAAGGACGTAGCAGAGGTGGGGAAGGAGTCCCGGGCCCCTCCACCCCACACGTCGTACCACCCGTGCGGGGCAGCAGTCCGCAGGGGCGACAGGAGACCTTAGTTCCGCAAGGCAGCCAACCTGGAAGGGAGAGAACGAGAGGGATCTGCCGTGAGAGCGGCAGGAAACGGCCGCAGCTCAGCAGGAGCCATCAGCCAGCGCACGCAGGGAAGGTCCCTGCCCAGAAATCCTCCCTCCTGCGGCAGAGGTGTGAGAAACCCTGCCCTGGAGCACGCGGCCACGGTTGCCCAGGGAGCGTCTGCCATCGCAGCAGGGGAGGTCCTGCACAGAAGGGCTTCCTGCCTCCAATTCTGGGTGCCCCCACCCACCCACCGCAGCCCCCCGGCCCCTCTGCCGGGGCTGTCCCCAGCTCCCAGCACAGCGCGCCGCAGCCCGGGCACCGTCCCCAGCTGGACCCCAGTGACGGCTGCGGGGGGAGGGACCGGGAAGAGGAAGCTCAGCGGCTTCTCCTGGGGCAGTTCCCGGCAGACAGCCTGTTCCTGGAGCTGTTTGAAGGTCAGCGCCAAGCATTCCCGGAGCAGCAGCAGCTGCGTGAGGGAGAGCACGGAGCAGGGGGAGACCATCCTGCACCTCACTGACGAGAACTCGCTGCCACGTGCCAAAAGCCACCCCCTTCCCCACGCCCGAAGCAGCCCCGCAGCCCTGAACGGGAACCGCGCCTGCCTGCGCAGGGTGCCACGGGGACTGCCAGGCTCCGGCTTGCCCGAGCACGAGAGATCGGTCACGCCTGCCGTGCTGTGCTGACTCCCCTCATATTGCTGCAGGATGCCTGGGAAGGATTCGAACTGCCTCGACGCAGAGCGAAGGACCCGGGAGAGAACAAACCTCCGCGACAGCTGGTCTTCCTGGGTGCGCACCGAGCTCTCCCCCACTGCCGAAGCCCCCTCGGGGAGCTGGTTGAGCTGGTCCATGATCTCCAGACCGTTCTCCTCCGCGATCTGGACGATGAGGCTGTCCACCTGCTCCTGCGGCGTGGTCAGCGTGGTAGCGGAGCTCATGGAGTCTTCCATGACCTGCGACAGCGACAGCCTGTCACCCTGCCCCACAGGCAAAGCGCAGCCCGACTTCTTCCCTCAAAGAACCGGCTGCAGATCCTGCGTTGCCACTGGCCCCCCTCAGGCAGCACAGACGCGTCTTCCCCAACGTTTCTCATATCCCCCAAACGCAGAGAACAGAACTGTGTGAACAGCTCAGGGGGTTTCCCGCACCGGAAGCCGGAGTCCCCAAGGGAAACAGAGCGCTGCTGCGGAAGCCCCAGTTACAGCCGGGACCCGGCTCGCTCCCCCAACGAGACAAGCCCACCCCTCCCAAAGCCAACAGCTCCGGGCTCTCCCAGACCCCTCAGAGGCCACTGGCACTTACCGACGTATGAACATCCAAATTCTGAACCTGCTGCTCAAATTTATCCATCACGGCAGACACCTTCTGCAGGTCCATGGAGCTCAGAGCCTTGTCCAAGGCCTTGGTCACCTGGGCCATGTTTTTCGTCACCTGCAAGAGGAGATTGCTTCACGGGTGCTCCCCAAACGCAAGGTGCGTCACTGCTGAGACTAAAACCCAGGTCAACAAGAGAGAAGCCAGCGTTTCTGATGCTCCCAGCAGCGCTACGAGGCAGGACAGGCGCTGCCAGACACTGCAGCCAGCTCTCTGTGGGTTTCTCCGGCCACACGCAGCCCCTGAAGACCTCGGGCAGCGCTCCTGGCAGTCCGGGTCCCAGCCCTCCACCCTCACACCACGGGGCGAGAGGCACCAGGCACGAGCCTCTCCCTCTGGCAGCCGTGGGTTCAGGATTTAATCCGAGCCCCCAGCGAAGCAGCTGTGCTGCGGGGCCGTCCCAGACAGACTTTTCACAGCCTGCACCAAAGCAAGGGGCTCCGAGGTAACTCTGAAGCCTGGTGGGATGCTTTCCGGGGACAGGGAAGCCCGAGGAGGCTCGAGGCAGCGAGAGGGGAAGAGGCAAGGTTCGCTCTCTGTGGGGCACAGACCCGCCTCAAAGCCCCACGCCCGGGCGGAGGCTCTTACCCCCTTCATCGTCACTGCCGTCTGGACCTTGGAGGCCACCGCGTCCACCCGGGAAGACATGCGGAGCCAGTTAAGCCCCTCGTTCTTCTTGCGGATGGCATTCTCCGCATAGACGCGGGCGCACTCCACGTTCTTCTGCTGAAGGGCCTGGAGAGGCAAAGGGCAGCGCTTGCACAGAGAACCCACCGCAGGTTTACACACAAGCATGCTCCACTTCTGCCCAGCAGGTTTCCAGCAGGAAACAGCTTTCCCGTGACCCCCAAAACACCGAGCATGCCCTTGAACGGGAAATAAATCCCTTCCAGCGTTGCAGGAATGCACCACATGCATCCGGCTGATTCGGGAGCTGAGGGTGGGACTCAAAACACTCGGAGACTGAGCTGGCACACGCAGCGAGGGCTGGCGACGGGACCCTGCCCCTTTCCCCAGTCCCTTCACGGGACACGGCAGGATCTCCAGCCACCCGGCACAGCACCGAGGGCTGGCAGCACCGGCCCGGCAGCTCTGCACGCAGGGTGAGCTCCCACCCACCTTTTTAACTTTGGCTTGCTCGGCCTTGGAATCTTTCTCAGCTTTTTTGGCAAGCTTCTCCAGCTGCTTTGCTGTGAACTGCGGAGAAAGCAACAAGTCAGTGCCAGGATACGGCGGCGCAGCACCGGGGACGTGGGATGAGCGGAGCCCTCGACCCTCTGGCCACGGTTTGGGGAGATGGACACAGCCCTCCCCCCCCCGCCCCCGCCGAGGACCGGAGGCTCCCTGAGCACCCGGCAAACCGAGAAATCCATTTTCCCCTCGTTCGGCGGGGAACGGCAGCCCCGGAGGACAAACCCGACTAAAGGGCTCCCTCTTCCCGCAGCCGCCGGCATCGGCGGGACTCCCGCGGCCCCCCCACGCCTGCTGGAAGGCGGATCTCTACAGGCCAGGGCCTTCCTTCTGTAACGGGGCCGCAGCAGGAAGAAGCCCCGACGAGGCGTGAGTCAGCGGGCGGAACGGTCCCGGGGCCTCTCCCGGAGAGGTGGACGCCATCACCGGACCCTCCGGGACGGACCGCGGCGATACGTGACGGAAAGGAGGCGGAGGGCCCGCCGCAGCCCTCACCTTCAGCTGGAAAAGCGTGTCTGGAAAGGAAGGAGAGCACAGCCTCAGGGACGGCGCACCGGGGACCGGCGATCGGGACCGGAGGCCGGGGCCGGCCTCCGGTCCCGATCGCCGGTCCCAGCGTGCCCCAGCCCCGCCCAGCAGGACAAGCCCCACCTCCACACGTTCCCAGCCCCAACCCCGGCCCCATCGCGGCGGAACCCGGTTTACCGTACCCCCACCCTTACCGTCCATCCTGCCCCGCCGCCGCTTCCGGGTTCTACTGCCGCCACTTCCGGGGTGCGCGCGGAGATTCTCGCGAGAACGCCGCCTGCCCGGGCGGCGAGGTCACGTGGTGGGGACGGGAGGCGGGGTCAAACACCCGAGGGGGCGGGATCAGACGCTGGGGGCGGGGTCACATCAAGAGCCAGGGTCACACGGGGCGGGGCCACACAGGGGGCGGGGCCATATGGGGCGGGGCCATACAGGGGCAAGGCTGCTATAGGGCCCCGCCTCTTCAGCCCCAAACCGTGCTTAGCAACCGTTGCCGGGGGGCAGCGCGGTGGGCGGGGTCTGCGGGGCAGGTGTCACGGCGCATGCGTAGGAGACGTGAGTGCTGCACTGCGCATGCGTACGAGTGGTCTCCGCGGTGGGCGGGCGGTACTGCGCATGAGCGGAGGGCGGGGCCGGCTGCGTGCGGCGTCACAGCGCATGCGCGGGGCCGACATGGCGGAGGGGGGCTCTGCCGAGGGGGAGCTGGAGCCGCTGCGGCTGCGGCGGCTGCGGGGCGAGGGCTTCTTCGAGGTGCCGGCGGCCGACCGGGTGAGGGGCCGGGGCCCTGTGGGTGAGCGGAGCGGGGTTCCTGGGCTTCGGGAGGTGTCGAGGCGGGGGAAAGAGAGTCCCAGAGCCCTCAGGCCTCCGGTTTGTGTGTGGGCCCGGGGCCTGCTGAGGGGGGGCGGCTGCCCTGGGCCGGCGGACACGCAGGTTCCCCCCTTGGCGGGGCGGGCCGGGAGCAGGGAGGGAGCTGGGCAGCCTGCGGGACAGGGAGGCTCCTCAGTGGCGACTGGTGGGGACCGTGACAGGGACGGCATGCTGGCCCCGGGCGGGGGGCTGGAGGGGCCAGAGAAGCCACCTCTGTCCTAGCTGCTGCCTCAGCCGATGTCCCCACTGTGCTCCTGAAACGCTGGTTTGCTCTGTAAGTACCGGAGCAGCACCGCGGTCTGCCCGGTGGGAGGTAGGGGTGTAGCTTAAGGTGTTAGTCTGCCGCAGAGGTCGTGTGTCCCTGGGAAGGCTGGTGAGAAACCAGCCAGGGCTGCCCCAGAACTAGCGCTCGCCTGTGACATGGCTCTTTGGTTCCAGCTGGGAAGATGCCGGAGCGTGAAGGAGTTCGAGAAGCTGAATCGGATCGGAGAGGGCACTTACGGCATTGTGTGTAAGTGCGGCGCCAGCTGCCCTCTCTGAGCCTGGGTCAGAGCCAGGCCCCGGGCGGAAGGAGGGGCTGCAGCCCATCTGCCCGCATCTTGGCAGCGGGAGCGCGTTGGGCTGGGAGATGTCGGTGGGGGGAACTGGGGCTGAGAGGAGGCTCGTCAGCGCAGGGGTCCCGCTGGCTCACCACAAAACCAGTTGTTTGTCTTCTGGTGCTGAGCGCGTGGCCTGTGCTGCTCTTGCAGACCGGGCCCGGGACACCCTGACAGATGAGACGGTGGCACTGAAGAAGGTGCGGATGGACAACGAGAAAGATGGTAACGGAGGAGCGGGGCAGCTGTGGCCGGGGCAGCTCCTGTGGTGGGTGGGAGCGTCCCTGGCTCCTGGCAGTCATGCAGCCGCGGCTGTTGCTCTCCGCAGGAATGCCCATCAGCAGCCTGCGGGAGATCACCCTGCTCCTGCAGCTTCGCCACCCCAACATTGTGGAGCTGAAGGAGGTGGTTGTAGGGAACCATCTGGAGAGGTGAGAGTCCCCGCTCTACCCTCTCATCGTCTCCTGCCCTCCCTGCCTCTCCACCGTGCCCTGAGCCACCTCTAGTGGTACGGACCTGCGCTGGGACACCGCAGAGGTATCACGGGGAGGCTCCTGACTCTGTCTTGTCTACAACAGCATTTTCCTGGTGATGGGATACTGCGAGCAGGACCTCGCCAGCCTTCTCGAGAACATGCAGACGCCTTTTTCAGAAGCTCAGGTAAAAGTTGGGCTAAGCTTTAGGTACATCACCCCTGAGAGGGTGCTGCCACCACACTGGCCACCAGCGTGGACTCCCCAGGCTTTGTGATCCCTGGACCTTGTGCTGGGGAGTGCGGGCTGAGCCGGGATTCCTGGGCTGCGTGGGGAGCACGGGCTTAGCTGGCTCCCACAGAATGCTCCAGGGGCTTTCCAGGCTGATTTTTGGGCTGGAACAAACTGGCAGGAAAAGAGAGCTGGGAGAAAACATGTCCCTAGACAGCCTGTGAGCTACCTGGGGAGGACACGGGGTCTGACACGCTACAGAGCGGTGACAGGCGTCCAGACTGCAGGGCACCTGAGTGGGCTTAACCTACGGGGGTTTGCCTGGTGGATGCTGCTCTCACAGAGGTCGGTGTTCCTGTCCTTTGTCTCTAGGTCAAGTGCATCATCCTGCAAGTCCTCAAGGGCCTGCAGTACCTTCACGAGAACTACATCATCCACAGGTGGGAGCAGCAGGATGGACGTGGCGGGAAAGGGGGCTCAGGGAGAAGGGATCCTCAAACCACGGTGCGATTCTTCACCTCCCGTGTCCTGTGAGCCAGGAGCACTGTGTGGAGTAGCTGGGGGTGAATCGGTGGCTCCGTGTGGGCACGCTGGCAGGGCAGGGAGGCCACCAGATGACAAGATTTGGTTTTCTTTGGGTTGGCTCAGCTCCGGGGCTCTGCAGCTGTATGTGAGCCCTGGGGAAGCACAGGTACCTGCAGGGGCTCCAGGAAAGCTGGAGAGGGGCTGGTGCCAAGGGCAGGGAGTGACAGGCCAAGGGGAATGGCCTGAAGCTGCAGGAGGGCAGATGGAGATGGGATGTGAGGCAGAAATCCTTCCCTGTGAGGGTGCTGAGGCCCTGGCACAGGGTGCCCAGAGAAGCTGTGGCTGCCCCTGGCTCCCTGGCAGGGTTCAAGGCCAGGTTGGATGGGGCTTTGGGCAACCTGGGCTAGTGGAGGGTGTCCCTGCCCATGGCAGGGGTGGCACTGGGTGGGCTGGGAGGTCCCTGCCCACCCAAACCGTTCTGAGCCCTGACGGACGGTGCTGACCAGCCGTTCTGCTCCCCGGCAGGGACCTGAAGGTGTCCAACCTGCTCATGACTGACAAAGGCTGTGTGAAGATAGGTGAGCCCCTGGCAGCTGCCGCAGCTGCGCCCACAGCTCTCCCTCCATTCTGCGACGTGGTTGGAGCGAGCAGCTTTTCTCTCTCCTGACCTCAAGTCTCTGTTGCAGCCGATTTCGGACTGGCACGCACCTACGGGATGCCACCGAAGCCGATGACCCCCAAAGTCGTCACACTCTGGTGAGCAGTCAGTGTGGGGGGCTGCGCTGGCGAGTCCTCCCCGTGGCGGGGGCTCCCTTAGCACTGGCTCCGCCGTGGTTCCCCTGAGATGGTGCTGTCCCCTGCGCAGGTACCGAGCGCCCGAGCTGCTGCTGGGGATGACGACCCAGACCACCGGCATCGATATGTGGTAAGGGGAGGGCAGGAGGGGGCCTGGGGGGGTTGCAGACCCGCAGGGGGGGGGTCCACCGAGGGGCTTCTCCTGCCCCCGCTGACCCCACACGTCACCTGCTCCACAGGGCCGCGGGCTGCATCCTCGCCGAGCTGCTGGCCCACAAGCCGCTGCTGCCGGGCACCTCCGAGATCCACCAGATCGACCTGATCGTGCAGCTCCTGGGGACGCCCAATGAAAACATCTGGCCGGTGAGAGCGGTCCCCCGTTTGCTGCCTGCCCTGCCTGCGCTCCCTGCCTCCTCCTGACGCTCCGTCCCCCTCAGGGTTTCTCCAAGCTGCCCCTGGTGAGTCAGTACACCCTGCGGAAGCAGCCCTACAACAACCTCAAGCACAAGTTCCCCTGGCTGTCAGAGGCCGGGCTGCGGCTGCTCAACTTCCTCTTCATGTACGATCCCAAGAAGCGGTAAGAGCCGTCGGCAGCTCTGCGTGGGCAGGACCTGGGGGCAGGCAGGGGAGGAGGAAGCCTGCCTGCGTCACGCCACCCTCGTGGCAGGGCTGTCCCCAGAGCCGGGGGCAGGTCAGTGCCTTTGGGGGGTCCCCGCCACGTCCCCTTGTCCCCACAGGGCAACGGCAAAGGACTGCTTGGAGAGCTCCTATTTCAAGGAGAAGCCCCTGCGTAAGTAAACCCCCCCGCAGGGCAGGGCCGCTGCGCTCTGGGCCCCACTGACGCCGTTCTCTGCCCCGCAGCCTGCGAGCCGGAGCTCATGCCCACCTTCCCCCACCACCGCAACAAGCGGGCGGCCGCTGCCGGCGCGGGGACAGAGAGCCAGGCGAAGCGCGGCAAGCCCTGAGCCCTGGCCCGTGGGAGGCACAGCGCTCGCCAGCCGGGATGGCTTTCGTTGGTGGGACAGCACCAGCACCGCAGGGCTCCATCCCCTCCCAGGACGGCTCCCAAATTCACGTCCCCTCCTGGCGCTGGCGCAGGGACGGCCTGGCTGTGGCGGGGGAGCGCTGTGACCCACCCCCCGCGTGCATCTTCTGCCCCAGAGCTGGGCAGGCTCCAGTGCGGGGCTGGGCGAGGGCAGCCCCGGGAGCCACAGGCACGTTTCAGCCCTGTGCCTGCTCCTCCGCGGGGTGGGAGAGAGGAGAGGCAGGGCCCCCGGGCTCAGCAGGGAGCAGCTGGGGTGCTGGCGGGGCCAGCCCTGTCCCACGGGGCCCTCGGCCGGTGCTGGCTGCGCGGGGTCACCCCGACTTTGCTGTCAATAAATCACCTGCCAGCAGTGAATCACCTCGTCCCTTGGCTCCAGCCGCGCCGGGAGGAGCTGCAGCCCTGCAGCCCCGCTCTGCTTCCCTTGTGCCGCACACCCACAGCTGAGCACACCCCAGGCTCTGCTTCCCAAACTCACTGTAGTGGAGCCCAGCCCTGCTCCTGGGAGGAGAGAGCTGCTCCCACAGAGCGACGTGGCGTGGGACAGCACCGCGGGCCCTGTCCCTTCCCTTCCCACTGCTCCCCACACCGCCCCAGCAGGGCAGGAGGAGACCACCACGGTGCCAAGCAGCCACGCTTTACTGAGAGAACCGAACTGTTTACAGGGGGAGCGCCGGGGCTGGAGCAGGGGCTGTTGGCCGGAGCCCAGCAGGCTCCTACCGCCCCAGGGACGAAGCGGAGCGTGGCACAGGCCCCGCGGGGCGAGTTCGGTGTCCCCGGGGCCGAGCGGTGGCTGTCCCCATCCCCTTCCAGCTGCAGTGGGGGGACGGGCACAGCCAGCAGCAGGAGGACCCCGCTAGGCCCAGGGCCCGGAGCCATCGGCCAGCAGCATGTCCACCTCCGTCCGCTGCAGCCAGAGCCGCCGCTGCCTCTCGCTGCGCAGCTCCTGTCCGCTGTGGCGGGTGCGGCAGGCCTGCCCGACCACGCAGGCGCCGGCGTGGAGCTGCTGGCAGGTGGTGCAGCAGTAGGAGGGCAGCGTGCCCCGGCGCAGGCAGGAGTGCAGCTGGTAGCAGGGCAGCTCGGGGGCTTCCTGGAGGACTGGGGGGGCCAAATCCTGGGGCTCCACTGGTACCGGGGGGCTTATGCTACCTGTGGCCAGGGCGGAGAGCGGGCTGCTGGCCCCACCGAGCTCCTGCTCCAGGAAGAGGCAAGAGGAGGAAGAGGTGTCCGGGTCAGGGGTGCCTGTGGAGGGCATTGGCTCCTGCCCAAGCTCGCCATCTCCGCAGCGGTCCCAGCCCCTCCCGGGCACGTCCTGAGCGCCCCGTGGGCTGCCAGGGTCCCTCCACAGCGCTGCGCGGGCTGCGTCCTCTCCCCCTGGGTCCTCAGAACCGGCCAGCATCTCCTGGTAGAGATCCACGGTGTCACCACAGTTGGCAGCTGCCTCACGCTGCGTCCCCCGCTGCTGCAGGATCTCCGCGCAGGTGTCCGCGTCCCCGGCCAGCCAACGTGCCTCCAGCAGGTCCTCGGCACGCAGCTGGCGCGGCTGCAGCCGCAGCATCACCTCCGCCAGGATCTCGCACTCCAGCCGGCAGGCGAAGAAGCCGCAGGCGGCGGCGGCCAGCTCGGGCCCCGGGGGCGGTCGGGAGATGGCCAGGCAGTGCCGGTCACGCCGTTCGTAGCCCAGCCGGCTGAAGATCCTCACCAAGTCGGCTTCGGGGAGTGCCGGGCGCAGCAAGTGCACGTACGCACCAGAGAAGGTCTGCAACGAGAACGGGGGGCACAGCTGGAGACACCCGGCACCACCCGCCCCCCCCCGCCCCAGGCGCGTCCCGGGCCGCGGGTCCCCACCTGGACGGTGCCGAACTCCTTCCGCCAGGGGAAGAGGTAGAGGTTGACGGCCGCCAGCTCCAGCAGCCGGAAGGCGCTGGCCAGGCCCCGCAGCGCCGGCCCCGGGTCGGGGCGGCCCCGCAGCCCGCGGCTCAGCAGCCCGGGGCCGTCCTCCTGCAGGGCCCCCAGCAGCGCCGGCTCCAACCGCAGCCGCTGCCGCAGCCGCTCCCCGAAGGAGGGGTCGGAGCAGGCCCCGGCGCGGCCTCGACGGAACTCCCGCTCCAGGCAGCGCCGGTACTCCTGCCGGTACTCCTGCCCGTACTCCTGCCCGTACTCCTGCCGCAGCGCCGAGCCCGCGCACATCCTGGGGGTGCAGCAGGGTGAACCCCCAACCCCGGCCCCCAGACCCCGCCCCCCCGCCAAGGCCTCGGCACCCAACACCGACACCCAGCTCCCGCCCCAGCCCGGTGCCTCCCGGTGCCCCCCCCCCCCGCCCCCCGCGGGTCCCCTTCCGCTTCCCGCGCCACGCCCACCGCGGGCTGACGTCACCGAAAGGGGCGGGGTCTACTCGAAGCTCCGCCCTCCCAGGGGCGGGGCTAATCCCGCGCCGACAGCGCCCCCTGGAGGACGGGAGCAACAGCGGCGCCCCGGGGGGGCGGGGGGGACGACACGGGGGACAAACGAGGGGCGCGCACACACACACGGGGCACACACACACGGGGCACACACACACGGGGCACACACACACGACATACACATGGCACACACACACACGGGACACGTGGGGGGCACACACAGGGCACACACGGGGGGCACACACACACGGCACACACACATGGGGGCACACACGGGGGCACACACATACAGGGGGGCACACGCACACGAGGCACGCACACGGGGGCACACACACACGGCACACACACATGGGGGCACACACATACAGGGGGGCACACACACACGAGGCACGCACATGCCCCCCCCCCAGCACAGTCCCTGGGGCAGCTCGGGGCGGGGGCTCGGCCGGTGCCACCCCACGGGGACCCCCCAGCCCAGGGCCCAGGATGGGGCGCAGCACCTGCCTGCGGGGGGCGGGGAGAGGGTCCCCCCGGTGCCGCCTCCTCACTGCAGGGACTCCACGTAGGACAGGGCGCTCTGCAGGGACGTCAGGCAGTACCCCTCCTCCCCGATCAGGTACCTGCACCGCACACCGCCACGGCCACCACACCATCACGGCTGGGACACCGCCACAGCCACCACACCATCACGGCCACCGCACCGTCATGGCCGGGACACCACCACGGCCACCGCACCATCACGGCCACCAAACCATCATGGCTGAGACACCCCGCAGCCGCCCCGCCACAGCCCTGCGCCCACAGGAGCCACAGCTCCCACCCGTCTCCCCTCCCCACGCCTCCAGCCCCGGCAGCCCCGTCCCCAGGGAGGGGGGGACGGCGCCCCCAGCCCCCCCCAGCACCTACCCCTCGTGGATGAACTCCTCCAGGGCGGCGCACTCGGCCAGCAGCTGGGGCAGCCCCGTCCGCAGCACCACGTAGGACAGGATGGGCAGCAGATCGTCCGCCCCGCTGCCGCCAACGGGAACCGTCAGCCACGCCGGCAGCCGTCACCGCCAGCCCCAGCGCCCCACCGGCAACGGGCACCCCCAGCCCCACACCTGCACCCTGAGCGCAGGAGGGGTGAGCACCCTGCTCCCCGTCACGGCCCCGGCTCTGCTCTGCCTGGCCCTGGGGCTGGCTGCCCCCCGTGTCCCCCGGGCCCCCCCGTACTCACATGGCGGCAGAGGTGGGGGTCCGGCCGTCCCGGGCGCCGCAGTACTCCTCGGCGCACTCGCAGATGCCGCGCAGGGCTCGCACTGCGGCACAGAGCGGGTGCTGAGGGTCATCCCACTGCCCCCCAGGACCCCCCCCCCCCCCGCCAGCCCGGCCCCCCCTGGCCCCGCACCGATGCACTCCAGCTTCCTGCGGGGACAGGTCTCCAGCGGGATGAGGCGCAGGTCCTCCACGGCGGAGCCGTACGCGGGGCAGCCAGGGGCCGGGGGGAAGAGCCGGGAGGACAGCCCCATGTCGGCGGGGCCGGCGTGCCGGTGCCGCTCCATGCTCCGGGCCAGGGCGGCCTCGCGGGGCCGGTGCACGCTCCTGCGGGCAGAGAGGCGAGGGGCTGCCGGGGAGGGGGCCAAGGGGGCCGCGGGGGGCCCGGCCCGGCCCCGGGGCCGCGGTACCTGTAGAGGGCCAGCAGCGGGGCCCAGAGCGGGGGGAAGAAGGCCTCCTCCAGGCAGGCCAGGCACTGGTCCTTGCCGGCGGCCGTGTTCAGCCCCTCGAAGGCCAGCAGCGTCAGGGACAGCAGCCTGTCTGGGAAGGGACGAGTTACGCAGCACGCTCGGTGGGTGCCTGCGAGTCCCTCGTCCTCCCCACCCTGCACCCCGAGTCTGCCTCGGCTAAAACAATGGGGCGCAGGGGGCCCCTCCTTCCCCAAAGGGCCCGTGGCTGGGGAGAGCCCCCCCCGCGGACCCAGCGGCCATCCCTCACCGATGGCGTTGTGGATGTCCCGCACGATGCTCTTCAGCTGCTCCGGCAGCGTCGCCTCCTGCCCGGGGCTCCCCGGGGGCTCCCCAGGGGCCCAGCCCTCAGGCGACGCCAGGAACCGCTCCAGGTCCTCGAAGGAGCTCTCCCGGGGGGTCTGGGGGGCTGCCGCTGGCCCCGGCCAGCTGCCCTCCGCCTTTGGGGTGCCGGGGCCGCCGTCGGCGAGCGGCGTGCTGGACAGGCTGTGCCGCAGCCCGGCCGGGCTGTGCTCGGGCACCGAGAACATGCAGTGGAGGCTTCGGGAGGCTCGGAGCCGGCGGCCCCCCGGCTCGGCAGGCAGCGAGCCCCCCGCGTCCAGCGAGAGGAAGGAGAGGCCGGTGGGGGAGGCGGGGGTGGCATCGGCGGTGCTCTGGCTGATGGCTGGGTAGAGGCGGGCGTACACCGCGCACTGCAGCCGGCGCAGGAGCTGGGCGATGGGGTGCTCGGGGAAGCTGGGAGCAGAGGGAGGGGGTGGGCAGGGGGCACCCGCAAGCGGCCGCGGCCCCCTCGCTCCGAGCAGGGCCCTGCCCCACCCTGGCGCTACCTGAGGAGGCAGGAGAAGAACCCCGACACCAGGGAAAGGTCTGCTGGGCTCCGCTTCAGCCTGGCCTTCCACTGCCTCGGCCAGTCCTGGGGGCGTCCGCCACCGGTCAGTGGGGATGGCACGGCACCCTGCCCCACGGCGTGGCACCCAGCCCCATGGTGCGGCACCCAGCCCCACGGTGCCTGGGAATGGCACAGCACCCTGCCCCAGCAGCACCCAGGGGCGTCAAGGCCTCTTGCCCCAGGGCACCCAAGGACAGCAGGCATCCTGCACCCACGGCGCATACTCACGTGGTCCTGCTCGTACTCGAGGATGGCGGCGTAGAGCGCTCGCTGCTCCTGCTCCTCGGGGGTGAGGGCCACGCTGCTGGAGAACCTCCTGCAGACACAATGGCCCCGGGTGAGGGCACCTGCCAGGGTGGCCTCGGGTCACCCCGTGACATCCCCCTCACCTGTTGGCAGCCTCCTGCAGCCGCAGCCGCCGCTCCTCCATTTTCCGCTGCAGCTGGGCCACGGCAGAGTTAAGGCTCCGGAGCCCCCGTGCTGCCAACAGCACCGAGCCAGCACCGCTCACCCACTGCCCCGGCACAACCCGCTGCCCCAGCACAACCCGCTGCCCCAGCACAGCCACCGCAGCCCGGGGCCGGGATCAGCCCTTCTCCCACCTCCGCCCCCCGATCAGCCGGCAGCAGGACAGGACCAGGGCCCCAAAAGCCGGTGTGGGACTGGTGCAGCCCAGGGACAGGGACCTGCAGCGGCGCGTGGGGCAAGGCGCAGGATGAGGCTTTGCCGGAGCCCGGTACAGCCGTGGGGCCAGCGCTCGGAGCTCTCCCACACTGGGAAGGATACGGTCTCCTCCCGGGCCTTGGCGATCACCAGGTTCTCCATCATTTGCCGCTGCAGGGACAGCGTCTGCGGAGCAGGAGGCATGTTGGGGACGCCGGCCCAAAGCTCTGGGCCGCCAGCGTGGGAGGTGTGGAACAGGGGTCCCCCAGGCCCCGCAGGGACCCTCTGCCCGCCCAGCCCTCCCTCCGCACCCTCCCACCCGGGGGGCTCCCCACTTGCCAGGGAGGTCTTCTGCAGGGCCTGGCTGGGGTTCAGCCGTGCCACCCGCGCCTCGTAGGCAGCCTTCAGCTTCTGGTTCTGCAGAGACGCCTCCTCCAGTGGTGTCAGTTCCCTGCTGGGAACCAGCCCTCAGCACCCACCGCAGGGCACGGTGACATGTGTCAGGGTCTTTTCCCTGCCGGGACCCCCACTCGGGACCCCGGCAGAGCGGGGGGGCCGCCAGCCCCCCCGTGTCCGAGCCCACGTACTTCCGCGCACTCTGCGCCTCGGCTATCTGCAGCTTCTGGAAGATCTCCGGTGGCAGGAAGGGAGAGAGCTTCCCCCCTTCGTCTGAGAAGACCCGGCGGTGCCTGGGGAGGGGAGCGGGGCCCCCACTCCGCTCCTGCGTGGCTGGTTTTGCCTGGGCTTTCCCTGGGGGGGCAGGGACAGGTCAGCTGTCCCCCCCTGCTGCCAACCGGAGCGGGACCCCACCGCCCCTCACTCACCCAGCGCCGCCGCAATGGACTTGACTCTCTCCAGGCACTGCTCGGCGAGCTTCAGCATCTTCGGGGTGTCAGGGCTGAGCCCCTCGCCGCCGGCTGCGGGAGACGCAGGGTGTTAGGGAGAGCACCGCGGCGGGGCACCGGCCAGCGGGCACGGGGGGGGGGGGGGGCCGGGGGTCCTGCCCTACCTGTCCCTGCCGCCTCCTCCTGCAGGGCCTGGGCGATGAGGGCGATGCTCCTCAGGTACTCCACGTAGGCCTCCTGCCAGACAGGGGGGCTGAGCCGCGGCCCCCCCGGGACCCCCGGGCAGCACCAGCCCCGGCGGCAGGAGGGAGGTGTCGGGGGGGGGCCCGCAGCCCCCGCAGCCCCGGTGAGACCCTCGCCACCCGCCGGGCCCTGCCGGGGGGGCAGGATCGGGCCCTTCCCCGGGGGTGTCGGGGCTCCGGGCGGGGGGCGGCCCTGGGACCCCGAGCCCCCGCAGCCTGCCCCGGGTCGGGGACACACACACACCCACCCCCGGACACCCCCTGGCTCCGGTGGGCCCCGGCCCTCCCGCTGCCGCCAGAGCCGGGGGGAACCCAAAGGGGAGACCGGGCCTGGGGCCGCGGCGGCCCCGGGGGTGCGGGGTGAGGCCCGGGGGTCGCGTCCCGCCCCGCCCCACGCTCACCCGCGGCCGCCCGGCGCTGTCCATCTCCAGGGCGCCGCTCGCCGCCCTCATGGCGGTCTGCAGGGCCCGGCCCGCCCCGCCTCCCCCGCCCGCCCCGGGCCCGTCGCCGCCCGCCGCGGCCATGGCGGCCGCCGCCCGGAACGGCGCGATCGGGCCGCGGTGCCGGGGGGGGAGCGCGGCGGGACCGGACCGGCGGCGGGGTCATCCGGCCGGCAGGGGGCGCTGCGCCGGGCGGGGCGGGGCTGGGCCGGGCCGGGCCCGCGGCGGCGGCGATGAAGCGCGATCGGCGCGGCCGGTTCCTGGCGGCCGCGGGCGGCCCCGGCGCGGCGGCCCCCGAACCCCGGCGGCGTCCCGGCACGGCGTCCCGCGGGACCGAGGCGGCGGCGCGGCCCGAACCCCCCGCGGGGTGGGCCCCGGCGACGGCCGCCGCCGCCGCCTGGACACGGCCCGCCGCCCTCGGCGGGGCCCCGGAGGCAGGTGAGGCCCGGGCGGGGCGGGGCCCGCGGGGAGGCGGGCGGGCCGGGCCCCGTGCCGAGGCCGCCGGCTGCGGGAAGCCCCGGGCGGGGCGGGAGCGCGGTCGCGGCTCGCACCCGGCCCCGGCCCTCGGGAGCGGCGTCCCGGAGCCCCGCGGGGCCGAAGCCGCTGTCGGTCGTTCCCGCGGCCCGGCCGCTTCTCCCCGGGGGGGCACCGGCGGGTGGGGGCGTCCCTCCCCGGGGGCTGCGCATGGCCCGGGCCCCGCCGCACACGGCCCCCGGGGCCGCTCACCCGCCGGCCAGGCTGCGGGGGGGTGCGTGGGTCCCGGCGGGCGCGGGGCCTGGCACGGCCGAGCCCGCTGCCGCCTCCCCCTGGGCCGGGGCTCCGGGGCTCGGTGCCGGCGGCGGATCCGCCCCGTGCGGGGCCTGGAATCGCTGGTTTGCGCGGGGGGGGCTTCACCCCCGAGGAGCTCCTGGTGTCGGTAAACGGGAGGCAAGGGGGGGGGGTCCGGCAGCACAGCGGGGGAAGCCCCGGGGAGAGCAGGATCCGGCCCTCCCCGGCCTCCTCCGGTGCTCGGCCGCGCTGTGGCCCTGGCCGGTAGCCGAACGCCCCGCTGCCGGTGGGGCTGGGGCAGGAGATAAGTCTGATCCTCAGACGGTTCAAAGTTGGGTGTCTGGAGACAAACCGGCGGCGGCAACGCCTGCGCTCAGGGAGCCGCGGGACGAGGCGACGGGGCACGGTGGGTGAACCGGCAGCGACGCTCCGGGTCGGACCCACTCCCCGCTCAGGGGCTGCGGCAGCTCCACGTCCCCCCGGCTCCTTGCCCCACACCATCGGTTTCTCAAAGGGGCCGCGGCGGCTCAGGCTGGCCGAGGCTGAGGGACGCAACCACCGGCTATAAATACTCGGGAGATAAACGCTGGGGAGGGAGAAGAACTGCGTAAGCCGAGGGACAGCGTTGGCAAAAGCACAAACGTGTGCGAGCGAGCTCTGAGTACGCCGCAGCCGCGGGGACGTTCCTGCGCTGGGGCAATCGGGCCAGAAAAGCTGATTTTAGGGTCAGCCGGTTGTGGTGCGGTGCCCCGATCTGCGGTGGGGGGGTCACAGGGAAGGGCTCTCTCTTCCCGCCCGGCTTTTCGATGCTCGTGCCGAAGCCAGGGCTTCAGAGGCAGCCTGCTGGCTTGAGTCGAGGGAAGGGGAACATCTTCCAGCACCCTGGTGCCTTCACGCCGTAGCCAGCCGCCGTACTTTTGCGGCCGGTGCCCAGCGGCTGTATTCGGTCCTTCTCCGGCAGGAATTGGCAGAGCCCTGAGCACCGGGTACTGTCGTCTCTGCCACGGGAAGTTCTCCTCCAGGAGCCTGCGCAATGTTTTCGGGAAGGTGCCTGTGATGGGGGAGAACTCGGAGAAGCAGCGCCGCGTGGATCAGGTCTTCTTCGCCGACTTCCAGCGGCTGGTCGGCGTGGCGGTGCGGCAGGACCCCGCGCTGCCGCAGTTCGTCTGCAAGAAATGCCATGCCCAGTTCTACAAATGCCGCAGCGTCCTCAGGACCTTTATCCAGAGGGTGAACGCGTCTCCCACGGGCCACGTAAAGTCGAAAGGAAAGTACGTTGCGTTTCTTTCCTCCCGCGAGTAGTGAATTGCCGTGTGTTGGCGCGTGGTCCCTCCGTAGCCCCCGAGACCCCACTCTGCCGTTCTGGCTTTTGCAGGAGCGGCGCAGCCCAGGCCCAGCCGGGCGCGGAAGGAGGTGCCTCCTGTCTGGGTGAGTGCCCGTTCCTGGGGCTCCTTTCCCTTCCCCTCTTCCTTTCCCTTCCCCTGGTACCACCACCAAAGGGCCGGGTTTGTGGGGCGCTGGCGGTTCCTGCATCCCTCAGCACGGGGACTGTGCCCCAGTCGGGCTGGTTATGGTTCCCCCTCCTCCCTCTGCCATGCGTTTTCCCCTCCGGCTCCCCGGGAGGACCCTCGCTGGGACCCTCACGTCCCTGAGCTGAACAGGCGCAGGCTGACGCGGGGAGTACGAAGAGCAGGGTCTGGGTCCCAGCCGCTGTCGGGCAGTGGGGGGCAATCAGAAATAAGCTTTCAGCTGTGAAACGGATGACATTGGCAGTCGATGGGACTGCCCCCGCCCCGATCCACCCGTCTGCAGCACCTTTAGGGTGTCTCCCACCTGCCTTTGGACGCAGAAGTCCAGTGTGGCCTTGTGGGGGGCAGCGGGTCCCTCCCTTTCTCTCCCGCCCCTCCCCGCGGCTGGCTGCGCCCTAGGCCGGCCCAGGGGACCAACTCTGCCCGTTCTGCCTCTCCCCTCCGCCAGTCGACCTGATCACCTCCAGCCCCCAGTGCCTGCACAGCCTGGTGACGTGGACGCACACGCACGCCGGCAGCTGCCCGTCGGTGCCCAGCCTGCAGAGCGTCCTCTCCTCCGAGTACTGCGGGATCATCCGCGCCGTCTGGGGCTGCGGGGACGGGCACGACTACGTCATGGATACGGATTCGGACTGTAGCACGGTGCTCGTCGACAACGCCTTGTCCGTCAAACGGGAGTGGAACAAGAGCACGGTGCAGCGCTTGACGGACAACGGGGCAGGGGCAGAGAATGCCGAGGCTGTTTCTGCTCCCAAACCCCAGCACGCTCCAGTAAGGACAACTCCTTGCCAGCAGCCCGCAAACAAAGGGACCACATCGGTGCCACTGAACGTGGAGAACGAGCCGTCGCAGAACAGGGATTCATCTCACTCGCAACTGGACAGCACGGCCTCCTTACAGGAGAAAGCCCTGCCACAGCCCGTGTCGCCCCTGAGCAGTGCCACAGGTAAGGGATTTGCCTTCTGATCCGCCTCTGGGGAAGGGCAAAGAGCCGGAGAGCCGGCCCAGGGCGTGATGGTGGGGCCGGGCCCCCTCCTCGGAGACTGTACACTGCCCAGAGAATCGCTTCCGATGGGGACGCTGAGCCTTGCCGAAGGAAAGGGGGAACACGGGTTCAGCCAACCGGGTCACACAAAAAGAGCCGGCCACCTCGCCCCGTGTGCTGTTTCCCCCTGCCATCGAGGGGCGAGACTTGGCCGTGCCCTAGCAGGCTGCGCCTGGCTGGCCAGACCCCGCTGCCTCGCTCTTGCTGGGGAAGACGCGCCTGTCGAGCAGTGCAGAATGGTCGCTGGTTCTCCAGCACCACGTTTGCCAGACGTTTCTTTCTGCTCAATCCGAATCCTGTCCGTGTGTCGGCAAGGAAGGGTTTCCCCCACCCCACTGCAGCTGCGGGTGATGCCGAACAGCGGGAGCCCCTTCTATCCGCAGAGGAAAGGTGCTGGGCGGTCTTGTTCGTGGGCCAAGTCAACGTGGGTTTACTGTTGAACTCTCCTGTTTTGGGGATTAACACCGATTTTGAGTTCCAGAAGTCGGGCTGTGTTTAGCCCTGACAGCCACGGGAGGTGTCTGCTGCTGGAAGGAGGAACAGCAGCTGGGACTCGCTTGGGGACGCGTCCGTCAGTTACGGAGCTGGTGTCATGGGGGAAGCTCCGTGTGAACTCCAGGGTAAAGGCTCTCCTGTCCCCGGGGTGCGGGCAGAGCGGCCTCCAAGCACACGAGACGTGGACTTTGGTGTAAATAATCACTAACGTGTTGCGGAGCACGTGTTTTCACGTGGTATGAGCCACCACGAGTGAACCCGGAGCGGTCGGTTCCTTCTCCACAGCTGTCTCCGCTGGCGTGTTTTTGCTGCTTTGCCTTGTAACGCACCGTGTTCTCCTTCATTCCCTAGGACAGTTGAGTGGGAAGCAGGTTCTGTCTGCAACGTCGGATGAGCGGGTAAAAGACGAGTTCAGTGACCTTTCTGAGGGGTGAGAGAAGAGTGGGTTTAAAACAGTCTAAATGTCTTCTTTGCGAGTATGAAATGACCCGCCTCGGAGAGCTCTTTCTCCACGAGTGACCTGGTCCTCGAGGCCCCGTGGAACCGGAGGCGCGGAGCGGTGGCTCTGCTGCGGCTGTGACGAAGCTCACGCCGCTGATGCGCTGAACTACCCCCCCCGCCTCCTCCTCGCCTCTGCTGCGAGGGTGGTTTGCACACGCGTGTGCCCTCTGTGTTTGTTGGCTGCTTCCAGCAAACCTGGTCCTGTGTCGATCCCCTGTCTCCGCTCTGGGGAAGGAGCGGTGCAGGGGGCGGCGGGGGTCCTGGGTGGTGGCAGAGCCCCTCGCCGGGGCTGCCGAGAGCTGCTGGCGTGTCTGGGAGCGATTCCCCCGCGCGGCTGCCCCAGCTGGGGCCGCAGAAGAGCGGTCGGTGCGGGAATGCAGGCGAGGGGCGGCTCTCGGAGAAATCACCCTGTTTGCTCAGCGATTCCGTGGGAAGCAGGAGCGGGAGGGACGCGGGCAGCTTAGCAGTCTCTGTGATCAAAGATTTGGCTAAATCCTTCAAATGTAGGTATTTAAAGTGAGGTTTGTAAATAACTGATACTCGAGTCCAGTCGTTCTGAGGCTGAAATACCAAATGGCCGAGTGCAGACTTCTGCGCGTCAGGTAAATCTGTCAGCTGTCGCGTTAAAAGTGCCGCGACAATTTGTTGCCTGTTTCCTGCCTTCAGAATTAATTGCTTCTTGTATGGCTGAGGACTTAAAAGAAAAACCCAAACCTATGTGGCTGCTACGTATGAGGAGATACAGGATGACCTGCAGCTTAATTAACCTGCGCCAGACAATCATGTTGCATTCTTGCTCAACAAAATTACTTTTCCCAGTATAGAAAGTGGCGGTGACGTCCCTCCACAACAAACAGATCTTTAGAGTAGCAGCTGGTTTTTGTTTGCCTGACCACAGCTCAATTACTCTGGCAGAGATCTAGTCCTAAAAGGACCCGATTTTGTTATTTGATGTATTTGCTTGGGGAAGTTACGGGGGAGGAAACACGTGGAGCCTCGGCTGCCGTGCTGCGGGGGAGATGGACGCGCCGGGGGTGAAGAGCGCATATGGTGCTGACGTGCCAGCTCGTTGCTGCGTCGGTAAAGGGCGTCTTCTCTCTCCCAGGGACTTCTTGAGCGACGATGAAAACGAGAAGAGAAACGTGCAATCTTCAGATGACTCCTTCGAGCCTTACCCCGAAAAGAAGTAAGGGCCTTGCCGCGTTAGCAGAGCTCTCCGCGGAGGAGCGGGAGGGCCGGTGCCCACCTCCGCTCGCCTCGTGCCGGGCTGGGCCAACGCCATCGCTGTCCTTCACGGCCTCGCTCCTCCCCGTGTCCCTGCCTGGAGATCACGGCATTCCCTGAACTCCCCAGCCGTGGTCCTCATCCCCACGCCCAGCACTAATTAATTACGTGCTCCTGCTTCGCCGGGTCAAGCCAAGCCTTGGGGAGTGTTAGGTGGGAGGAATAACCCAACGTCAAGCATTAACCCCCTGTCCTTTTTCTTTGTTCCTTCTTGGAGGGTTTCTAGCAAGAAAAGCGACAGCAAAGAAGCGAAAAAGGCAGAAGAACCCAAAATAAGGAAGAAGCCGGGGCCTAAGCCAGGCTGGAAAAAAAAAATCAAATGTGAAAGGTAAGAAGGAGCAGGCGGCGGCGGGGCAGCGCCCAGCTCGCACGCTGGCTGACGGCAGGCCTCTGCTTTGCAGGGAGGAGCTGCCTACCATTTACAAGTGTCCTTACCAGGGATGCACGGCTGTCTACAGGGGGGCGGATGGCATGAAGGTAAGGTCGGGGTTTGCTCCTGTCTCAGAGCTGAGCTTTGAGTGTTACAGCGTGGTTTCCAGCTGAGGAGAGGAGCCGTGACTGTCCAGATTTAATTCACCGCCCAGCTCCGCGGGAGGCGGCGAGCGACTAACCGAAGCAGTCAGAGGCCTTTTTCTGTGCTCCTGAAAGCAAGGGGAGCCACTCTGGCTCTACGTGCTCCTCCTCCTCCTCGGAGCAGCCCCGGAAAGGAGCTCGCCATGTCCCGTTAAAGCCTCTGCTGCCGGGGGTAGATTTGGATGCAAATCTCTGGTTTTTCACAGCCAAGCAGCGCTGATGGGCAAGCCTGCCAAGCTGGGGGAGTCGTTTATTGGGGGATCCACGTGTTTCACTGGGGAAAACGCAGCCCGGCGGCTAGAAGCTCTGTCCTTTCTTCACAGAAACACATCAAGGAGCATCACGAAGAGGTTCGGGAGAGGCCCTGTCCTCATCCTGGCTGCAACAAGGTGTTCATGATTGACCGGTACCTACAGCGCCACGTGAAGCTCATTCATACAGGTGTGTCCCAGCAGGCTCCACTCGCACCAGAGGACGGGCATTACAAACACCTGACGATTCGTCGCGCGAGGCTTGTGCGAGACCCCGCGCAGGGTGTAGGACGGCGTGCCTTGCCTGTAACAGGCCGTCACACGGGGGAGGAATTCAGACTCCAGCAGTGAGCGCAGGCAGCTGCGTGTATGCATTTGAGAGGGGCAGAATCGATGAATCTCTCCCTTTTTACATTGCAGAGGTACGTAATTATATCTGTGACGAATGCGGGCAGACCTTTAAGCAACGCAAGCACCTCTCGGTCCATCAGATGCGGCACTCGGGAGCAAAGCCCCTCCAGTAAGTGCACCCCAACCCGCCAGCTGGGGCTGAGGAAGGGGATAGGAGGAGCAGTGACGTTCTGCTCGGCTCTCTCAGAGAATAATTCCGTGACACAAATCCTGCCTGTAGCCGGCAGGAACGTGGTCGTGTCCTGGCTGAATCTCTTTAAATATCCGTCCACAACGCGTGTCCCTTGCTGAGCCAGTCCCACGCCTCCTCCTAGTGCTGGTGCCCTTCAGAATGCTCAGCTACCCCCCAGGAGCTGCAGGCCCCAGGACGAGACTCGGTTGCGTGACCGGCGTAGTTGTAGGAGATGCCGCAGTCATCTTCTCCCGGGCTCGTTCAGCAGCTGCGGTTCTGGGGTGGGTGCTCAGCCCCTGCTTTGCCTTGCAGGTGTGAGATCTGCGGGTTCCAGTGCAGGCAGCGAGCGTCCCTCAAGTACCACATGACCAAGCACAAAGCTGAGACAGAGCTGGAGTTTGCCTGCGACCAGTGCGGGAAGCGTTTCGAGAAGGCCCATAACCTTAACGTCCACATGTCCATGGTGCACCCTCTGACCCAGACTCAGGACAAAGCCAAGCCACTGGAGCCAGAGCCCGTTCTCCTCCTCACTACTTCAGGGACTGCGGAAAGCCAGGCGGTAAAGCCAGAAGTGACTGCGCAGCAGGAGCCCACCTGAGGGGGATGGGGACACTGTCCCAGTCCGGCCCTGTAGAAACCGTACGGCAGAGGGGAGATTGTCAGTCTACCTTTTAGTCTCCCAAAGGACTCAGTGGAATTAGCTTCAGCTCGCTCAGAAAAAGCTTGTTATCATGCTGTGATTCTCCATGCTCACGTCTGATTCAGCAGTGTTGTACTAAGAGTCTGTCTAACCCCCGGGGAGGCGGCAGCACCCCTTCGTGGTTCCCCTTCTCCCCACGCACACAGGTGTAGAAACCAAGTTGGCCACAACTGTTCCCTGCCCGCACAAGCTGCTGCCCGCACAGAAATGCCCTCGGGTGGCTGTCAGGGTACAGAGGACCGTGGAGCAACTTGAAGCAGACGTTTTGTTTTGAGAAAAAAAAAAAAAAAATTATGATTCCCAAAGCAAGTCTAAACTGAAATTTGTAACCTACTTTTTATTGTAACAAGAGCTTCATGGTTATGCTTGTAATAAATTATTTACAAAGTAATTTGAAAGAAACAGTGCTGGTGAGAAAGGTAGCACCTTGTCTGTCCCTTCAGCCGTGGTCAGGGGGGTCTGGGCAGCGTGCCCTGCCTGCTGCCTGCCCGCTGCCCTGCCTGCTGCTCAGAACAGGACCAGCTCTTCGTCCAGCTCCACGGCAGGCCTCGAGAAGTGCAGGAGGGCGGCTCCCAGCTCCGGGTCAAGTTCTTCACACGTGGGCAGCAGCTGGGGAGAGGGCAAGCAGGCAGCGTTAGACCTGCTCATGGTGCCTCAGCAAGGTACGGCAACACAACGTCGCTATCCGCTCCTTGAAGTGCGGGTAGAGGAGAGGGGAGGTGTTGCTGACTCAGAAATAACAGGCTCCTGGCTGACAAGTGCTTGTGGGAAACTGCAAGACCTGCCCCGTGGCTGTGCTTTGGTATTTCCCCCAAGCATTAAGCGAGCAGTGGGAGCTGCTGTTGGATGTTGTGGAGAAAGAAGGAGCCTGCAGCCCAGGAGAGGGAGGACGTGGCTGTAGCATTGAGGGGGCAGCAGCCATCCCCCACCGTGTTACAGAAACACAGCACGTGCCAGTGCCCAGGAAAGGATCCGCAGGCAGAATCAGCGCTCCCACACACTGGGAGAAGAGGAAAACAAAAAAATCTCAACGCACCGGTTGTACGTTCCCAAAGCTTTGGGCAGGGCAGCGTGGGATGGCAGCAAGCAGGAACCGCCGGGCTGCAGAGATCACCTCCAAGGGATCCCCCTGGAGAAGACGGAGAAGAGACGCGGCTGATCAACGCCGAAGGCAACGTCACTTTGAGCTCTTGGACAGCAAGCAAGCTGACAGAGGGACAAGCTACCTCTGCTTTGTACAGGAAGGTGGGAACAAGAGGGATGCTGCAAGTGGCAGGGATAAAGAAAAGGATTCATAGTTACAAGAGGGGGGGAAAAAAAAAAAAAAAGACCAAGCTTCACTCACGTGCTCTGTGGGGTCTGGATTTTGCCCCGCTTGATCAGACAGCAGCAGATCTCTCCCTTCCACAAAGAGCCGAAGCAGCCGGACGTACAAATCGAGGGCCACGTAGAGGAAGGTCTGCTCTCGAGCGAGCAGCTCTCGGCGAAAGCAGGGGGTGAGGCTAGAGATCACACACCGCGTGTGGTTAGCACTGGTTCCGCGGTACACTCAAACACAGAAAGACAGACGGCAAAGACACAATGGGGCTTGTAAAACGGACAGCGGCAACAGCGTTAGCTGTTGCCGCTGTCCGTTTTACAAGCCCCATTGTGCACGTGGGCCACCCCGCTGCCAGGCCACTCTTGTTCAGAGCACAAAGCCAAAGGGAAGCTTCTAGCAAAAGCTATGTGGCTCCTTAAATTAGCAATCCTGCCGCCATCAGGTATTCTCTCCTGCAGAGCTAAGCTCACCTACAGGCCAGCAGAACAGTTACCTCCGTGTCAGCCGCTGTAGGTACAAACCATCGGCCGCGCCTCCCTTCTGAACCCAGGAGGGCTTTACCTGTAGAACGCAACAGGCAAGAGCTGGATGTGACGGTCCGAAGTTGAGCTGCGCAGGACGTGGTATTTTCTGGGGTCTGCAAGAGCCAGAGAGAAGCACTGAGCATCTTCGGTGGTCCTCACGCCACTGTGCAGCACAGGGGCTGCACAGTTTCCTTCCAGCCCCCAATAATAAACACTAGGGGATAAAAAATAAAAAAACTTAAAAACTAAAAAAATAAAAACTGGGTGCGGGGACCCCTGAGAGAAGCTGTCCCCTCTGAGGCTTTCTCTACCAGAGGGAACCATACTGAGTGTCAATCCTTCCTGACCATCAGCCGGGCCACCATACTGAGCAGGATGTTCTCAGCTTTTACTCAAGTATTTTTTGTGCCTGTCAGTTCCTTTGTACAGGTACACTCACGAATCGCAGAGACGGGGCATGCCCATCCAGCACCAAACCTCCCCTTTCCACCCCTCGCAGGCAGGACTCGCTCACCTTTCTCTGCCGAACAGAAGAGAAGCGGCCAGGACGCGCCCCTCTCTTCCAGGCATCGCAAGATCTCCAGGGACCATTCCAGAGACGTCTGAAAATCCGCTCCCTCCTGGGTGTCAGAAAGGACAGGGCTCGTTTGGCTCAGGCTTTAGTTGCATCAAAGCAGAAAGGAACCCCCCGTAAGAGATCAGGTCCATGAAGTGCTCCGTTCCAGGCCCTTCATGGATTTAGCCCACATCCTTCCCCTCTCCTGGCAGCCTGGATTCCCCCCGGCAGTCGGGCACTGGAGTCACGCAGCGCCTTCATCACCAAACCAGGCCACGACAGGGCTCGCTTGGGAATGATTTGTGAGAGGGGAAAGCCGTATCAGTGAGCAACTGGCTCGCCACCAGCACGCTGCCCAGCCACGCTCAGCCCCGGAGCAGGTTTTTTCCCCCGTAACCTTTCTAGTGACAACGTGTCTTGGGTTTGGGTTTTTTTTTTTTTATGCATTACTCATTTTTACTTGGAATAACTTCCCAGATCTCAAGCTGCTTCTTTCCTCAATGACTCTTCCTCCAGACTCTCCCAGAGGCAGACTATGAGACCAAACGATTATTTTTAACTTGAATCTGCTCCCCAATCCAATCTGTTAGGTGACGGCACGAACGGCTGAGAAGGCAGCAAAGGGACGGAAACGAGCATTCCTAGGCAGGAGGATGCTTAGGGCAGACAGCTGCTGGAAGAAACTTGTCATCTTTGCTCCTCCATTTAATAGCATTAAATCGTTTGGAAACCAATGTTCCTTCTTGCTGGGGATCCCTTCTCCTGTGAAATACCATGTACGTTTGCAGCCTGAGGAAAAACGTCTGACAAATGGGAAATGCTCCACAAAAGCTAAGAGAGATTCCTGCACTACCTGGGAGGTGTAAAGTCTGAGCAGGGAACTGAAAATAGCAAGTCATTCAGGAACAGAAATAAAAGCTACTGCAGTGAAAGGGGAGATAACGTCAGTTAGAGGAAAATCCAGGTTTAATCTGATCGGAACAGAAGGGCTTTCAGCAGGCTCTGTCTGGGATGTTGCTGATCCCTTCCTTCCTTCTGGCAGAACAAGCTACCAGCCTTCGCAGTACGGGTACAAAGCATTTTTAGGCAGCAGACCAGCTGATCAGACACATTTAGTGTCATGGGAATTCCCTCAGGGCTGAATTTACCTTTGGTGCTATTTTTGCTGAGATGAGATCCATGAGTGAGAAGAACAGCAGAGAAACAAGAAGCTGCAAGGAAAAGAGAACGCCTGTTAGTTGTATCTGCGGTGGCGACTCAGAACTCTCGCTTTCCAATCGGGACATAAAATCTCACAAAGTACGTTCCCAGGATGGACCTGGATGAACCACGAGCACTGCTGTTCCTTCCAGGTGAAGGCAGCGTGTTTGAAGCAGACAGACTGCAGCCTGACATCATTTGTTGCTTCTAAGGGTGAATTCCACACTAAATTCACTGTTCTCGAAGCAAGGCTCACTGCAGTCAGCAAGTCAGACAACAGACGACAACTTCTCCCAAATACGGGGAGAACCGAACGAGCTACCACAGATGTAAACCTGGAGGAGAGCTAATGCTGGTCCACAGCCGGCACGATGCAGCAGACGCTGTGCAGCCTCCCACCTCAGCAAGCGCATCGTAATCCTGCCCTGACAGACTGTTAGCGCTTTTCTGGATCCCTACCACATCCCTTCCTGGCCTTCTCCTCCTCCTCTCTCAAGGCAGATTTTTGAGGTGAAAGCCGCTGTTATTCCACACATACTAAATGCAGTATCAGCCGTGACACCAGTTTCTGACTAGCAGCTCTTGGCTCCAGACCAATATAAGCACTGAAGGAGTCAATCCCATAGCAAGAGGAGCTGCTACCGTAACTGCTGCCTGGAGCAATAAAACTTAAGAGTAAATATTAAGGCACAGGTTCTGCTTCAACACGATCTACCTGTGAACGTCTCTGTACAGGGACACTCCCCATACTGAGCTCTGGTCCCAGCTATTCCCTGGAAGATCAACAGACAGGACTGCCAGGCAGCAGCCCCGCTTAAAAGTTTTAAGTTTGGAACAACTTTGCCTCTAGGATAAGTATTTCACAACTGGTAATTTACAGCTACATTTATCAACTAGCCACCAGCAAGATTTCACAACGGGGTTTACCAGGGATACAGCAGTATCTTGGGACAGCCAATTCTCAGTTAAAACTTCTAGTTTTCAAGCATGGGGAACAGCAGACGTTTAAAATGCATCCAGTCTTGCCTGCTCTGTGTCAGTCCCCAGCCTCTTCAGTGCGTTTCTCCCTCGTCCGCGTGGTGACTGCTGTTGAATAGCACAATGGAGAAAGGTGGCCAAAATCCATGGAGGGCCAGAGAGAGGGGAAACCACTCCTGAAGAAAGGAAGCTAGGAAACAAAACCAGCATATTTTGGGTTTGGAGGGGAAAAAAAAAATATAAATAATATTAATAAAAAAATCACAGCTGTGAATGAGGAGGAAGTCAGGGGCTTGGGCAAAGGGTGTAAGTTTGTGACTGGAACCAAAAAAAATTCCTCTCCATTTTTCCCCCCCCGCCCTGCAGTTGGATGCTATGTGGAGACAGTTGGGTTTTTTTTAAAAAAAAAAAAAAAAAAGTCTAGAAACAGACAGCAGCATTCCCAAGTCTCTTTTCTCAGAGGTTGGACAGGTACTTAACTGCATACTGTACTATGGAAGCACGTGATTATTACCTGCAATAACCTGCAAGGAGATTCTTATACAAAATTCCCAGCTTTTGGAGAGAAGTTGCGGGACACTGAACAGACAGCGGTGAGGACAGGTAAAGAAGGAGGCATGCAGCAGAGCAGCAGTCAGTAGCTTCAGGAGACCAGAGACTGACCCAATCCAGGGAGCAAAGGGTGCGGCAGCTTGAGCGAGTGACTCAACGCTGTGCTAAAGGCTATTTCCAGTGTTTGTCTAACAAGGGCTCTGCCTTCCAGTCTCCTCTAAAAAGATTCTCTTTTCCTTACGGTGAAACACTCTGACCCATATTACACAGAAGGCCAGACTAAAAAATTATAACGACCCATTTTGGAGTTTAAACTCTACAAAGGGATCTGTATATAGCTGTCCTACAAGCCTCGGTCCACATTAGCATTTCCTACTGCCTGCTGAAAGCCGGCCTGGCTCAGAGAACAGGCCTCCTGGGCGCCGATCCCTCAGAGAGCAGGTTCTCCTGCCTGCGGATCCACACTCGGGTTCCTCGTACACACCTGGTAGCCCAGGACTGCCATTCCCTCAGTCTTTCCAGTTCTTCTGCAAGCGGAGCCCCGAAGAGTCTCTTCCACTGGGAGCAAAGTATTGGCTCCAGCCTCGGCCACCAAAGCTAGGAAGAAAGACGGAAACCAGCAGCGTTAGCGGTGGTGCTCTCAGTAGCTGTTTGCAGACAGGTATGCACGCTATCTCAGCCAGGTACTCAGAGAAAGGGTGGGGTTCCCCCCCCTTAACGAAAAAGTCCAAGTTGTACATACAGACGTAAGAAACGTGAGAAGTTTCACATCCTGGAAATGCAGAGGGTCATTTGTGACCACGTTCATACCACAGTGCCCTGAAACTCCTCTAGCAGGGACAGTCATAATAGTAAAAGAACTGTTCTGCAAAGGTGATGTACATGCTTAGCACATGCAACAAAAACATGTATCCCCATGTAAAACAGGGTCACGCACAGGAGAGAGAAAAAAAACAAAACGTGCTTTGCGGACTTTTTGGTTGCTTGGCACATCACAACCAGCCCCTCTGTAGCGCATCTGAAACCAAGACAAGTCTCCCAGCTTCTCACTCAAACAGCCGCTGCTGCACTTCACAGTGACACTCCAAAACCAAGGCTGCGTGCCCAGAGCTGGGTCAGCGATACCAACGGCACTAAAATACTCTGCAGTTTTCCAAAGGCGTTAAGAATTATAGCATCTAGCAACTCTTCAGACAAAACCAGAACAGTTACCGCTGCGGAGAAGAGCACAATGGGACATTTGGTTTGACATGCTGCTAGAACATCGTTGACCCCTTGTGCCGATTCTTCGCAGTCCACGCTGGCGCTAAGCAGGCCCTGGAAGAGGATAAATTACAAAATAACTACACACATACGTCTCTGCTGGTTTGAAGTACCTCACCAAGCCATGTGTAAAGTCATCTAAGATAACTGTAGGGGTCAGCATGGCCCAGCAAAAGAAACGCGTGCCCAACAGCTTCTCCTTCCCCCACCAGCTTTGCTCTATTGTATTAAAATTACCCTCTACCACTACTTCCTCCTGGTACTTCATTTTCCTGGATTACTGCTCCTCTTTGTGGAATTTACACCAGGAGTTCTCAAAACAAGGGCACAAATAGCACATCTCACTGCTAAGAATAGCACGTAGTCAGGTATCCTGGTAAAGAAACATCTATGTCGGCTAGCACGGACAGGTGAGCAGAATGACAAAAGCAGCAGGTAGTTACCCTGAAGAAGTGAGCGGTGATGTCATAGGAGAGCGCGTACCCTCTGGAACAGACATTCTTCTGTGGGAAGACAAGGAGAGAAAAAAAATTCATTCCTTCCCCTTTGAGTTATGATTTTCTTTGAACATTCTGGGTGTCTGGCAGAGGACTCAGCTAGCACAGAATCCCCCTGTGAGCCCCTGAGCATAGGTTCAGATTGCAGAAACGTCGTTTGTGTGTAAAGCAACACCACTGACTAGGTCGCACTTTACAGTCCCGGCACTAGAAATCAAATCAGAGGGCCCTGCTTACCGCACGTTGTACGTGGCGGAAACAGTTTGATTAAGTTTTGGAACGAGCAGACGTTTCTGGCTGTGCCTGATACGACAGTGCAGGAGGGCTCGAAAAGGCCAGTCAGGATGAGTAAATAGAAATGCTAGCTCTCCTTGGAGCACAAATCATCATGAGTTGAACCTCCCTGCGCTCTGATATAAGCTAAGTTTGTTTCAAGTTTGGCTGCGTTTTACCTCTTGTCCTAAACCCAAGTTTAAGGTCTTTAGCCAAAGGATAATTTCTTGTTGGTAAATGCTCTAGGTAATGACACATACCAGCTCTGAGTTTACAAAACGAAAAAAGCCTTCACAGTCCAACGTTGTTTTCTTTCCTTTGCGACAAGTCATGATCAGAGCGGATGCAGGGAGCCCTACCAGAATCCTTAGGCAGGAAAGAATAAAACCAAAATTGAGGTTACCGTCAGGAAGAGAATCAGACTCCACACTCTCAGGGCACACGTCTTTGATACTCAGGGGAGTTTGAGAATACGTCAGACGTGAGAGATCTCAAACGCGTTGACAGAAACTGCACAAGGAATATTTTCCAGTTGCCCAGAAAAGAACCTGCATTTCAATGATATACACACCACTTCCAAAGATACTATCAACGGCTCAAAAATGGAAACGCACACCTAGATTACAGCAGCAAATAGAGTAATTTAACGACGGTGAACGCAAGTGGTGGCATTAAGAGCGTTGCTGGCTGTGAACAGAGTCTGTGAAGTTATCTGGTCTTTGAAATCCAATCTACTGGCAGGGGCAACCCGTAGCCCAAGACGGCACACTGAAACACAGTTAATTCTGTGGGTACCAGAGAATAAATCTCTCCTGCACAATTGTCACCATGACATACAGCATCCTTTTCACTTGCTGTGGAGTGAAGGCTACCCAACTGCGCCGGTACACACGCCCTCATTGCTGCGAGCAGCAGTTTTGTTCGAGGTGTTCCCAGCCACGCGGATCTGCATTTACCTTCTGTGCAGCAGCAGCTCCTGCTGCCTCCGCAACTGCTCGCCCACAGCAGAGCCATGTTCTCTGTCTTTCAGTCTTTCCTGGAGAATCTCAAAGAGGAAGTGTCTCTGGGCATCCACGCAGCCAGAAAGCAGCTTTCGCCTGTGCCCCAGCTCCAGCACCATCTCCTGAACAGGGAGGTGGGGGAGAAAAAACAGTGTTTGTCAGGGCTACGCATTAGTTTGCATTCAAACCCTCTATGCTTCTCTGAAGTAAAACAAAGAGATCAGTAAGAAAAATATCTCTCTCTCAATTTCCATGCCCACATCAGAGAACCAAATGTCAGCCTTACGTACACCCAGGTGTTAGAAAATACTTTGACTGGTCAAATTCAAGGACTGAGCATACGGATACGCATCAAGGGTCTGAAATCACCTGCAGCTTGCAGAGAATATCGGGATTGACCGACATCTTCGATTGGCCACAGGTACCCAGGTCTGATCTGAAATTGAGAGACGCGCCAGGTAACTAACCATGTCAGCCCAGGAGGATAACACAATTCAAATAAGTCAAATTGCTCCAGATCAACATAAAGCTCTAACATTAATGTCCCTTAAATAAGCTGTAGATGAGACAGCAACTCTCCTGAAACCCTGCCTCCTCGTTTTCCAGCTTCAGCCACTTCCTCAGGGGCATTAATGCTTGTCTGGCCAAACAAATCTGAATACAAATTCAACTTACAGACAGACAGGCTAGGGACTATCTGTGAGTTCAACCCCAGACCTCTGTCACCTAAAGCAAGATTCTTATGCAAAGACTGGCGAGTCACACAGAGCCGCCTCCCAGCCTTCGCCGCCAGCCAGACCTGCAAGAAGGGGATGGCGTAAGGCCCAAGCTCACGACTCCTAGCTTGCGAGGTCGTCAGCAGAACCGTTGCTTCTGCAGAAATGCACGTAAGGATACAGAATACCTTTGCGAGGAATCCAGAATGGCATTTATGACAATGCCGCATGCCTTCTCCAGGTCTCCGTCGCAGCCACCAGAAGCAGAAGGTGCTGGAAGATACCACTGATAGATAGCCCAATAATGGAAATCCTGTCTGCAATATGGAAAGGGAGACGATCAGAAGTCTATCACGGCATTTTAATGGTGCCCTTCCCTTAACGTAAGAGGAAGTTCACGCACAAGTGAAGTAGAATGATGGATAAAAGCACCCACGTAAGTACAGATATAAAGAGTCATCCACCAGACACCACGCGTCCTGATGTCAGCCATCTCTTGCTTCCGGAAACGGGGAGGTTTTGGGAAAAGTTATTTGGAAGGACTGCACACGCAGCCCAGAGGTTATCATGATGGACTTCCTGAAGTTAAAACACACACCTCACTCTAGCATTGCCTGAGCTCTGGACAAACCGTAGCAGCCAACAGGCATCGGTGTCCCGCAGCAGCTTGTTTATTTACTTTTGTTGTTAACTTCCTGATCTTCAGTGCTTTTTCCTCATTTGGGTGGGGAAGACTCTTGAACTATTCCCTTTTCAATAGAGCCTCTCTGCACTTACCTTTCCGAAGCAGAGAGAATATCCTTTCCAGGGTACACTTCCAGCTCCAACAGCAGCCACTCTCTGAAAGACAACTGGGAAAAGCAACGATTGAAGTAAGAGGACAGACCGGCAAGTAACTTGTGCAGAACAGCCACCTTCTTCCCAACATAAAACCCACCTTCACCTGCACCCAGACACAATCCCATGCAGATTAAGAGATAGGAAACAGGAGACATCAACCCAAGGAAGTTCATGTACTGTTTCCCTTGCGAGAATTCTACACTAAAACCCCACCGGCATTCAGAAATTTACTGAAAGCAAGCCTATAAAGCATCTCTTGCACACACCCGCCCCTTTGACATTTCCAAACATGCTCATCTTCTAGACTAGATCCCAGAATGAACGTATGTTATTAGAAATAAATGCCAACATGAACAAAGCACCATAGTCAGACAGATTGGTACAAGCATCAAAGAAAGGTTACAATGCAAAGGTATTTTAGCCTGGTACATCAAGCTAGCCAAGCATGAGGAGTCATTCTAGTAACGACAAACTCATCTGCGCAAAGACAAACTGGTTTTATATGAACTAGGTTAAAAAAAGAAATCCTGTCAAATCAGATACATTGCAAGGATGGTATAAAGAGAATATCTGAGATGTTAACCTGCTTCACAGCAGGGCAGAGCCAAACAACCCAAGATACACCGGTGGTTTGAGAGAACACTGGCATTTAGACAAAGCTCTAAAAAAAGCAAACTACTATTTTCAGTTATTTGACTCACCGTCCCTTCACAGGCAGTACGTGGTAGGAAGCTAAGGTTACGGATGGGCCTTTTCTCTACAGTTCCTGACCATTTTCTTACTGATATGGTATATCTTGTCAAGCTTTCTGCTTTTGCAATAAATAGGACACAAAAGCTTTACCTCTACTTTTCTATTTCTACCTTATCCTCACCATCGAAACCCAGAAATAATGTGGAGCACATAACCTAGGGCACATGACATCTTTCAACTGTCAGACCAACTTTCCAGGCATTAAGTTTTTACAAGAAGCTTTCACCACTAACAAAATTGCAAAGGGCGTATCTGAAAAGCGACAATTACAGCGTGAACTTAAGTCACAGACAAGATTTATACCTGGAATGCTTTTTCCTTCAAGAGGTCTTGAAAGCGCGCTTGCTTCCATAAAGAGAGGCTGGCTCTTTTGTAGTTTAGAGAGGGGCGCGACAGGGAACTCCAGTTTAGGTCAGTTTTACCCTCCTCGCACAGGATTCCCCGAGCTTCCAAGCACAGCCGTGGCACGATGTACTGCAGCTAAAACAAAGACATAAAAACCCTGCACGTTTCCACCACAAAAAAAAGGCCCAGCGCAACCTCTGGTTGTGCGAAGCTGCCAAACAAGCAGATACACAAGGTGGTAAGATGGGAGGGTACAAAGATGCATTTTTATATAGTTTTGTTTGCACAGGAGTCTGCAGTGGGAAATTGAACTGAGACTGATCTCTCTCCTAAGTAATAGCAAAACTTTTTTCCTTTTACCTTTTTAACAAGGCTAGGAGGAAGCAAGGCACACAAATCTTCAGGGGAATAGGATGAAAACTTGCACAGAAGATAAGATGCTGCTGCAGTGCAAAACCTGATAGAGAAAAAAATAGAGAATCCCGTTATCTGGTTGGTTCAATCCTATCTTTTCCCACTCAGGAAAGCCCAAAGTCAAAACGTAGGCTGAGTGTTAAAAACACTTTTAACCAACACGTCCCAAACCTATTTGCTTTTGGGGCCACTTCTATTTACGTGCTCTCAAGCCCAAGTACATCAAGGGCACAAATTTCGGAACCAGCGATTAAAGGAAAAACTTTGACCCTTTCTCCGGCAGGCAATACCATCATTGGGACACTATTTCAGGCGGGACCACCACCAGCCTCCTTCTCTGTGCAGCACAAACACCTGCAGATGCTCTGAAAATCCTCTGCGGCAAACCAAAACCCGTCGCCTGGAGAAGCAAGGGCGTGTGATCTCACCTCATGCAGAAGGCCAATGACTCTTCTGTCCTGCATGCTAGCAAGCAGTTCCAGTACTCAGAAACAGAAAGGATCTTTTCAGGAACGGGCTGAGAAATCCCAAAATTGACTTCCACTTCAGGAATTAAAGCTCTGGATTCACTTAAGTGGATCACAAAAGCTGCTAGTCCTAAAATATGAGCATCGTTGAGGGAAGGACCCTGCAAGCCAAACGTAAGTAAAGAACTGAAGAGAGAGAGACATTTCACTTGTAACAAAACAACTTCTCTCAGAAAAAAAACTCAGAATTAAATTGAGTAGCAGAACATTACTTCTACCCATTGACTAATTAGTGCAGCGATATCAATTTAACAGATGAGAGGCACCAGTTACATTAAACATGTTCGTCCTTGAAATCACGCGGCTATCTTTGGGCAACCTGCAGCAGAGTTTGCGTGTTGCTGTAACACAGTAACTTGATGCAACTAGCTGTAAATTCAGCCCAGCAGAATTGAAGACTCTCAAGGCTTTTTACCTTCTATGACAGTTAATCTAGAGTATCAGTCTTTTAAATTCACCCTTGCAATAAAACCCACAGTTCTTTAAAAGAAAACCATGCACCGCAGATTTGAAGGGGGGGGGTTACTTTTATTCTTAAAAGGGGTATTCAACTGAAATTGTAGGAATTAAGCATTCTACTGTTCTTCTTTTGGCTCTGTTCATAAACTTGCTTATTTTAGCTTCTGTTAAAACGTATCTCGGAACATTAACCTTCCTACAGTAGCTGTAGGAAAACATTCAGCTCCCATTCCTGAGAGTAAATTCATACCACTTGTCTGAAATGAGGTTTGGGGTTTTTTGGGGTTTTGGTTTTTTTTTTTGGAAGCCTAGAGCTAGTGAAGTCCCCCCACAGCGCAGCCCAGACAGGTGCGTGCCCCACAGCTCAGGAAACGGAGCTAGGAATGCCTTTAGCACACTATAACCATATGATTCTTGGTTGGAAAACTAACCTGATGATAAATCAGCTGGCAGAGCCTGCCCAAAAGGGCAGGTAAGAGCTTCCTGTGTCCACACATCATCTTCACAAACAAGGAGAGACATGGTCCCTGCCTGCAGAAGGTAAAAACCACACGCTCATTTTACTGCTTCGTTTTATCCCCAATACAGGAAGAGGTATTTAAAAATGCTTAAACACGCCAAACCGGAGCCATACTTGTCTGTAAATACAGGACAATTATCATTCCATTTATAGGCTCAAAGGAAGTGTCACTTTTGGAGTATCTGAACAGAGGACCCCTAGAAAGACATGAACTCCACCAGTGCCGTGCTCCAAATATTTGATAATATATAGTCAAAAGGTGTTCTGAGATGACAACAAGGAGAGGAGGAAGGTGCCTGGGGCACAGACAGCTTTCTTCAGACAGAGCAAGGGAAACAGAGGCAGAGCAATAAATGGGATCAAAAGCAAAGCAAGAGCAAAAAGGAATTAGTATGACAAGGTCCTGTTGCAAACAGAGGAAGGGAGGGACAGAGGGACTTTCCCACCCAGCTGACAGAAAAAAAAGCCATCCTCAGAGGAGATCGGATGGGGAGTTGGGTTTAGAAACAACCTCATGGGACGCTCTTGTTTATCACAGCTACTTTTCAGTACAGGTTTTCAGTACAGATTCATCTGCTCCAGGGCAAAATACTGTAAAAGAGGGAAAGATGCACTGGCTGCCAAAGCCTGCTGCACTCCAGAGAGGCGGCCATCGAGTTCAGCACCGTCAGCAGCTGGGATCACAGCAGCTTGTCAGTGCATCGGTATTTTCCAAGCAGTTTTTCAGTGAAATGTTGACCATAACAGAAATCTGTAAACGTTATATCATGAAGGAGATGTATCAGAGTCCTTCCAGTGGTGGAGGAGTGCTACCTCTTCCTCCTCATACAGGCCAGAATCAGTCACTTCCAGGGGGAAGAGGGGACGGGAGGCAGAGAGAAGGAATATCATGCTGCTCGTCCCATGCCTGCAGCATTAGACTTCCTGCCTCACTCATTTCACATTAGATATGGCATTAGGGATAAAGGCCAAGGTGCCTGGATCTGCAAAAGCACTGAACGTGCTCAAAAAGACACCCCGAAGACACGTCAGCGCTCGCTGTCAAAAGACAGGCATCGTATTCTGCTCATCTTCAGTGTCAGCCAGCAAGTAATTCCTGGACAAAGAGAATTTGCTTCATTCTCCAGCCGCCACTATTGAGCTGAAAACACCAGCCTGAGCGTTTCTCCACAAACACAGTGTTTGTCCAAAGTTTTTATACATCGTTATGGAGCACAACACAGAGACGAATGCCACCTTTTTCTGAAGGGATCAGTAACAACGGAGGACAAACAGGGTATATTTACACATATAGATCAAAGCACGTTAGTTCTTAGATTACAGGAACTCAGAATAAAGCAGTCTGCAATTGCCAGCCTGGCACAGGGGGTATGGACACCCAGAAGTCCCTCCTCACCCCCAGACAAGTGTTGGAATTCTAGCCTACGAACCAGTTTTGATTGCCTACGCTTTTACTTGCATCTTACCTGTCGGGAGGGTTAAAATAGGAAGCAGCTATTAGGTTTTGGCAGAATGAAGTCAGCAGAAGATCAACAACCTGGAATAAGAGACACATTGCTAATTCCTACTGGATATCTAGATCTAGTTTTGTGCTGCCTTTATAAGAGATAATTGGTTACTGACATTCAGTGCAAGTTGTGCAGATCCACTGGCACTAAGAAGAGATGGGAAGTTAAGCCCGTAACAGCCCAGAAATGATCCCAGCACACCACAAATACCTAGACACGCCTAGTGAAGAAAGCCTAGCTCATCACAGGATTGCTCTAAGAGAATCTCTCTGTAGATCTCACCACCAGACATCACAAAGCTTCCAGGAGGTTAAAACACATGAATAGTCTGTGCAGGGCAAGACAAGGTAGACAAAAGGAGAATGCATTTCCTGTTCTGCACAGACAAAGCAACTTTCTTTCACGCGTACTATCCAGATGCATTTTTACCTACCCAACCCCACTGTTTCTCACCCCAAGCCAGACGGTACTCACACTCTGATGGCAGGGTTCCAGCCTGGGGGCAGAAATGTCAACTTGGACTGGAGAATTTAAAGTAGCAGCTTCATTCTCATCACTGCTGTGACCCAAGATGCTTGCAAGTCTGTCAGAAATCACTGCAATCTGTGCTGGCACATCTGCAAGAAGGTAACAGGAGAAGAGGAGAACCAGGACAGAAGGCATGAAAGATTTACAACTCCACAGAACATGAAGAACAAGTGAAATATATACTCTAATTGATCAGAGCCCAAAGTATGTTATGAAAAGCTTTAATGAGCAAAATTGTTAGCTGGAACACAGTGATCATAATTTTTTGTTTTAGAAGACAGCATTATTTTTTCCCCAGTACTATTACCAACACACATCGAGAATGGTTTTTCACACCAGAAAGGGCGCAGCCTTGAAAAGGGGGCCCGAGCCACCAGGCAAGCCCCAGGAACAGGGCTGCCCATCCTGGCAAGGATGGGTGTGCTACCACAAAAGCGCAGACCTCAAGTTCCGAGCTCAAGCATGGGAAATAAGTCAGACCTTAATATATATATATATATTCATAGCTGGAAGGATTATACAGATCTGAAAGATTACCATCTCCAGGTACCAGTGGCAAGTAACTACTGCTGTTGCTTTGGCTAGCATTAGCCACATTTTATTAATGCAGCTGTTGTAAGAGTCAGTTACGGGTAGTTATAACTTGCCGTCCTGCATACCTTCGTATTTAGCCTGGTCCACAATCAGCGTCCTTAGTTCAGCCAGTTCAGCCTTCAGCTGCTCAACAGGCTCTTTGGAATGGCTGCTCTCTGCTTTTGATTCATCTAGACAAGCAAGAGAAACGCAACACGTTATCCTCACCTTTGTGCATTACATCAGTTCATAAAATGCATTCAGCAATCTCTGCATACATTCTCTGTAAAAGCAGTATTTTCTTTCCTATAAGTTCCAACATATCCCCAAACTGTCAATCTGCCACATATACAGCTTTGTTTTTACATTCAAAATATGCTATTTGATTAATCATTTATGAGTTTATGCCTAGTTGCAGAAAGAAATTCAGTTTTTAAAGACAAGAGGCAAAGAAGTTCTCCCTTCAGAGCTGCCTTCCTACTTGCTTTAGTTCTCTGCCCCTCACAGCAACATCTGCTGTCCTTAAAAGACTGGAACCAATCTCAAAATACAGAGACACAGACATTACAGTGTGAATACTAAGTCATCAGCTTCTCCTCAAGCCCAACACCACGCAACATCTCCAGATGCTATGTGTTACTCTATTCTGGGATTTGTTTAAAAGAAGAAATAAAAGGAAATTCCTTTTACCACTAGAAAGCGAGTGCCACCAGCAGCAAGCTGCCCCAGCACAGCCCCAAAAACCACCCACACAGTTTGTTAGACAGGAACAGCGTCTCATACGCTCAACCATGAACAAGTAAATAACAAGGTTAAAATTAATTCTTATTATAAACACACTGAAAGCAACAAGGTGTGAGGAGACTGCCGAGTCACCTTTATGCACAAGAGCGAGCACTAACGAACAGGACAGGCTTAGAGCTGACCACTAATCAATCCTGCCCTAAAGCTGTGCAGGAGCCCCAGGGACGGATCAGGATGCAGGGGGTGGCGGGGGAGGCTGATGGAGGACGCAGGGGTGGCGGGGGAGGCCGATGAGGCCGATGCGGGGGACCGGGCTCAGGCAGTTCCACTAGAGGTCACTGGCAATTCAAGGACTCCCGCAGAGCTCTGCCTGCCCCTCGGGATCCTGCACGCAGGCATCCTTCATCCCTGCCGGTTGCCAGGACAACCTCCAGGCTGCCGCACATCTGCGGTTCCCCAGGACTGCTTTGTCACGCCTCTCGAGCTACAGCATCTCCAGAAAGCTTCTAAGGCCCAAAGTGCCCTGAGTAGGAGCCAATTACAGGTTTGGCTCTATACAGAGTACGCTTGCCTCCACCACGCGCTGGGAGTGATCTCTGCTCGCTAGCCTGACCTTTCCCTTTCATATAAACCTGCGGTGAGCGTGCTGCCCATTTGAAGATGCGTTTGAAACGCCCACTTGCTGAAAGGAGACAGGAGAGCTCGTTAAGCATCTATCGCACTGACACACACTGCGCCAGTAACGTGGCGACGGGACCTGAAATCAGTGGGGCCTTCCCACCCAAACACGCATGTAAACTATGCGCTGCAATCCCTTCAGCGTCGGCTCCGCTCCTAGCTGCTCCTGCTTCCCCAGATCACGCACAGTAATCCACTCTTACAAGAGTGAGTTCAGACAGCACAACTGCCATTACGCAAGGGATCGAGCCAGCAGGTTCTTACCCCAGGCTGGCCGGGGCCCAGAAGTATTTGAGCTGCAAACGCTGATTCACGGAGATGGATTTGAGCTAGATTTAAATCAGCTAGCTCAGGCATCAGCTGCAGCCTCAGCACAGAGCTCCACACAGACTGCAAAAATCCCACCCAAGCAGCATAGGCAGAGAAACTCATTATGAGAGGAACTATTTAGTACCTCAAAAAGACATAAAGAACATAAACGTATTTACTTATAGATTAAAGACCTAATCAGCCATAACTTCTTGAAAAATTTCAGTTCAGGAGAGCGTTAATGGAAAAAATAACTTTTCTTCAAACCGATCCATAAGTAAATGTTATATTTTTTACCTTGTAACATTTTCTCTTTCATAGCACAACAGGCTTGTGTGTATGTGGAGTACAAGTTTGAGGGTATTTTATCAGCTCTGTAATAAAAAAAAAAAAAGAGACATTTATTATACTTCATAACCACTTTCAAACTTCAGCTTTATTAAATATAAGCATAAACAAGAGCTGTGCCATGAAACGTAATTACAGAGGTCCCAAAGCATACAGAGCATCTGAAGCATTTTTTAATCATCATGAGGGCCAGAAATTTATATCCAGGGCTTTCCCAGCAAGTATTAGACATGTGTAACACACACACTACACAGAAACAATTCTACGTGTGTTATTAATGCATGCGTTAATACCTGTTTCATATATAGTACGTGTCTAAGATCCCGTAAGAGTGTAAGTTATGTGACGTGGCGTTCACACATCTGAAGGGTTAATGTGATGGAGACCAAGGTCCGACACTTGCTGGGCAGGCACTCAGTGCTAAACCCGTGTCACAGGAGGCTCCCTACAACTCAGCTGCTTCCCCTAAACTTTAACATTCAAACATGATCCAGTCTTTGCTAGAGTCAGACCGGATTGACAAGGCAGGACCAAACGCCTCATTTGCAAGCAGTGTTGCCAACGTTTTTTCTTCATGCTAGGCTACAGAGGAACTACCGGATTTAAAATAAAGCTGTTTCTGCAATGCAGAAAAGCAGTTTTAAACATGCATACAGGACAAGCTTGAGTTCTGAGAGGGGCTACGTTCTCCTGAGACGTTATGCTGGTGTCCTTTAAGAACAGATCATAAAGCATTAACACGCATTTAAGTTCCATCTTCCCCTTCTCCCACACCCTCTCCCAAAGAGAGAGGGGCCTTTCACAGGGGGCTCATCTTCCTGGTGATGTTTTATACTCAGAGGGCTGCATGGGATTCCTTCAAGATAATGGGTTTAGAGGGCTAATTACAGAACTGAAAACATTCACCTACGCAGATAAGCTGCCCCATCCACAACCTGCAAGCCACAGGCCTGGCCACCAAGCCCTGCCAAGGGTTAGCCAACACTCAGCACTTTGTAGACAAGGTGTCAAAGCCCCCAATAATCTGATGTGAAGTCAAATGTTCTGAAGAGAAAGTCCAGAAGCACAGAAAATAACACTGCAGAAGTCTCAATACCTCTTTAAAGAATCTATAAAAGCCATGCGCACGTCTGGGGTTTTAGGGAGCTGCAACAGGAAAAAAAAAAACAAACAAGCAAGTTAGGCACAAATTACCTGTCTGCGAACACACATCTAAATGGGAGGATCAAAAAAAAAAGCCAAAAACAAATACTAACCACACGTGGCCTGAGCAAAGCAGGAAGAAACCGGGAAGTATAATATGGTCGCCTGAAAATACTGAGACAGAAAAGAAATAGAGCAAAATATTAACAGTGCCAAAGCTGCAAAGTGCCATTTCATTACCTCAGTAATTAATTTGGCTCCTGCAAATAAGAAATATTTATGGTAACATAAATAACCACAGCCAAATCGAGCTCAGATTAGCCAAGAGTTATTCATTTATTTAATTTTGCTTTTTATTTATTATAACAATCATGGACTTCTCTTGCAGGTGTGCACATCTCTTTTCACTCACCGCACAAATAGCCTCTACTTAGATGACTACTGAGGAAGTGAGGAAGAATTTCCCAAAACCTCCTTTGCTCATATCCTCAATTTTTCTTGTTTTGTTATTCTGATTTAGACTTGGCTTTTATTATTATTATAGCTAAACCCAAGAACAGTTGCGGTACCTGGCTTCTATCACAGACGTTGGGATCTTCCTTGTGGTTTCAAATATCTGAAGGGCCTTTTCAACATCACGAAGTGCCTGGCCCTGGGGCTGGCTCACACAAGTAACAAGGAGAAAAAGATGTTGTGAGAAATCAAGGAGGATGATGATGATCTTCCCTGCTTGTTCTGCCAGGGTTAGTAATAGCTGTCTGCGCGGTGAAGGGAAGTGACTGAACAAATGCAATTGAGTAACAAGAACTACCTGATACGCAGAGTAAAACTGCAGGATGGAGAAACCGGCCGCCTGCCGGGGTAAGGCTGTTCTTTAGAACAGCTGTTCTGGACAGCTCTGTACACGCACCGACAACGGCTGCGGCAGATCCTCCTGCTTAACGTCACGTTGTTTATTCCCCCACGAGGACAATACATTTCCTGTTCTGAATTTGGTTTATTGTTATTCTATTTTACTTCATACACTTGGAATTAAGGGCCATAATCTTTGCTTCCAGCCCGTGCTACTACACTCCAGGCAGAGGGACTGCCGCCCCAGGTTTCTCTTGTTCAAGCCGCAAGACATCTTAAAACTGCAACAACCTGGGCTGGTTTCCCAACTGACAAACAGATCAGACTTGGAAGAAATTAAATTAAATCTTCGCTTACGACTTTCAGTTCATCACAGGAGTAGATTTCATCGCAGTACATTCAACTACCAGCCTGTATTTCAAGTACGTCAGTTGACTGACTGTACAAATGAGGCCCCCTAGTCTAATCAAAAAAAAAAGTCTAAGCCAAATGTTCCCTTATTGATTACTGTTGTTATCCAAAACTTATCATGACCCACAGTGGGAAACTGCAGACTGCAGATTCCCTCCCCAAATCTCCTTTGAATACAAAGAGATTACGTGCTATACCAAAAAGAATCAAGATACATATAAAACACTTTCCTATGTGATCGAATCATTGAGAGCAAACCCAGAGCGGGAAGTGTCACCACTGTAACAAGCTGGTCAATCAGCAGAGCTAACGCAGCCCCATTTCCCACAAACCCGTGCTCTGCATCCCCACGCCATACACCATCACCAGATCCTCCCTTCTTCCAGAATCTTCCATTTATTTTCTATACAGGACAGGCAAGAGGTAGCCAGCACTTTCCTGACTCGATGGCTAACGTAGATGCTGCTTGGCCAGTAGCCAGCCACCTATTTGCCCAGTTCCTCGGCAGCCCGTCTCTGAGAATACCCATCCCGGTGTGTTTGGCCTTTACACAAGTCTAGTTTTCATAACATCTGGGGAACCTTTCTATACTTACGACCACTATATCTCAAAGTTGGAGAAGATTTTTGACTTGGTAGGAAGAGACATGACTGATGAGGAAACAGTTAAACAGACCAGCAGTACCTGCACAGGTTCATCTGTGGAGGACAAGTCTTCATAGAGCCCCATGTCTTCTATAGCAACCTGCGTGAGGTTACCGAGAGACGCACACGGTCACAACACAGCTATTTTGACAGATCTAGAAAGAACTCTTTTTTTAAAAGAGACTATTTTTACTAACCTTGAGGTCGGCCAGTCTGGTTTTAGCCAGAGTGATGTACTCCAAGAGAACAGACCGATGTTTTGTTGGCACAAAAGGCGGGTACATTATATGGACCTGAAACATGACGTTCACAACGAGATTTGCCATTTTTAGAGGAAATTTGTGTAAAATTCTGGTTTATGTTTACAGTCATTCACCTCAAATATTCCCCAAACATGATTATATTGCTTGTTTTAAGATAAACCATTTTCATGGCAACCCACATGCAATTTTTTCCCAACAACAAAGAAACAAAATCACTGAAGTGCTTAAGTTTAACTCCACAAAAGGAATTCTCCTTCTTGCCGTGTAAATAAAAGAATCTTGTACTTCCCGATTTCAGGAAGAACAGGTTTGGAATAACGTATCAGAAGTAAGGCAATTACTGTAACAACATTAATGATACACTGAACCAAAAGACACATAATGCAATTACTACAATAACAATAAAACTAGGCTGAACCAGGTCAAAGGCACAAGTACGTTCACTTTGGAGCAGTTCTGTATCAGGCTTTAGAAAACAATTTCTGTTGGCATCTTCTCACCTTCAGGTACGGCGCTGCTTCAAAGGGCACTAGCTCTGACAAGAACTCAAAGAGGAAGACCAGAGCTTTCTTGCTGCTCCCGTGGTGACCACCAGCGTTCCCAAAGGAAGCCTGAAACAGGAGAAACGACGACACAGCCTTTCAGCGCGGAGAGAATCCCCACCCCGGCGATGCCGTAACTCGGCGCCCAAGTCCCAGATATCCATTACAGATTCCTGCTTTCTGTCAAGAGAATATTGGAGAAAAGCCTCCAGAGAAAGTCTACAGAAGTCTCTACAGAACTTTTCTTTGACTTCCTTTGTCCAGTTTCCAGAAAGTCTGCCATGTCACACTCAAAGTTCTAATATGCTGCTACGAGCACACTCAGAGGAGTTCAACAAGGCAACACCAAAATGCACAAAAGGATGGAGATCCATGAGGGAGCCACAAATCTGACAGTGTCTACACAGCTTTATCTGGGCATTATAAGGAAAATAAGCCGGTCTGAGATTGTGCAGAACATGACTAGTTTTACTTTTGATGCAACCTGAATGCTCTATCAGCAAAGGCCGAGCTTAGATTTGCAAATTCATACAAAGGAATTTAGAGGTTTAAATTATACGGAGATTTGCATACCTAAAATACCTACATGTTTACAACTAAAAGCTAACAACCAATTATCTATAAGGTCAAACACAGCAATTACAGCTGCATGCAAACATCCCGGAAACAGGAACGCTTCATCTGCAATACCCTACAACTTATGCAACAACAACAGTGTTGGTTATCAAGATACTGAAATACATCCAAGATTATGATTATAACAGGAATTACATGTCTGCATTCCTGACAAATAACGAGAGAAGGCAAGACGAACTGAAAAGATGAAAGAAGGGAAGACCAGAGAAAGCCAAATAAATATATTCTTTGCAGACACAAAGGCAGTAATAAATATTAAGTCGCTCCTAATACCAACACAATCACTTGTCACTTTTTCTTCCCACCCCCCAATTCCTGGCTATCTCGTCTGAACCCAGACTTTCGCTGTGCAGCAGAACGTTCCTTACGCACAGGTTTCTCACCTACTTAAAGCAAAGATTATACCAGCGGGGCCCCATTTAGTCTCACCTTAAACCACTCAGAGTACGGCATGAAGACAGCAGGGCCCTCCAGAGCAGCCTGACGAGCCATCAGGAACACAGTGATCATGTTTTCCATATCATAATTCTCAAAGGCCTTTGTCAGGAGATGGCTCAGTAGCTCTAGAAACATAAAACAATAACCTCAAACTGCTCTTGACAACTGTGCTGTAATTTTCTACAGTAAATGAAGACAAATATCTGTGATAAAACATCTGCTACGTAAAGGCTGTGTATTGCAGCTTGGGGAACCTTTAAGACTCGCTTATATTTTTCCCCACACACTTTCAACGGTCAAATACTCTAGGACTTCAACCTGCAAGAACTGCAGGGAGTCCAACAATGAGATAATCAGTAAGAAACTCAAACAAGGTCTGCCAGCAAAGGTGAGACAGAAGAACTAAACTTCAGTAATCACTACTCCAATTGATAAGGTAGTTATCAAATAACCAATCTTAGCTGAACATCAAGTTTGAGAAGCATCAGGCACAAGGCCTGGCATTCACGTTGCTGCCGACATGGAACATCTAAACGGAAAAGCAGATTTTCTGCTGTTCTTTTCCCCGCAGGAATCTCAAAACAGCAACTACGAATGACTCTGCTGCTTCAGCAGTCGGCATGGTTTCCCTCTTCAGCACCCAAGAGGCAACAAGCACACGTCAGCTCGCAGGCTTCCAAATACCTACGGACCTTTGACCAGCTGCGCAGCCTCAGCCTGACAGACCACCAGGGTGGAAACACAGGACAGGACATGCTGCCAGTTCACTTCGCGAGTCTCCAGCACTTGCTGCAGCTGGCAGATGGACTCCTTCGCACTGAACACCACGAACAGCTGGAAGAGCGATAGCAATTCGTTTTAGCTACGACATCCAGCCACCCAGAAGAGTGAAATACACTGCCAAGATTAACGTGCAGGTGTCTTTTGCACAACTTTTTCAAAAGCTATCCTGCGTGCAGCGTTTGCATCGGCTTTCCAGGGCCAGATACCATTCTGGTTTGGAACCAGCGCTGGCTAAAATAAACGGTAACATTCCAATTCTTTCAGAAGTCATGTCATATTCTGTAACATTAAAAACTCACATCTTCAATTATTATCTTTGCTCTCATTAAGAGCTTTGCACGTAAGTCCCTGTAGTACTTTTTCTTCCTGTTTCATCCTGCCTACAATTCCTGGCAGCTGGTTCAGATTCTGCAACTGGATCTAGTTTCAAATAATCTCATTTCAGATATTTCAATGAATATAAACCCAACATAGTAGAGTTCTCTTTGCAAAACCAGGAAGACATACTTTGCGATACAAGGTAGTGAGCAGCGAACAGGTTCTCGTAAAGCTCCACTCTTTCTGCATGTGGATGGCATCAGACACTGTACGCAGAAAAAGAAAAGTTTAGTCTTTAGCAGCAGATTTTAAAACACACCCAAAACGCATAACTTAACCACACAAGATTTCCCTTTGGCTTTGACAGCCAGATGCATTAAAAACTGTCTGGTGAAACCTTTCCTCTCTCATTTGCCTTTGGAACACAAACTGTGGCAACAAGGACTGCGCCATTTCACTACAGCGCTGTCATCTCAAAGCTGTTCTCAAGATCACACGTTTGTAGGCCAACATAATGTGTGCATAGATAACCAGCAAGGAATCATCGTTTTCCTCAACCGCATCTTTCAAGTGGAAGCCAGCAGTGACACAGCTCTCCACACGACAGGTAAGCAGCTCTAGATCACAGCTCAGAGCGAGTTTTACCAGAGATTTTGTAGCCCAAACATATTTCTTCCTAAAAACATCAAGCTTCACAATTACCAATCACGGATTCGAAGCCTTCCTGCCTTACCTCTAACCTACCAAAAGAAATACCCCATCAGCAAAGAAAGGCCACGTCTTGTGCTTAAACCCCTACACACACAGGGGCCAGACTGTTTTAGCCCCAAGGGCTCTCTGCAGCACCACCTCTCCCACTCGGCTTCTCCTTTGGCCAGAGCTCTCCCATGGCTCCTATTAGATGTTACTCCAAATTTCTGTTCACAAGCCATGGGCTGAAGCTCTGTTTGAAGGCACTGATTTTCCACCTAAAGTTTTCTCCTGAACTGCAGCCCTCTAAAGCTCAGAGCTCAGATAAATTTTTTAGTCTGGGGAGTCAGGCAGCTTCTCCAGCTCTGGATCCTCCAGGCTGGACTCCGTTCAGCCAGGCCTGGGTGGGATGGAGCTCCCGACACACAGGAACGCACCCTGGAGACAGACTCGCTTCTCCCCGCCTGTTCCTACCTTTCAACAATGGGTTGTAGGTAAGAACTTCGGTCAGGGTGTGTCTAAAAAACTGCTGCAAGGAATCCGGATGAACCGCACTTTTATAAAGTGACACACTGAACACATTCAGCCTACAAACGACAAGGAAATATTCAGAAACAATACACAGGAAGTACGATCAACCAGGTACAATTAAGGTGAAGAACTCATTTTTCTTCTACATCTCTCATCAAATTGCCAGAGATACATACTTTTTTTGTTTGTATTTTTAAAAATCTATTGGTTGCTCGATTTTATGTAGCTGTCAGATTTACAAACTTGAGTCAAATGTACACCCCTGCACCGGTCAGGACTGGCTTGACGTGTAAATAGTTGTTAGACAAAATGAGTTTGGAAGCAGGAACTGGATGGGGAACATTCACAAAAAAACTCCTCCTGACATTATTCAGAGGAACAGCATTTCTTACCAGAACCTCATAGCTTGCAACGTGGAAACATCTTGCTGCTTCTCTTTACCAACAGCATCAAGCACCCCTGTACCCCAAAGCAGAGAGGCAAAAAACACAATGAGAGAAATGGAAGGAACTGCGACACTAAACAAGACAGGAACTAACTGGAACGAGCAATGTGTGCTTCTTTGAAAAGGTGACCCCATTAGGGAAATGTGTAGAAGCCATTCGGCAGCATTAAATTCTTACAAATTTTTTCGAAAGTGACACAGGGACTCAAAAACTATTAACACTAACCTTGAACCACTTTAAAAGCGTTCCCAAGAATGTGCCAATAATTAAGCCATCTAAAAACGCACATAAATTATTCTTTGATTTCCAAACCCAATCCTAATTGTGCCATGCATCTGCGAGTGTGAACACTGCAAAGCTGCACGAGAGCAAAGTCTGTCTGCAGGCAGGGATTTGCACGAGCAAGCTTTGAATTAACAACCCCTGGAAACAATGGCCTTAACCGCCCTCGCCAAACAAAGAGCACGCTGCTGCGAGTGCGCCACACGTTTGTAACAGCACTGGGACTTTGTGCTACATTTGCTTAGCAGAAATTCCTTCAAACCCTAGATCTGCCCCAAAATGACAGGTGGAGGTCAAACGGGTTAGCAGCTTGCTCAGCACGTCACCTCGACCGTCAGCCTACACCACTCAAAGCCCAAATACCGAGCGAGCCTTTGCTATCCAGCCTGCTGCAGCAGCAGTTTTTCCGTTTTGTGTCCTACCCTGCCTTTAAAAGCCTCCTCTTTTAACAGTTAATACCGAGCAGAAAAACAAGAGTCCCTCACATGCCTTTTGCAAGGCCATCCACGGTTTTAATATGTAATACTCTCCTCCCCTGCTGAGGAATACTTTAAGGTTAAGTCGGGGAGAATAGAGAAAAGGAGATAAACTCTACTTATCCTGGGGCACAGGAGTTCAGTACTATGCAGCACAGTGCTCCCATGGCTACTCTCAGCCTGTCCTCCTCCTCCTGTGAAGGTCTTCATTAATAGTGAATTATTTTACATAAAGAATCCTAACGTTCTTCAAAGCAGCTTCTTCATTAAGTGAAAGCCCTCAAAGGTGACCCAAAAGCATACACTAACAAAAATATCGTCTATAAAACTCGTTTAAGACATTTTCAGGCACACAGACTGCAAGTCAGTCAGTGGCAGCGCAGGCTGCACAAACGGGAAGGTCAAATGAAGAGCAGGTTAGCACAGACTCCTGCCTGGCTGCCAGCAGCCTGCTTCTCTTCCTCCAAAATCCCCCTAAGTCCTGTGTTTATAAGGGTTATTTTCCAAGTACCGACACTGTTAAAGGGCCACCTGAGATGGGACTCATCCATATTAAATAACAGAGCACTTCTCTATCAGCTTTCCCTTTTTAGAACCACTCCGCAAGCTCTGTAAGGCATCTCTGCCTACAGACAACGCTCCCTGCCAGACGGGGTGAGGGATGGGGCTGGCAGTGCCCACGGGGAGAGACGCAGAAAGGAGGGAGCTGTGCTGGTGTCGCGTCCTGGTTTTCAGTCTCATACAGCAGAGGAAAAGCACTAACCTCTGCAGCAGCACTGAGCACGCTGCTGAAACACACCGGCAAGAAAAGAGGTAAAGTGCTGGCACTAAGGGGACAGTCAGATTATATTAATACATCGGCGTAGGGCACGCGAGGAGGTGTAAGCGAACAGCAGGTAACCGTGAAGATCATCTGGGACACAAGACAAAAATCACCCTTGTGTGTGTTTAGTCTTTCCGCATCGGGATTTGCAATGCAAATCAGGGAGACTACTGTGCTTGAGCTCTCGGCAGCAGCATCAGGGCTGCCCGGGCAAAGACAGGCACATTGTCCACCGGACAGTTCTTGAAGAGTGGTCATTTAAACGCTACACACGTACATTAGATGTCTTTGCTCAGGAGAAAAGGAAAGAAAAAAAAACAAAAAGAGGTTTCACAAGACATCAGTCTGCAAATCCAACCAGAAAAATAGCTGTCTTGCACATCACTTTGTAAATTCAAACTTTAATTTACTAAGCAGAAAAAAATTGTCCTAGCTTAACCTCTGTGCTACAACAGATGGGACTGCTTCCAATCAGAGCTGTTAAAAATCAGCTCAGGTATCAACCTGGTGATGCAGCCAGAGGCAGCAACATGAACTGGCCTAAAAAGCAAGAAATTATCTGCAGTGTTAGAAGATACTCACTTTACAAGAGCAAAAGGGAAAGCAGAGGCATAATAATCAGTGACATAAATATAATGCACAACAGAGGAAAAGCATCCCAGGCAAAGGATTCCTCCTTAGAGATTTAGCAATATCCTTAGAGATTTAGCAATGAACAAGACAGCAGTGACTGCACAAAGCTATGAATGACAAAAACACTTACATGTCAACATTCTCTGTAAGACAGCATGACAGATCTGTTCAAAATTGACAAATCAAGACCATTTAGTGTTTAAAAGAGCTATACTTATATGCAGAAAAAGTAAATTGTCTCAAAGAAAAGAGTTTTGCCCCTCTTAAAGCTCAACTTTTACCTCAGGCTCTACAGATACAATAGACAAAAGCCAAGCATTCCCCAGCTTACCAGGATTCCATCCCTCACATTCAAATGGAAAAAAGAGCAATCAAGGTGAAACCCAGGAAGCTTACAAAACCCGTGACACCTCACCTTGAAGAAATTCTCTTTTTAAAAACAACAACAACAAAAAAAAGTCTTGTGTTCTAGTTTCACCATCTCCTCACCCAGTCCAGCACCTGGACCACCACCCTTTGTTGCTCTAAGCTGATCGATTTACACTCAGCAAGGCACAGATGGATAGAAGGGCACTACTTCTTTAAACAACCCTTTGTCAATAGGTTTATTTTGTCCTTACATGGGGGACTTTCTTGAATTCCAACTTCCTTCCCAGCTCCGAGGTTTGTGGAAAGCCATTCTGGAGAAACACGATCGCAAAGTCTGTGAAACAAGAAGGAATTAGTGTTTCAGCATCCCCTTTCAGTACAGATCCCCGTCCCGGTCTCCCAATAGGACTAGTGTCTGAAAAGCATCATTCACTACACGGCAGTCAGCAGGATTCATTTATTTTCCTGGAGTAAAATTCCTCCCAGGCATAAGGACCTAGAACAATGGATGGCAGGGAGCTCAGAAACTTAGAGGGTTCTAAAGAATTTAGAGGCCTTGTGCTCTATTGCTACTGCAGAACTCACACGGGCCGTGCCTGACCAACTGTACTTGTCCAAAGGTCTGACTACAGCTCTTCAATCAAATTGGGTAGTGATTTTTTTTCTAAACAAAACCATAAAATAAATCATAGAAAATGACAGGGGGGAAATGGACTGTTAAATATTTGTGGTCCAAAATATCTCAGTTTGCAGGAGTGTCACGCTCTCAATATAACATCCCCAGCCCTGTACGCCTTCCAATTACACTTTCTTGTGATACTGTAACTCAAAGGGATAAAAGATAATTGGTTTGGAGTTCTGCAAGGGAAAAAAATTGTTAAATTTGCCAAATACAAATATATATTCCCCTCACTGAAAAGAGGTAAGAAAATGCAAAGCGAGGCCCCCATTCTTACACCAGCAAGCGCTTGACTTGCAGAGCCCTGCCGCAGGCTGCGCCACCCAGCAGCCTGGCCCCGCTCCACCAGCGCCCGGTTGAGTGCCTTGCCTGAGAGAACGTGCCCGGCCAGCTCCACGTCCCGGGAAGGCTCCTCCGCCTGCTCGCAGAGCCCACGGAGGCTGCGGCACAGCCACTCCACCACAGCAGGGGCGGCCGGGGGGCTGAGAACAAACAAAAGTACATTCCATTCAATCCCTCCGACCTTTTGTGACACTTGGGTTTATGCCCCACCGTCCTCTTGGGCTCAGGAAAGAGCCATCTGTGCTCGACCCTGCCCTATATGTGGCATTGCATTTCTTTAATTTGGACCTGCAAGAGCTTTATTTGCTTTATAAAAAGATTCCACAACAAATACATCCAAAGGAAAGAATATACGTGAAATTGTACGTTCAAGTATTTCCTCGTCTCTGACTTTAAAGTATTTCCATCTAGAAAATTCTGCTGGAAGAAAGACTTTAGTCCCAATTTCTAAGACACTTGGATAAAAATGCTTAAAAAAAAAAGCTCTTAATCTGTCCCTTTGGTTTCCTTAAATTTGAAGTACAGTGGGCACTGACTGTTAACAGACAAGTAAACCGATATCAAAGGCCTAAAAGTTCGCTTGCAATACTCCCTCAACACTGTAAGAAAACCACCAGAGCTTTACAAAGGATAACGGGTTTTAGTTGTTAGCTCTGTATTGGGGGGGGAAAAAAAAAAAAAATTCTTAGAATAACTTTCCTCTGGAGACTAACTCTGCCAAACCTTACTGAAATGTAAGGTTTTGCAAAGACAGAAGCACACAGCTTCTGCAAAACAAGGCTCCTCGTCAAGACCAGCGCTAATTTTTTACAGGCTAAACAAGAGTTTCCAAACCAGACCCAGCGGCACGGCCAGATGAACCGAAGGAGCTGGTCACCACGTCCTCTCCCACACAGCGCGGTGACCACCCACTGCCTCACTGAAAGGAAGCAGGAGATAAAACATCGCCCAGGCGGTCTGTGGCCGTGGTTCTTACCCAACACTTCCCCTTCGAAGACAACCAGCACCTTAAACTGCACTAATTAACCCAGAGTAACCTCTCAAACCCAGGGTAACTTCTTCAGTCCCGCTAATCTGATCACTTGCCAGCATCTGACTGTATTCTTAGTCCAGAATACTCATGGCTAATCCCCAATTACATTTCAATAGGCTTTAAGAGAATAAATACATCTGCAAACCTGTAAACCTCTGCTCACCTCTCCAGCAGCTCTCCCAGTCCAACGACGTCACCTCTGTGCAGGTGCCACACAGCTTCCAGCACTGGAGGGTCCTAAGGAGATGTCACAATTAGGTCATAGTCTGCAGTTTGCAGCTAACAGTAACATTTGGCTAACGTAAACTATACAGAAAAAATAAAACTAAATTCTGTTTCTTTGAACTATCCAGAACTTATTCAAATTTAAAAATGACAACATAGGAAATACCAGACGAGGAAGGATTATATTTGATTTTCCCTTCCTACAATTTTTGAATGGTTTAGGGTTGTAGATGCATCATTATTTTAAATTGTAATAGTCAAGTAATAAATATATCCATCTTTGTCCCCCCGGAATAATGCTGATTCTGCATATTTGAAGGAGCAGTGGATATCCTGGACAACAGGTACTACCACTAAGATTCAAGTCTCATTAATTCAGATCCAGAAACAGATTAGAGAATTATCGCTTAGCCTATCAACTGTTTATTGATCTTTGAAGAAGCAAGTTTGCTGCTCTCAAATCCATTTCCCAATAGGAGGCTACAGAAAGAGACACTGCAACTGCACGGGCAGTCCTGCTCCTAAACGCCAGGCTTGCCATCGGCAAAATCAGCACTAGGCATCGCTTCCATGCGGATAAAACTGCCGCCCTTCATGCCTGCAACATCCCTTCCAGCTCCCGCCTGGAACAGCATGTCCTGGAGTGAGCCCTATGCCAGCAAAACAGGGCTCCAGGGTGCGCCTGGCAGGGAAAGAGGTGCAGCAGCAACTTCTGCTCATTCCAGCCTCCGTACAGAAACATTCCCAGACAGGAACAAAAGGAAAAGGAACTTGGGAGTCTCGGGCACACAAGCCATTCAGGAGAAAAACCCCAGGAGGTTTCTGCAGCAACCAGCAGCTGTCTCGTAGCATGACCCTAGACTCGCCCACATACTTTGTCTTCGACAACCTAATTCTTTACTGTAACAATCTCAATTACACAGCAGCGCTTGATCTCCATGTCTACCTGAGAACAAGGAGATCTTAATCAGCCCACAAAACACACAGGATTCTATTTTCAGCCCAGGATTGGATATTTGAGACTAGAGCATGCCTCTTTATCCTGGCAGATCAGCCTCTTCCCTCTTTCCCACCACAGCAACCAAATAGTCCCACTCACAAAAAGTCCTTAACATCGCTTCTGTTAAGAAAACAAACCACCCAAATGAAATCAAGACAACACATTTGTGAAGCAATGCAAGCTGGTATCTTGCTATCTTATTTCTCTCAAGCCATTTTCTGCGTGAACTCACTTAGGCTTATCGCTCTTCCCAAATAAATAGAGCAGAGAACCAGAATGCCAAAGACACGCTGAATATTGCTGGCAAAGCACACAAAGGACTTCTGGGAGCTTCGGCACTGCCTGGCTAATCGATCTGGACTGCTTAGCCCGGGCAGCAAACCCACACACCAACTGATGGAGAGAGTTATTATCAATGAAAGACGCTAACAGTCAGGCTGTGAAGCTAAATAGGAAAGAAAACAATACCCCCAAAGCTTCTACTGACTGCAGTATCACCTCAGAGGAGTTCCATCCCGTTACCCATGCTGTAACTCTGGCACCGTATTGCCGTGCCCTTCCTAGCTGGTTCCTAGCAAGAACCAGCCGTGCTCAGTACAAACAGGAAGAGTTAGACGTCTCCTTCGGAGAAGGCAAGAGTGCTGCTCGCCTAGCTCCCCAAAAACCAATGTTTGATCACCAGGATGCTGTCAGCCCTCCTTCATGGCAGTTTCTCAGCAGAAACTGCCACACAATTTTAATAATTCACCTACTTCCAAACCTCTGTTAAGTCCTCCTCAAAAAAGCAAGCTCCAATACAGAGGAAAGGAGACTCCCAGTGAACTTGCTTTTAAAATAAACAACAAAGGAACCCCACCATTTATAATACGGTTCATGTTTTTGAAAGAGCAGGAACGAGCAGTGGCAAGACTGCTCTAGATCACAAAAAACCCCGAGGGAAATGGAACAGAAATCACAGCACACCAGTACATTTAACAGTTACCCCGGTCTTCACGGGAGAGGAGGGTTGAAAACGCGCTACTGCATCCCACAGATGAAATCTGAATGGTCTGTAACACAGCAACGTTCCTCTGTGAGTTCTTACCTTCATTTTCCACATTTCTTGACAGAAGAGTGAGCGACAGAACACATTGTTCGCCAGCAAATCCTTGACTGTTTGAAGCAAGCAAGACAGTCTCTTCTGGAATCACCCCCAAAAGGAAGCAGAAATAATTTCCTTTGTACATATTGCATTCTTAGAAAAAAAAACGATTTGTTGCTTTTCCCTGTTTACTGCTTTTTAAAAGCTTGAGCGGTGGAGAGAATTCACGGGAAAGGCCCAAACCTTTCACCGTAAGGGCTGACAGCAGTGACGTCTGACAGCTCCTTAGGACTTGGGCCAGCAGTGATGGCACAGCTTTTATGTGGACGGCCACCACCACCCCGGCTACGCTGCAAACCAAGACCATCGATAAAGGTGGAACCGAGAATAAGAAACACCAAACCACCGCAGGGAAGGCTGAGGTACGCCAGAGGTGGTAACACAGGAGCTGCTTAGTGACCTGTGTAACGCTGCACTTCAACAGACAAAAATATTCATTTCCAAGCTGTCAAAACCAGCCGCTTTGCTGTGCGGGAGAACGCCGTACTTCTGTGAGCATATCGGACACAGAAATGAATTATCAGCTGCTCAGGTCTTACGTGTTTGTTTGACTTTAAACCCAGTTTATCTGTTCTGATAAAGTCAAACCTAACAATACCGTTTTCTTGATAAACTAAACGTAAACCTTCTGCCTTACTCTCTGGTCCAAGTTCAGCAGTGGTGCTTGCGAACGGCTTGCAGAAGCCTGGCAGATCTGCTCGATGTTGGTAACAGTGGTTTTGGCTGCCAAGATTGCTGTGGGTACACCCAATCTCGAGGCCTGTTCCTGCAGAACAGAGACTAAAGAAAAAAAAAACATAACAACAAAGCAGAAAGCTGACAGCACAGGAGAAAAAAAGGGTTTGAACACATAACTAGGAAGACAGAAGTCCCAAGTCTTAAACTCCTTCCAGCACAGATGTCATCTGTTGCAAATAATTTTTATTTCCATGTATCATTCCTTTACTGTACATAAAACAGGGGCAGAACAACTGGGGGCAAAGGTGGAATATCCTTGTGAAGCAGATTTTTATATTTTAGTCTTGTGGGGCTCACACTAACACTTTCAAACCATCAAAATATTTAACGATCAGACCTTGCCAGCAGTTTCATCACCAGACAAGTAAGAAATGAGTAGCCAGACAGGAGACCAGAACAATGAGAAGAAAGTAAAACTGCATTCAACAGGCAGAAATTCAGTACATAAAGTTCTTTCCCACATCTGTCTCCAATAGAAACTCTTTCACTCACCTATAAATGATTCTGACGATACTTCCTGGTGCTCTATGCCCTCTTGTCCACCTGTCTTGACTGAATCGTCCACCTGGAAACAAAAAACAACCATTAACAGCCTCAGGTGCCTGTTACACACATTTCCAAACCCATTCCCTCTAAACCATACTGAGCAGCACTGGCATTCTTGTGGGATGGAGCAACTGAAGTGAATTTAACACCAAGCTCCCACATGGTCATGGTAAACCAGAGATTTCAGGGCACTTTACAAGAGACATAAGTACAGTTATCTTCATTTTATGCAGAGAAAAGAAGATACAGGTCCAAGTTACTTGTCCCCAGTCACCCAACAGATCAGCAGCAGCACCAGGAACAGAATTTCTGTCTTTCAAGACCCTTCTGTGCAGCCACACCGACATAAATATTTGATGAAACATGTCAAAACATCAGATTCTTTTCCAGTTAAATGCCCCTTTTTTTTCTTTTTATAAAGACAAATGTACTGTACAGAAAGAAACATCCTTGTGGCTCAACTGTGGGAAGTATTTAAATTGTCTGTTTGAGTTACCAAAATCAAAAGCTCTCTCCAGTACATGAGGAGAAGGTGGAACATGGCCAAGTCAGATTGTTGGCTCAAGTGCCTATATAGGCAAATGACACCGGATTTCATAAAGACAGCCACAGTAGGCAGAAATGGTTGGTAATTCAGAGAAAACCCAGTAGTCTCTCCTGATTATTTTCCCCTATATTCACAAGAAGCCAATACTGACCCAGGGAAAAAGGTGCTGGATTTCCCTTTGTCCCAAATCCAAACCATGCTTAACCACTTTTAGTCTGTAACAATAAAACATGGAGGAATAAAGGGAAAAAAATAATCTCGTTTCTGCAACACAGACCTCTAAAGTTCAGCTTATTCCTACAGCGCTCTTTTTTCTTTTCACTTATTCTGAAAACTGCATTCCCAGGACAGTCACGCTAGTCGCCCTAGGAAGGGCCCTGTGGAACCCACCTCCAGCTGGCATCTCCCACGATCCCCAGCCTGACCATTACCCCCAAACGGCCCCGCTCCTACCTCCAGGAGGAGGTCATTCAGGTTCTGATGGTGATCCAGAAGGCGCAGAGCCGCTTCCCGGAGCTCTGCTCCATTCCCAAAGGTGCTTTTTCGTTTCCTGGCTCTCCCTGCTGAGAAGTTTGGATTTCCTTTATAACCACAGCTTAGCACATGTCACTGACGGGGCAAAGGCAGCCCCTGCCAGCCCCTCGTTAGCCGGCAGCATGACAGGACCAGAGCAGGACGTTCCTGTGTGGCCTGCTCCCGGCAGCTCTGCAGACAAAGCCTTGCGGCCCTCAGCACGAGCAGCCCAGCTCAGCCAAAGCCCTGTCAGCCATCAGCCTCCAAGGGCCTCGGGCCCAAACCAGCCCTGTCTGTTCCCACCCCAGGACACCAGCCACGGCAGGGACACAGGAATGCCACCAGCCTTTGGGAGAGGGCTGCTGGGGGGAGCAGGGCTGAGGCGAGAGGCTGAGGTGAGGGGGTGCCAGGAGCCCACAGCACCACACGGGCCAGAGGAGGGGGTGTATGAGGGCAGGGAGGGGACATTCACCCCTCCCTTCCCCTCTGCTGTCCCTGCAGAAAGCGCCAGGCCAAGAGCTCACTAGAGGAGCCCCGGCGCCGCCTCAGCCCGGACCTACCCAGCAGGTCCCGCCACGTCCTCCCGCCCGCACCCGCCATCACGGCGGCCCCCGCCCGCTTCCCGCCAAACCAACCCGGGGCCGGGGGAGGCCGCCTCCGCTCATTGGCTGGAAGCGCGGCGTGGTCACGCCCATCCTTCCGCCATCTTGGTAGTGGCGGAGGCGGAGGCTGCCATGTTGGGGAGGGCGGGCGGTGTCGGGGGGGGGCAGGCAGCCGCCGTATGGGGCGGGATGGGGTGAGGGGGGATGTGGGGGGACACGCTGGGGTAGGCACGGAAAGAGGGGAACACGCTCCACAAAGGCTCTTTGCCTCAGACGGGGTGGGACACAGGTGTGTGGCTCAGGCCGCAGCCGCGACACGGCGGCCAGGAGAAGGGCTTTCCCTGACAGGCCCTGAGGGCCCAGCGGCTGGGGGCTCAGCACCGCAGGGACAGACACCCCACAGACCGGCCGGGGCCATCCCCCACTCCAGGACATCCGCCGTCTCTCAGGCCTCTTCCCGGTGCTGCATCCCTGGGACCAGCTCCGGCACCTGGCTCCCACCGCCGCAGCGTTGCCCCGCTCCCGGCCTCGGGCAGCTTGCGGGTGGCTCTCGGGGTGAAACAGCCCCCTTCAACCCCGCGTCCCTCGGGGCGAGGCTGCTGCGTGCCCCCGGCACGGCCCGGGGAAGGGGACGGGAACCGGCTGGAACTGCCAAGGGAGGAATCACCAGCCACTCAGCCGGGCATTGCCGGGGCGAGAAAGGGCTCACAGGGAGCAGTGGGGAACTCCCACGGGGATTTTCCCCGGTGCCTTGTTGGGGGCAGGACGTGGTGATTCCTTACGAGAAGGATGGCAGGGTACGGGCAGGATGGCAGGGTACAGGCAGGAGAGCAGGGTACGGGCAGGAGAGCAGGGTACGGGCAGGATGGCAGGGTACAGGCAGGAGAGCAGGGTACGGGCAGGATGGCAGGGTACAGGCAGGATGGCAGGGTACAGGCAGGAGAGCAGGGTACAGACAGGAGAGCAGGGTACGGGCAGGATGGCAGGGTACGGGCAGGATGGCAGGGTACAGGCAGGAGAGCAGGGTACGGGCAGGAGAGCAGGGTACGGGCAGGATGGCAGGGTACAGGCAGGAGAGCAGCCCCGGGGTGTTCACCGTGGGGAGGGTAGCTCCTGTCTGCAGAGGTTGGAAGCGCTGTGCTGGAATGGGCTGGGGGGTGTTTGCATCGCGGTGCTGGCCCTCACCGGGTGAGTCGGCAGCGCTCGCTGATGAGAGATGGGGAAAACTCTTCCCGGCAGCGCCTCCCGGCAGGAGGATGAGGCTCCGGCTCTGGCACCAGCGGTGCGATGGGCTCCCGCAGCCGGTGTGCCGGGGAGGCTGCTGAAAGTGACCACAGCACCGAATCTTGGCTCAGAGGCAGCGAGTGAAACCCTTTCCAGAATTACAGTTCTGAATCGTTCTAAACCCCCGATGCCATCGCCAAGTTTGTGGCAACCCCAGGTTTTGGAGGGGCGCATCAAAGAGGGGGACCCTTTGTCGGCTCTGTGTCCCAGGCGGCTCGGCGAGCTCTGGCGCTGGCTGGGGAGCTGGCAAAACAAAGCAAAACAAAACCCTGCCGAGGCCGGGGACGGCTGCAGGGATCTCGTTTTGCAGCTGGTGGGGGAACGGGGGATGCGGTGACAGCTGAGGGAGTGGGGACACGGGGGGGAGCGGGGCTGTGGGCACCTCCGCGTCATCCCTGGGAGGGCACAGGCAGGAGGAACGGGAGCAGAACTTGAGGTTGGAGCCAGTCACTGTTTGCATCACTAAGGGAAGGGAAGGATCTGCTTCCAAACATCTCGGAGAGAAGCAGGCACGGGATGGGGCAGGGGGGGTCATTTCGGCCGGAGGCGAGATCATGGCTGTGAGCTGAGCGGTGGAGAGGGAACAGTAACTGCCGTAACTGCCATCGGTGCTGCCCGCGGGTCTCTGCGGCCTCGCTGGCTCACCGCCCTGCGCAGAGCCGCGCTCGCCGCATTTAATCCTTCGATGCGTGATCCGTGAGGTGTGCCGAGTTAATGCAGTCTGTGCGGAGAATTGGTTTTAATTAAAATATTAATGAAGAAGACTCTAGAAAGGAGATCGAGCTTTACCAAACGCTCCGTGATTCACTCTCTCCACCGCTCCAGCCCCTGCGCCTTTGCAGCGCCTTGTTCTCCTGCAGCAGGGCAGATCTGGCAGAGCCCAGCTGTGCTGGGCAGCGGGGCCGGGTACGGCTGCGCCGAGAGCAGGATCCATCCCAGAGGCGGTAACGTGGGACCGGCAGCTCTGGAGACGGGCAGGGGAGCGCGGGGAAGCCGGCGGGCTCGCTCCCATTGTTCAGCTGTGGAGCGAAAGGCTCGGCTGGCTGCACCGGGACGAGAGAAGCGTGAAACCCCATCGGCTCAAAGACCTTTGTGATAAAACCGACTCTGCGAGGTGAACAGCCGTGCGGGATCCAGCCCGATCTGTAGAAGCATCGCACCCGTCAGCCACGCTTGCCTGGCAGGAACGGGCTCGTTGAGGCCAGGGCTGGCCACCAGCGCTCACGGCCCCGTTGCCTTCATCGGGGGCGCAGGGCAGTCGTGCTCCTGCGAAGGGATCACCCGGCCCGGCTGGCCCCATCAGGCCGTCTGACCCGGAGCGCAGGTTTCTGGGGTGCCCCAGAGTTTATTCGTGCACAGAGGAGACCAGGGAGCTGCTGCAGCATCTGCGCCCCAGGAGTAAAGTTTTTTATAGAACGCTCCCTCCTTTTGTGGCCCCAAGTTTATTGTGGCATCTAAGGAGAGTGGGATGGGTGCATCCAACCCCAGGGCTGCTCTGTGCGCTCATCCCGGGTTCCCGTGGCTTTTCAAGGACGTTTTTTTGCATACGACAGATGAAACCCGTGTGCATGCATTACCCGCGAACAAACACGGCGCGCAGCACGCGGCCCCGCTGGGGAAGGGCTCTGCCCTCCGTCCCGGCTCGCGGCCGTCTCGCTGGGACACGTCCTGCTTCCATGCCGAGGGTGGCAGGGAGCCGGGCAATGTGACCCCCCCGCAGTGCTCTGCAACCATTTCCCAACCCGTTCATTATTTTTTTCCCCATTTCTTTCATTTTTAATTATATTTCCCCTATGCACATACACACTTGGCTTTTGTTTGATTTTTTCCAAGACGGTAGCTTTTAATTACATCTCGATTTCATATTAATTACAGTTTTACCCAAAGCAAAGAGCTTTGTGCTTTATAATTCAAATGCATTCCCATTAATCTTGCAGGTTGGGTTATTGCCGCCTTCAAACACCGTGCGTCCTCCCCGCTCCTATCCCCGACGGTGCCGCCCTGGCTGTGTCCGGAGGCGCTGGCAGGTGTGTGCGGCGCAGGAAAGCCGGCAGCCGGCTTGGCCCGGCACGGACCCACTGCGGTGGGCAGCACGCACGGCTTTCTTCCCTCTAAAGTAGTTTCCCAAGCCGGCTGATTAGAGGGTAAATGTCGCATTCAAATCTCACTTGTTGGTGCGGAAAGCCAGGCCCAGACGTCAGCGTCGCAGCCAAGAGCCGCTCCGGGGGGCCGGAGCCGTGCGGCTCTCCTGCAACGTGCGGATCCGGCACTGTGCTCCCGACCCCCTGCAACGCGCCCTCGCCCCGGTGATGGTGTGTTTGAGTAATTCTGGCGATGCACGGACACTTTGGATCCCTGTATCCATCCTCCCCCTTCCCAAACCCCAGGGCACTGTGCGGGGCTGCATTTCCCAGCTGTCCAACTCTGTTCTCCCATTTCTTTCCCAAAAATGGAGCTGACACCGCTCAGGTTCTCCGGGGCGGGCACTGGGGGACATTTCCCACACTCTTTGCTCCCGGAGGTCTCCGGCCCTGGGGCAGCTCTTTGGCCGCATGGGATGGATGAGCACCCATGTGCCGGCACCGTCCCTCTCCCAGCCCTGCCAGCATGGCTCTGGGATCGGCCCCAGTCTATGCTCATGGGTTAATGGAGCCGAGACGGGGTTTTATGCTGCTTCCATCATGAAGATGGGAAGCTCATCATGACAATAGCTTTAATTTGCTCTAGCTGACCTTTCACGGTGGGCTGGCTGGCCTTTCTGCTCTGCCGGGACTGTCTGCCCCCCCCAAGGGCCTGGTGAGACCCACTGGTGCCGGGACGTGAGCCCGCCATCGGCACCGTGCCACGCCAGCCTTTCCTGGTGGCTGCAGGACCTTGTCCCCCACCACATTCCCATGGGACATCATCTCCTGAGAGACTCCAGCTCCTCATCCCGGTCCTTCAACTGCCTTCTGCTGCTCCTGGCCGTGCTCAAACTGTGCTGCAGCATCCAGAGCTCTTCTCCTTCCCTCCCTCTCCTCCTGGGGAGTGTTACTGTCCCAGCCTGGCCCCTTCCCTCCGCCGGCTCCCCAGGGCTGCCCTCCCTTCCCCGCCACCCCTGCGGCCTCTGCGGCGTGGAGCTGGAGGGGCGGATGCCTGGTTGCAGGTGTTCCCCAGGGCGCTGGTGGGAAAGGGGCTCTGCCCTCGCAGGTGGCCGGGACCGGGTGTTTCCCCTGATGTCCCCGAGGCCATCGTGTCCCTACCCCTGCCCGCCCCACACGTGGCACGTGGGTTCCGTGGGACGGCCACCTGGGAGCCAGGGGTTTCCTGCCTCTGGGGGCTGAGCCGTGCGCCGTGGCCATCCCAGAGCTCTGAGGTGGCAGGAGCCGTGACCACATCCCTTGTGGGGGGGTGTCCCCCAGCAGTGCCCCACACCCATCCTGGGCACTGCATGCTGCACCCCGTCACGTGCCCTGCACCCCACACACCCTGGGGCACCCACGCCCTGCACCCTGCACCGACTCATGCGCTCTGCGTCCTTCACCCTGCGTGCACTCCTGCACCCTGCACCCGTCTGCCCTGCACCGGGAACCCTGCACCCAGCATCCAGCCCCGCACCCAGCACCCAGCCCCCAGCCCTGCATCCAGCACCCAGCCCTGCACCCAGCTGTGCATCCAGCACCCAGCTGTGCATCCAGCACCCAGCCCTGCACCCAGCACCCAGCACAGCACCCAGCTGTGCATCCAGCACCCGGCACCGAGCACCCAGCACAGCACCCAGCACCCAGCTGTGCATCCAGCACCCGGCACCCAGCACCCAGCACAGCACCCAGCACCCAGCTGTGCATCCAGCACCCAGCCCTGCACCCAGCACCCAGCACAGCACCCAGCTGTGCATCCAGCACCCGGCACCGAGCACCCAGCACAGCACCCAGCACCCAGCTGTGCATCCAGCACCCAGCACCCAGCACCCAGCCCAGCACCCACAGCCAGTCACACACGCTGTGCCCGGATCCTGCATCCTGCCAGACCGAGCTGTGCCGTGCCGTGCCGTGCTCTACCGAGCCGTCCCGAGCCGAGGGGAGCCGTGCTGAGCCGTGCCGTCCAGTCCCGAGCCGTGCCGTGCCAAGCCGAGCCGTCCCGACCCGCGCCGTGTCCCTCGGCGCCGCTGCCTCCGCCCCGTCCCCGTCCCGTCCCCTCCCGGTGCGCGCCCCCGGCGGCGGCGGGCGGTGGCGCAGGCGTGGCCGAGGCGCGGGGGCGGTCCGATCCTCCGCCAGCCGTTCCGCTCCGCTCCGCTCCCCCCGCCCCTCCCCGGGGCCCCGCCCGCCCGTGCGGCGGCGGCGGCGGCGGCGGCGGCGGCGCGCGGGGATGGGGCGATGGCGCGGGCGGGCGGCGGGGCCCCGCGGGAGCTGTCCCTGGAGGAGGTGCTGAAGTGCTACGAGCAGCCGCTGAACGAGGAGCAGGCCTGGGCGCTCTGCTTCCAGGGCTGCCGCGCCGCCGCCGCCGCCGCCGCCCCCGCCGCTCCGCTCCGCACCTCCGACATCCGCCTCCGCGGAGACGGCAGCGTCGTCCTTCCCTCACCGCCGCCCGGTAAGCGATTGCGGGGTGGAGAGGGCAACGGGCGACGTCCGCGCGGGAAGGGGGCAGGCACCGGGACTCACCGGCACCGGGACTCACCGGCGCCGGGTCTCACCGGCACCGGCACTTACCGACTCACCGGCGCCGGCAGGGGGTGCTGCACAGCGCCGCCCGCGCGAGAGGCCCGCGTCGGGGGCGCGGAGGGACCGGGGATACCGGGGCGGGGGAGAGCACCCGCAGCGGCCCCGGCGGGAGGGATCGGCAGCCGGTGGAGAAGAACCGGTACCGGCATCGGGGGATGGGCAAGGGAAGCGGCACCGGCAAGGGCGGGCAGGCGCTGGCGTCGCCGGGACCGGCAGCAGGGGATCGGTGCGGCACTCAGGGCACCGGCTGCGGGGGTGCGGCACCGGGGAGACTGGGAGGATGGGCGAGAGGCACCGGCACCGCGGGGCAGGAAGGCGGCACTGGCACCGGCAGGGACGGGGCGAAGTCCAAGCCCTGGCTGCGGCAGGGGGGACCGGCACGGGGACCATCGCTGGCACAGCGGGCACCAGCACCCGTGGTGGGCCAGTGCCTCGGGGCTCCACGGCTGGCATGGCACCGGCACCGGCACCGGCACCGGCACTGGCACTGGCACCGGCACCGGCACCGCCAGGGCCCTGCTGGGTGATCCAGTAAGGCCGGACCCAGGGTGCGAGGGTGCACAGGGTTGCCCATGGGTGTGGGGTCAGCGGGCTGGGACCCGCTGTGGGGCTGCAGGACACCGAGCCCGTCGGGGTGGGCAGGACACATGGCAAGGACAGACAGGCATGGGGACACACACCTGCACACACATGGCACATACGCGGGCACACCTGCCGCACACGCCTGCACACGCCTGCACACTCGGACCCCGCAGGGGACCCTGGCCCCAGCCCGGCGTGTCACCACGGGACCCCGGCCAGGCCCTCGCCCTCCCCCAGCCCCCCGGGAGCGGCGTTTTGGGGCAGCACCGTCCCTGACCTTCGGACTCCCGGCCGTGCCCTCTCTGCGGGCGGCTGGCGCTGCTGGGCAGGGCCGTGGTGGTTACGGGCTGTAATTAGGCTCGGCCGGCTGCCAGCAGCGATGCCGGAGCACCCCTGCGCCTAATAACAGAGCGTGGCAAACGGCTTCATCCACCTCGCCCCGCGGGGAGGCCAGCGTGCCCGGGGACAACACCCGGTGCTTGGCGCTGTCGGGGGCAGCAGGGCAGGGACGGGCAGGGATGCTGCGGTGTCGCTGCCTGTCCTTGCCCCAGGCCGGGCAGGGGATGGTCCTGGTGGCAGGGGGACGAGCGCAGAGGTGAGCCAGGGGAGATGGGGTGCAGGGTGCAGGTATGGGGTGCGTGGGGCAGCTCAGCGCCGGCAGCGGTGCGTGGGCTGGCTGCGGCCAGTGCCGTGCCCGGGGCAGGGCCACACACAGGCACGGCACGTGCCCGTGGCGGCTGGGCATGGCGTGGTCACACCAGCTCTGCCGGTCGCACATGGGAATGGCCCCACACCCTTCCGTGAGCCGCCGCGGCTGCTGTGCCAGGGCCGATGCCACCGCGCCACTTCCTGCTCCCAAAGCCCTCCCGTGCCAGGCTGAGCCATCTCCCCGGGGACGAACCTGGACCCTTCACCGCAAAGCCCACAGCGGGAACGGCTCCAGGCGCCTCCCGGCACCACCGCAGGCGGTGGCACCGGCCTGGCACATGGCTCGGCAGGTCCGCCTGGGCGCCGGGCCGGATCTGGGCCGGGTGAGCCGGCAGCACCCACCTGAGCCGCTCCGGTGCCCCGTCCCGTGGGAGCTCCCTCCTCGGCCGTGCCCCTGTGCCTGGAGGTTGCTGCTGGGACCAGCCAGGCTCAGCCCGCCGGGCCGGCTCCCGCCGTGTCTGCCGAGCTGAGGTCAGTGGGAGGGGGCTCCGGCCGGGCACCGGGTCCAGGATGTCAGGGTGTCCCGGGGGATGTGCTGCCGCATCCTCTCCCAGCCGGAGCGGAGCATCCCCGGGGCTGGCACTGCAGCAGGAGCCGGGCACGGTCCAGGGGTGCGGGAGTGACGCTGGGCTCCTGCGTGGCAGCACGGCGGGGCCGGACCCTGCATCTCTGTCGCTTGCTCTGCCCTTCCCGTGCAGCGCCTGGCCCGGCTGGCACGCAACCGGCACGCAGCCGGCACGCAGCCGGCACGTCCCTGCGGCTGCCGCATCGATCAGCTAAATGGATAGCTAATGGCCGGAGCTCCCCTGGGCCGGGGAAGCGGCTCTGCGGCCGCTGTTGGGAAAGCAGAGCTGGGGCGCCGGGCCACTGCCCCCAGGGACACTGCAAAAGCCACTCCTGCTCCTTTTCCCGTGGCTGACCGGCTCCCAGGGCCTGAGCTGCCCACGAGCACGTCCTGGGCTCGTGTGTGCGTGGGCACCGTGCTCTGTGTGTGCATGGGCACGGTGCTCTGCGTGTGTGCGAGCGTGCGATGCTCCGGCTGTGCTGGCTCTGCAGTGCAAAGCAGCATCTTTTCCTGGGCACAGCCCATCACCGCAGCCCGCACCGGGCGCCTGGGCCGGGTCCTCTGAGTGATCTGCGGTCCTCACTGCACCCCTGCCTGCCGATGCCCGCGCTGCCGGTGCCCACACTGCCAGTGCCCGTGCTGCCGGTGCCCACACTGCCGGTACCCGCAGCCCAGAGGGGTGCAGGGGGCACTCCCCTGCGGGTGCAGAGCTCTCAGCTCCCTCCAGCCCTGGGGGTGAGGGGTAAAGGGGTGACCCTGCCACCCCCGATGTGCCTCCCAGGTCTGGCCGGAGGCAGCGGGGCCGAGCGGCTGGTGCCTGTTTGGGCTCGTTGCCCAGGGCCGGTGTCTGCTGCGATGCCCGGGACGGCAATGGAGGCTGTGCCCATCTCACAGCCGGCGCTGCCCGATGCCAGGGCTCCACACGCAGGTCCGGTCCCTGTCGTCCCGTGGAGCTGTGTCCTGGAACCAGCTCAGGATGGGACCGGCTGGGGATGGGGGTCCTGCTGCTGGGCGTGGGGCCCACTCAGGGTGCCCGCAGCCGGGGCCGGGTGGGTGCCGCGTCCCCAGGGTGTGGGACAGGAGGCGACGCCGAGGGGGGATGCCCAGCACAGGGCCGCGGGTGCCGGCGGTGACTCTGCCCTCCTCCCCCCAGAGCTGCCCCTGCTGCTGACGCCCTCCGCCGAAGCCCAGGTACGTGGAGGCCGGACGCCCACCCGGCCCCGCCGCAGCTTGCCGGTGACTTGGCCCCCCGGCGCAGGGGTCCCTGGGTGGGCACGGCCACCCGCCCCCTCGCCCTGCGGTGATGGGGTCTTGGGCTCAGTGGGGAGACGAGACCCAGCCCCCAGGGCTGGGGGGTGCAGGGGGGCAGCCGGTGCCGGCCGCGCGTGCCGAGGGGCTCCCCCCGGCCCAGCCGGTGCCGAGGCCTGGCCGCGGCCCAGCCGGTGCCGTCTCCCCGTAGATGGTGCAGTCGTTGGGCTTTGCCATCTACCGGGCGCTGGACTGGGGGCTGGACGAGAACGAGGAGCGGGAGCTGAGCCCGCGGCTGGAGCAGCTCATCGACCTGATGACCAACAGCGACTCGGAGGACAGCGGCTGCGGCACGGCCGACGAGGGCTACGGGGGGCAGGAGGAGGAGGAGGAGGGGGGCGAGGGGCCACCGCGTGCCGTGCGCACCTTCGGGCAGGCCATGCGGTGCTGCGCCGCCCGCCTGGCCGACCCCGCCGAGGCGCAGGCGCACTACCAGGCCGTCTGCCGTGCGCTCTTTGCCGAGACGGTGGAGCTGAAAGCCTTCCTCGCCAAGATCCGTGATGCCAAGGAGGTGAGTGCGGGCGCCCAGCAGCGCGGCCGGCACCGCTGCCTGGCCAGGGAAACGACCCATGAGCCCAAAACGCTGGGGCGAGCGTGGCGCTCCCCTCTGCCTACCCTAGCCAGGGCTGCCGGCGCCGGCGTTCGGCCATACACCCTCTCCTGGTGCACGGTGCCGTGGCACCGCCGGCTCCCGCCTGCCCTCGGGCTGGCGCCAGCAGGAACAGCTCGTAGCAGGGGCCAGGGTGCTTTGGGGGTGCACGTCGGTGCTGCGGCCCCACAGCACGGTCCCGGCCGGACCCTCGGTGCCACCGGTGCCGCGGTGGGGTGACGGCGTCTCGTGCTGCGGCAGATGCTGCAGAAGCTGAAGGAGGACGAAGAGGTGGAGGAGCGGCCGGCGGCGGAGCTGGGCAGCCTGCGCAACACCGACTGGGTACGGCGGCGCGGCCGGGCGCGGGGGCCGTGCCGGGGCCGTGCGGGGGCTGATGCCTTGCGTGTGTGTCCGTCCCCCCCCCCGTCCCCAGGCCCGGCTGTGGGTGCAGCTGATGCGGGAGCTGCGGCACGGCGTGAAGCTGAAGAAGGTGCAGGAGAAGCAGTTCAACCCCCTGCCCACCGAGTACCAGCTCACCCCCTTCGAGATGCTCATGCAGGACATCCGCGCCCGCAACTACAAACTCCGCAAGGTCATGGTGAGCGTGGCTGGGCTGTCCCCGCGCCGGACCCCTGCCCTGCCGCCGTGCCGGCAACCGGCCCTGGCCCTGACACCGCCCGCGGCCCCTCTGCCCCCTCCCAGGTGGACGGAGACATCCCCCCCCGGGTGAAGAAGGACGCCCACGAGCTCATCCTCGACTTCATCCGCTCCCGGCCCCCACTGAAGCAGGTGAGTGCCGGCACCGGCACACCTCCGCGGCACCCATGGGTGCCATCCCCCCCCGGCCGGGTGCCCTGAGGGTGGTCGGCCCCAGCTGCGGCCAGTGCCTGAGGTCCTGTCCACGCGTCCCGCAGGTGTCGGAGCGGCGGCTGCGGCCCCTGCCCCAGAAGCAGAGGACGCTCCACGAGAAGATCCTGGAGGAGATCAGGCAGGAGAGGAAGCTTCGGCCCGTGGAGACGCCGTACCACGGCCAGAAAGGTACCGGCGTCCCCTCCCCGGCGATGTGCCCGGCACCGGGGCAGGTCCCTGTCGTGCCGGGACCGAGCCCTGTCCCCGTCCGCAGGCTACAGCTCCCTGCCCTGCATCCCCCACGCCTGCTCGGGCCGCCTGGCCTCCAGCTCCTGCCTCGAGCTCTCCCGGCCCCCGGCGAGCGCCGCGCCGGTGTGCCCGCGGCCCCGCGTCCTGCTCAAGGCGCCCACCCTGGCCGAGATGGAGGAGATGAACGTCTCCGAGGGAAGCGAAGGGACGCGGTGGGGCGGGAGGGGAGGGCAGAGGGGACCCGGGAGGTCCCCGGGGTGACGCGGTCCCCGTCACCTTGCAGGAAGAGGACTCTCCGGGCGCCGAGGTGCCGCTCAAGCGGGACCGCTCCTTCTCGGAGCAGGACCTGGCGCAGCTGCAGAGCCAGCTGGGGGGCAGCCAGGCCGTGCCCCTGGAGCCAGAGCCGCTGCAGCCCGAGCCCCGGCCCCGCTCAGGTACCGGCTGCAGGTCCCCGGCCCCCCGCCACCCCCCCGGCCCCAGGGTGGCTGTGCCGTGCCCCCGCAGCGGGGGTGCCACCGGGCAGCGTGGCCTTGCCACGGCCTCCCCGTCCCTCCCCGCAGGCTCCGTCCCCGCCAGCTGCCACCCGCTGCTGGACGGCTCAGCGCCACCCCGGGCTGCCCTCAGCGCCGTGGAGGAGAGGCCAGAGGACGGATCCGGCGCCGCCCCCGGCACCAGCTCCAAGCACCTCTGGCTGGTGAGTGCTGGTGGTGGGGCTGGGCCGGGCTGGCGACGCCGTGAGAACGTGAGCACACGGCAGCCCGGCATGAGGGCACGAGGTGGCCGGGGGGTCCCCACGGCCTCCCCGCTCCCCCTGCACGGGACGTGGCGCTTGAGGCACACCGTGCCATGTGCCGCGTGCCCGTGCCAGGGATGCTCTGCCCACGCCGGGAGGTTCTACCAGTGCCAGGGAGGGTCTGCCTGTGCCGGGATGCTCCGCTCGCGTTGGGGATATTTCACCCATGCCGGGATGCTGTGGCCGTGCCGGGTGGCTCTGCCCGTGCCAGGGATGCTGTGGCCGTGCCGGGCGGCTCTGCCCATGGCACCCAGACGCTCCGGGCCATGCCCTGTGCCGCAGCCCTGTGGCAAACTGGGCTGACGTCCCCTCTCGCCCGTAGGAGTTCAGCCACCCCGTGGAGAGCCTGGCCCTCACCGTGGAGGAGATGATCAACGTGCGCAGGGTGCTGGTCAAGGCCGAGATGGAGAAGTTCCTGCAGAGCAAGGAGCTGTACAGCAGCCTGCGGAAGGGGAAGGTGGGAGCTGGGGACGGAGGGGCCGAGCGCCACCCGCCCGGCCCCCGGCTCTCACCCTCCTGTGCCCGCAGGTCTGCTGCTGCTGCAGGGCCAAGTTCCCCCTCTTCTCCTGGCCCGCGGCGTGCCTCTTCTGCAAGCGGTGAGCGCCGCGCCATGCCGCGCTATGCCGTGCCGTGCTGCGGGGCTGGGAGGGTGCCTGGAGGGTGCCCCGAGGGTGCCCGCGTGGCCCCGCTCACCAACCTCTCTGTGTCCCCAGGTCTGTCTGCAGCTCCTGCAGCCTGAAGGTAAGGGACCAGCTCTGGCCGGTGTCCCCGTGTCCCTGTCCCTGCCCCATCCCGTCCCCATCCCCCCTGACACCCACGCCCCTGGCAGATGAAGATGCCTTCCAAGAAGCTGGCTCACATCCCCGTCTACGCGCTGGGCTTCGAGAGCCTCCCGGGCTCGCTGCTGGCCAAAGCCCTGCCGCTGCGGAGGAGAGAGACCTTCCAGTGAGTCCCACGGCCCTGAGCCTTCCTCCCCGCTCCTCCTCCTCCTCCTCGAGCTGGTTGCTGACCACGTGCCCTGTGCCGCAGCTCGCTCCCGGGCACGTGCTGGCGCCGGGTGGAAGAGGAGTTCCCCCACATCTACGCCCAGGGCTCCGTCCTGCGCGACATCTGCAGCGACTGCGCCGGCTTCGTCACCGACGTCATCTGCTCCAGCCGCCGCAGCGTGGCCGTCCTCAACGCCGCGCCGTGCCGCGCCGCCAAGGCCCGCTCCCTCTACGGTGACTCCTGGCACAAGTGAGGGCTCCGGCGCGGGGGTGCCGGCCGCCCCGGCGCAGACCCCGCCAGCGGCCACCCGGATGTACATATATACATAGGATGTATACATACAGCCTCTATATTTATATACCTTACAGACCAGGGGTAGGCGAGGACCGGCAGCACGGCAGGGCGCCCGCCGTCCCCTCCTGTCCCCGCTGCCGGCGGGACGCTGGCACGGCCCCTCGGGGGACGGGGACGGACCCTGCCGTGGGGCACCCGCAGCCGCCGGCCTTCGCCCCCCCCCCCGACCCTGCTTCTGTGCCAAGCCCTGGCTGCGCCGGGCAGGCGCTGGCACGGCCGCTCTGTACATCCCCACCCCGGCTAATAAACCCACTGGGCTGCCCCTGGGGCCGTGTGGCTGTTCCTGAGTGGGTGCGGAGGGGAGCTGGGGTGGGGGGTGCTGGGGGGGGGGGTGCGAGCAGCCCCCCGCGTCGGGGCACCGGGGTCTCCTTGATTGCGTGCAAGCACGGGCATCCCCGCCCGGCCGTCCTGCCCGTCCCCCACGGCTGCGCCCCACCCGTGACCCCGCACAGGGAAAATCCTGCCCCCCATTCCCACGCCCCCCCCACGCCCCCTGCCTCGCTGTGTGGCCCCAGCCCCACCCCAGGCTGTCCCCCCCCCCCGCCTCCCACCCGTGTCCGCGGGCTGTGCCCCGCCGTGACCCCGCACACGGACCGTGGGAAAGTGCACAGTCACGTGCTTCCCCCCCCGCCCCCCCGAGACACATTTCACGCCGTGACCGCGGTCCCGGGCCGCTGCGCAGTGCGCCTGCGCAATGCAGGGGGTGGGCGGAGCGAACCGGGGGTATGCCCGCGCAGGCGCACTGCGGCGAGACGGGGCGCGGAGCTACGCGAGCGTGTCAGCCAGTCTGGCGCATGCGCATTGGGGCGAGGCGGGACGGCGCAGGTGCGGGGGGAGCGGCGCGCGCAGGCGCAGTGGGTCGCGAGGCTCCATGTCGCGACGGGCCTTGCGGCGACTGAGGGGCGAGCAGCGGGGTCAGGAGGAGCCGGGCCTGGGCGAGCTGGGCCTGGACCCCGGTCCTGAGCGTGGCCAGGAGGCTCCGTCGTCAGCCGCCGCCAGGAGGGGATGCCGCGGGCCGGTCCGCACCGGCGTCAGCAACCTCTTCGAGCTGGTGAGGGGGTGACAGCTCCGGGGAGAGGGGGGGCCTGGGGGTGGCCCTGAGGGGGACTGGGGGGGCAGTGACTGAGGGGGATTGGGGGCAAGTGGGGGGGCAGTGACTGAGGGGGATTGGGGGAGACTGGGAGAAACTGGGGGGGCAGTGACTGAGGGGGATTGGGGGAGACTGGGAGAAACTGGGGGGCAGTGACTGAGGGGGACTGGCGGGGACTGGGAGAAACTGGGGGGCAGTGACTAAGGGGGATTGGGGGAGACTGGGAGAAACTGGGGGGCAGTGACTGAGAGGGGTGACAGCGACGCAGGGGATGGTGGCTGGGTGGGGGTGACTGAGGTGACAGTTTGTGGGGTCAGTGACTGGGACCGAGGGGTTTGGGGGGGAAGGGGTGACTGGGGGGATGTGAACTGGGGGGGTAGGAGAGAGAGGGAGCTGGGGTGAGAAGGGGGTGTAGGGAGGGCTGGGGGGGGCAGCGCCTGGGGCTGAACTGGTAGGGAATTGGGGGTGCTGGGTGTTGTCAGAGCTGGGCCTGGGTATTGGGGTGCTCAAACAGTGGGTGAAACTGGTTTTAGGAACATTCCTGCCACCTTCCCAGCCCTGCGAGATCCCGGTGCTGGAGGTCAGGGGTCAGCCGGGTCCTGAGGGCACAGATGGGTCCTTGGGGTGACAGAGCCTGCTCCCTCCTCTCTGGGCACCTTGGCCAGCCCCAGCGGTTCCCTCTCCTTCCCTGAGGCTTGGCTGTGTGCATGTAGGCAAGGCTGCTTTTGGAGGCTCTTCCCAAGGAAGAGCAGAGTCCAGATAGGGCCGTGCTTTTTCTGCCGGCAGTGCTGTGCAGTGGATGCGTTGTTGTGCTCCCCTCCAGTGAGTTGGTGGGTGCAGGGCTGTTTCAGGCACCTGCGGGGCGACCCATTTTAAACAAGGGGTCGTCCCCATCCATCCGCTGGAGAAGCCAGTTGGACTGAGCCCCGTGCTGCTTCTGTGACATTTTTTCTCTTCCCTTTGCAGGTTGGAGCTGAACAGATCAGATCCCTGGGGAATTCTGTCCCCCAGGTGCAGGGGAGGGCAGGGCACAGCCCCTCAATGGCTGTTTCTGCAGCTTGTCCATCTGTTTGTGCAGATCACTGCCGAGGAGTCGGAGGATGACCCACCGTCCAGAGAGGAGCGAGCAGATGCCCGGCTCAGCAAGCGGGCTGCAGCAGGAGGGAAGAACGAAGGGGCTGTAACTGAAGGCGATGGGCAGAGAGATGAGGAGGAAGCAGAGCAGCTGGACCAAACGGTAACTAAACCGTGGTATCTAGTGATGATGGCGGTCGCCGTGGGTTGTGGTTTAACCCCAGCCGGCAGCGAAGCACCTCACAGCTGCTTGTTTGCTTCCTCCCAGTGGGGTGGGGGAGAGAATCAGAAGAGTAAAAGTGAGAAAAGTCGTGGGCTGAGAAAAAGACAGTTTAATAGGTAAAGCAAAAGCTGCGCACGAGCAAAGCAAACCAAAGAATTAATTCCCAACTTCCCATGGCAGGCAGGTGTTCAGCCATCCGCAGGAAAGCCGGGCTCCATCATGTAATGGTGACTTGGGAAGACAAACGCCGTCACTCCAAACATCCACCCTTTCTTCTTCTTCCCCCAGCTTTACATGCTGAGCATGACGCCATATGGTACGGAATATCTCTTTGGTCATTTGGGGCCTGGTGTCCTGGCCACGTCCCCCCCAACTCCTTGTGCACCCCCAGCTACTCACTGGTGGGGTGGTGTGAGGAGCACAAAAGGCCTTGACTGTGTGTAAGCACTGCTCAGCAGGAACAAAAATGTCCCTGTGTTACCAACGCTGTTTCCAGCACAAATCCAAACCACAGCCCCACACTAGCTACTGTGAAGAAAATGAACTCTGTCCCGTCCAAAACCCGCACAGCGTGCGAGGCACAGAGAGGTTTCTTATCTCCCTGCGTGCGCTGAGGAGCTTTGTGGTGACAGACAAGGGCGTTTCTTGTCCCTTGCACCTGGGTTTTGTCAGAGGCTGAGGAGGTGAGCCTCAGGGGAGGGACACACGGAGGGAGCTTAAACCCAGGGGCTTGGGGATCTGGAGGAGAATGAGCAGTTTGGGTTTGTGCCTGGGATCTGGGGAGATGTTACAGCCGTGGAGGGGAGGATCCTGAGGAGAATCTTGTGCTGAGGTCAGGCAAAGCACATGGGATTCTGAAACAGAGATTGCTTCTCTGCTCCCTTTGCTGTACATTTAATCGAGCTCTGCACCGTACGTGGGGCTGGGTTGGCAGGTAAATGCTCAGTGAGGTGTTTGCTTTGGAGCAGGTGATGTGAAGACTCCAAGCAATGTAAACTAAATATTGAACTTATTCTTTCCTGGAGCATGTTGTAGTTTCGCGTTCAGATCCCCTCTGTGGTCTGTGTCAGCTCTGAAGTGTCTCCTTGCAGAACTCCTGCAGAAGCACATAAGGAAAGGGGCATTTTAATTAACAATTGGACATTGCAAGTCTAGTCCATATCTCACTGGAGACGAGGGTGGGGAGGAGCGAAGGGGGATCGGCCCCCTGGCCTCACCCGTTGGGGCTCAGCGTTTGGGCTGCGTGCCCGTGGGTTTGGGGAGGAGCAGAGACCACCGTGTGCGTGGTCCAGCCGTGCTGGTGGCCTCAGCCAGCCCAGGAATGGCTTGGGAATGCTCGGGATGTGCGGCGTGAGCTCTGCTCGACCGGTCCCTGCACGAGTGGAGGCTCCAGCCAGCCCTGACCCGGTGAATTTGCTGCGTAAACACTGCAGGGAGCACCTGCTGCTTCTCTCAGGCCTTCCCAGGTAGAAACGTGGGAGCCCTTGGCGGGCGTCTCCTCGCCGTTTGGTACATCCAAATCAGGGCTGCACGTTCCCCTGGTTCTGAAACCAGCTCGGGAGCCGTGGGCTTGTTCTGGTAACACTGGTACTGGCTGTATGACCTGTGTAGATCCTGGAAATGCAGTTTTCAGCTCTGTATGCCCTGGGGAAGAGCTAGCATGGACAGCAGCGTGCCTGTTGTGTTAGGGAATGCCAGACGGCGTTGGGAGCTGAAGTGACTGCGTTGGCGGCGAGAGGCGTTTGTATTGCGTGGTGCTTTTGGGCAGCTCTTGGTTTCTGTGGAAGTCAGAGTGACTTGTGAAACTGTCATGCTCACTAGAAAGACGGAAATAAAGTTTACTCGAGGGAGTAAAGTAGGGCTGAAACGTTTCTGCACCTGGCATATCTAAGCTGTTTCTTGTCTGGTTTTGTAGTCTCGGACATTGATAGGGAAGTCAGCTGAGATTTAACCCTTGCATTTGTAAACCTTTGGTGCTTTCCTCCGTTTTTCTCCTTGTGTCTTAATTTCCGCTGGCTGACAAACTTGAAAGGATGAATATGGGCTTCAGTGAAGGCTCTCCTGGTGTGCTGATCCCTGTGGGAAATGCTCCTCTCCCTGTGGAGCTTTCATCCCTGCAGCCCGTGGGCATCCTCTGACAGCTGTTCTGTTTCTCTTTGCAGCCTGCGTTGAGTAATAAGCCACGAAAGAAAAAAAAGAAAAGGAAAACCAAGAAAACTTCAGTAGGGGAGACTCTGGTAGGTCTGCATTTGCTCTGGGAGTTAGTGGCTGTGCTTGTTTCTGCATTGGGGTTGACAAAGTGGCTACCCTGAGGTGGTTGCTGAAAAGGTTTTGAGGTAAAAGCATTCCTTTTTGCATTGTACTCATTTAAAATTACGAAATGGCATCAGCAGCTTTTGACTGTGGTCCTTGAAGCAGCTGGGACTGGCGCAGCTCTGCTGCAGATGCTTAGAGCTGAAATCCTCACAGCGGCATCTTCTTTCATCTGTGCTTCGAGGCTTTGCACGGGAGGGGGTGCTGTATGAGAAATTTTGCATTTTCATTATATTTTCCTTGCCCTACTTCGGTAGCTTTCCCGGCTCCGCAGAGCCATACAGAGCTCTTGCTGCCAGCTGTCGTTCGCATTCCCTTCTCCTCCGTGCATGGCCACAAACCTTCCCTGTAGTTTGCTGTCCGATAGCCAAATGCCGATGGGAAGATCTGCTAGCGTGTTATCAGGAAAGGTGCTGCCAAGCGCTCTTCCCGCAGGACCTGCTGCGTCCCCTTGGTGATGAGGGGAGCAAGGGGACAGTGATTCTCTCTAGGCTGTCTGCCCCCAAGGAAGGGAGCTTGAAGTGAGAAATTTATCCAGTGCCTGTGTTTGTTGTGGATAAAACTAAGACAGAAATGTGTACGCTTGAATATATTTTACCTACTTGAGCTAGGCTGGGAGACTAAATGGATTACAATCGTTGGTCTTTTAAATTCAATAGAAATAAAGTTCAAGTGGGAGCTAGTTTTCTGCTAAGGTTTAAGAGTCTCAGCTATTCATTCAGGGGAGATCCTTGGCTAAACATCCTGACCCCCAGCGTGCTGACGTGCTGAACGGGTGAGCCGTCGCTCCGGTGTAGGTGCCCAGCTGGCCGCCGCCTCCCTGGGAATTCAGCTGGGCGAGCTCAGAGCAAGTTACTGAGGCAGAAAACCCGGCCAAAGAGCCCGTTTCCTTTCCCAGTCCAAGAATAACGAGCAATAGGGTGTCATCTGCCAGTTGCAGCCTCGAGGGAGACTTAATACCCAGAACCAGGCAGTTTGATTTGCTCGCTAGAGATAATACTAGCTTTGTTCAAGCGCTTGAATGCAAAGCATGTTATAAACTTTTCATGTATCCACTCCACGCGGAGTGGCTATATTTAGCTGGAAAAGGCAAGCTCACAGTGCTATTTGGGTGTCGTGAATGGAATTCCGTGTTCCACCCACGTACATCATGAGGAGGATGTGAAACGGCCGCATAAGGAATGCGTCACTTGCTATTTGTAGGGAAAAATAGAGGAAAATCAGGATAAAAGTGTTATACAACTGTTGAGCGTGCACTGCTGGTTATAGCCTTCTGGTTGTTAGAAGATGGGTCACAGCGGTAACTTAATGTTTCTGCCGAAAGCAGACAGTAAAAGCCGATTATTGAAATATTTATTAAAATCAGCCCCCCAACATTTCATGATATTATAGGGATTGCAGTATAAATAAACTAGGGAAAGCCCAGCGAAGGCTGGGTGGGAAGGGGCAGACCAGAGACCAGGCACACGCAGACCTGTGTTGGGCTGGAAGGGACTCCCGTGGCCAGCTCTTGCTCGTGCTGGATATATTCTGCTGGCATGTTGGCATTCGTGATGGTGTAAGGAGCAACTTCACGCTAGCGTGATGCCTCAAGCGAGCGGAGAACAGCAGCCAGCCCTTTCAGGGAGTGGTGGGACAGGGAAGGCAGGCTCTGGGGGGAATTCCTGAGGGAATAAAGGGCACTGGGTGCAGAGCAGGCGGCCTCAATAAGCTCTGTAATAACTGCCTTGTCTTTTGCGTGTGCATATTTTAAGGAAGACAACGACCTGGAAGACATCGACAGCCTGCTGGAGAAGATTGAGGATACCAATGGGCTGTCACAGCAGACCCAGAGTGGAATAATCGCTGACAACAGGCCTCTGCTCTACGTAGAGCACAGGTAGTGCTTGCTTTCCTCCAGGGTTTTGGCTGTGCCAGGGCTACCTGTTCCCCTGAGGAAGGGAGATGGGGGCCTCCCAGTGTGATCTGGTTGTGAATTCAGGATCTTGCTTGGAAGGAGTTGTGGTAGCAGTTGTGCACCACCCCGTTTCTAACCGTTGCTCTTGGAGCCGTGTTCGGTTTTAGCAGTGACGGTATTCTCTGCTGTCCTGCCTGGCTTGAGTGGGCGTCTGGGCCAGGTTAACCTCCAGAGGTGCCTTCCAGCCTAAAACACTCCGCGACTCTGTAGGAGAACCTCTGCAGAGCTGCTGGCAGCCCTGGGCCATAACGCTTTGCAGTCGCACTGTCCTGGCTGGGTGACCGGGTGCTGTGAGCAGCAGGCCCCCGTACAGCATGTGCCGTCCTCTGAGGAGGGCTGAGCAGTGCCAGGAGCTAATTTCACCGGGAGAACTGGTTAGACTTGTCTAACCTTTCCCTCGTGTCACCATTGACAAAGTGGACTAATTGTGTCCAAGAGCTGAGGAATGAGTCGGCCTCAGACTGGAGACTGTTGGGAATGGGCTGGCTGCTGGGTCCAGCGTGGTGCGGAGCCCTGGGCTGGTGCAGACACTGTCAGCTCCTCCTGCTTCTGGAGAAAACGTTTAAACTTGTAGCTGGGATGACTTAACCAGTCCGGGTTTTGAAACATCAAAACTGAGTCTAGGCTGGTGGGTGCTCGGTTCTAGCACAGCCTGTTCGGGGACGCTTCAGTAAATCAGGGATGTTTGTTTATCCAGAGGTGGTTTTAAGCCTCAATGGCATCTCTGGTCAAGTAAACGTCGTTCAGAAACCTCTGAGAGCCGGATAATCTCTGAGCAGGTGAGGGTTGGCGGTGCTGGATCTCAGCCTTCCTGCTCCCTCTCTTCAAGCCCTGCTCGCTGGATGGCAGAGAGAAACCCCTCTCAGATAACGCCTCCGTTCTCTGTGCCAAACGTTAGATCAAGAAAACTGTAGGTGGTGTCGTGCTTTGATACAAGATCTTTGTATTAAAAAAAAGTATTTTAATCTTTGCCAGTCTCCATGCAGGGATTATGGTGCTTGCCCCGAATTGCTGCCAGTGCTAGACTTGGCAGCGGGGATCTCGTGTTTTCCGGGCATGCCTACCCCAAGCGTGCGCTCCTGAATGGCAGCGGAATATCCCAGAGGAAGCTCCAGCTGCCCTGGAGAGGGCAGCAGCAGTATTCCCCAGCTCTGTGCTGTTTAGGAGCAGAGCATGAAGGAAGCAGGTTTCCATGCCTCCTGTTCTGACCGGGTTTAGTCTTTGTGTGTTGTGTCAGATTTGGGGGGGGGACAGGACAGTTTGGGGGCTTGGCCAGAGCCAGTTCAAGCTACAGAGCACTTGGCGGTGATGAAAAGGACTCGAGTGTGAGACTTTGGGCCATGTTTAACTGACAGTAGCTTTTCTTTCTTGTTTAAACCTTCTCAGAAACTTGAATCCAGAGAACGAGTTGAAAAGATACTTCGGGGCTCGTGCTGTTCTTGGTGATCAGAGGTTAGTCCAGCATTTAATATTAAACCCTTTCAGAGTCCAAGTCAGTGTGTCCATCCCTCCCTTGGTATGGCTTACTAAGCTCGCAGTGCCACACCGGGGCAGGGAACTGGGGCACCTGAACGTGTTCAGGGTGTCTTGTTCATTTATCAGTCACTTTTTGGGACAGGAGAATATTTTTTTGTGATGTGCATGAGGCGGGGGAGTAAGCATTTGCTTTTTCTTCTATTGATTTCCCCTGTCATTTACTGTCAAATGCCCTTCTAAAGTCCTTTCACTCAAATTCATAGAATATAGACTCTTGGATTTTTTTCTCTTCCTCCAGCATTTGTTGCTCATTGCTGTTCCAAAGTCTGTAATGTCTGTGTTAGAGCGGACCCTGAATACTGTGCAGGGGGTCTTGCTTTCAGGGGCCCAGGGAACCCGCCACTCCTTGGGTGTGAGGTCTCTGTGCAGTTACCCATTGCACTGTGGCCGGTGTGATCCAGAAATCCCTGCTTTCCTGAGCTGCTTGAAAAACGCACACCTGAGAAGGGTGTAAGCCCAGAGCAGTGATGGTGGAAGCGAAAGCTTTCTCCGAGACGGTCTGTGGAAGAATATTTAGTGCTTGAGGAAAGAGAAGTAGTCCCTTACTGGGGAGACAAGACTTTCTTAGCATAGCCTTGATTTCTGAATTCCTCCTGCCCTGAACCAATAAATTGGTTACGTTTGTGAGTACGGCTTAAACTAAATCGGTTGACATTTGAAGGCACTGCTGGGAAGAGAGATGAGTCAGAGGGATGTGGGGCTCTCTTAATTGGACCTGGGAAGCTGTTTGAAGCAGAGGCAGCTGAGGACTTGGCAGGAATAAAAACGGGGGAGAGAAGCTATTGAAGTGGAAATGCTGGAGGCACCGGTTGGCCCAAAGAGGACTGGTTCAAGTAAGCCAGAGCCTGAGCCAAGGTATGTTGTGTCTTGAAGGCAAGCATGGTGAAGCTCTGGGCAAAAGCTCCGTGCGGCAGGGCTGCAGCTGGGGACGAAGTTGGATGTCTTTTTCCCTGAATCATCCTTTTTCTGGCTGGTGTTAGCCCTCCTCGTTCTGTTAGTACAGAGAAACTGTGACCCGTCGTGGTTTATTTCCTCAGGCCGAGGCAAAGGCAGCGCCAGAGTGTCCGCGGCACGTGGCTGACGACTCCCAAGGACACCTGGCCGCGCTACAGCAAGACAGGTGAGGTTTTCAGTGCCGCCTCCAGAAGTGCCGTGCTGCCGCTCGCGGACGGGGCATGTCAGTCCCGTGCCCGCGTTGGCACAGACGGCTGCTCCTGCCAGCCCGGCTTTCTGAGAGCCTCTGCATGTGGAAACTGGAGCTGCTTTTGTCAGCTGCCAGGCCCAGGCTTCATGCTGGCTGATGCAGAAAGGGGACTGCTCATCAGCTGATGAAAATAGCTCCTTTCTCACCAGGGAGAGCTCTGTCCTGTTGTATCTTAGTGTTTGAGCTTTTTTTTCCCCTGGAGGCAGCAGGTGATGAGTACTTCCCTTCTTAACAGCAGTGTCGCTGGATAACGAGAAATATCCATGGGGAGAGCGAGCTGCCTGGGCTTCTCGGGTGGGTTTCAGACTGTGACTCATGAGAGGGAGGGAAAGGAGTGAAATTCTCTGGGGGTTTCTGAATACACATCTGGGTTTGGACCCAATGAGGTGAATGGGCTTTCCGTGTGATAAGGAAATGGAAGTGGTTTTCTTGCTGCTGCGCTCGCAGCAGTGGTACCCATGTCTGCCCTGCACCCTCTAGGTATTGCCATGCAGCTGGTGGAAACCCGGAGGGGAGTGCAATACTTCACATTCAAGCACCATCGCGAGTACCAGCAAGTGCAGTTCAAGTTCTTGGACGCTGTAGAGTCCATGGACCCCAACAACATTGTGGTACGTTGTGAAATTGGGTTGCCCGCGCTGTTACCTCCTGCGGCCCTGCGGCCCCTTTCTCTGGCAGGGGAGGTGGGCTGACACATCGCAGTCTTGTTTCGGGGAGTAGAGCCCTGTGCCCCCCTTTGCGTGGGGCGAGCTGGCGTTGCTTGCTCAGCTCTGCATTCACCTCGTTCGTAAGATAAGTGATTGCCTTGGTGCTAACGAGGGGCGGTGGCTGGTGGCCGAGCCTCCGTGGCTCTGCCCGAGAGCATGCCAGGTAGCCGTCTGGAAGAGGAGCCTGAAGGAACCGAGCGTGTGGCTGAAAGGATGGGAATAAAGCTCCCTTGTCTCAGCTCTTCAGCTGGGAAAGGGAAAATACTGTATAAACCCATCTTTAAATGGGAATCTAATAGCTGTTCTATTTATAAACTCTTGCATGGATGAAAAATGTGTCTTTTCTTGGTATTTCAGCAAAACAGTCTTTGTGTCGTAAGTTCTTCATGCTTGTCCAAGCTCATTAAACTGTATGGTAACATTTATAGTTGGTAGTGACAAGCAACAGTAAAATTGCTCTGCACCGTACTGAACCATAATTGAGGTATTTTTGCTCTCAAAACCCTGGCCACGTGAGCTCAGATACGTGCCCTGGAGAAGTTTCTTAAAGAGGCCATTGTCGACTAAATAAAGTTTACTTCCTTCTGCTTTCCCACCCTCTGTGCACGGCCGCTGCTCTCTCCAGCTCATCAGTTCTGCCCGCTGAGGGATTCGCATTAAATGATGCAAAGTAATTCCTGTGCAGCAGTGACCAACCTGAGATCCAGCGTCCTAAGGACAGCTCAAACACGGTCTCACGCGGCTGTGCAGAGCAGGACGGGTTTTCCGTGGTATGTTTTAGTCCTTGTGCTCTGTCCCTGTTAAGCAGGTCTGGCTATGTTTGAAGATATTCCTGCCACTTTTAGTCTTTCAATTTTCCGTTAAGGGTAAAATCAAATGGGGGTTTGTGATGCCAGAAGTATTTCAAACCCCCAAGCAGTTTGTCAGCCACGGTTTCACCTAGCTGGAGCCCAGATCTGCCTTGCTGCTGTGGTTTCAGCACGCAAAACATGATTTTTTGGGAGGGTCCTGCTCAGTGAGTGTTTTTCTGTTCTTGCCAGTGGGTTAAGGGTTTTGCTGGTGAAGTTGCAAGCGCACAAACAGCGCTTTTTCCCATCACACTGACTGTAAGTGCTCCATCCCTTCCAAAAAGAGGGACTAGAAGGGCAAAGGTGCTGGGCTGGGACAGCCTAGGGCATAAAGGCTTTGTTCTGTAGGTGGGCACGCTGGCCACCGCCCTGCAGAAGTACAGCTGATGGAGCTTCTAAAGTCATATTTTTTCAGTTTTGGGGGAAAAAAAATCTCAAACTTTGAGGAGATTTGGAGTAGATTCAAGTATTTCCACGTTGAAACCAGATTTTGGGTACTTGGAGAAAGTAGCCCATTTATAATACAGTTAGTGAATGCAGAGGGTTTTGAGGTGTCATTAAACTTCTATTCCGAAGCCTGGAAAAAAATATTTTTAATCTGTTACCATTCAGGAGCTGGATCCTGGAATTGTCACAGATGTGTTAAAACATCCTCTCTGTACCCAGAGGAAGCAAAAGCCTGAATCGAGTGCTCAGAATTGTTAAGGGATAGAGACTAAAACAAAAATGTCATTATGCCCGCTTCTTGACTATTGTGCACAGCTCTGGGCCCGCACCTTCAATCGGGTATGGTGGAGCTGGGAGAGATTCAGAGGAGGACAGCAGAGATGATCAAAGGCCTGGCACGGCCTCTGCGCTGGAAAAGCTGGGTCAGCTGGGAAGGAGGTGCCTGAGGGAAGCTGCGATCCAGGGCTCAGATCCTGTGTGGGGTGGGAAGGGATCTCCTTGCTGTCCTCGCCCGCACGGGGATGAAGCTGGCAGATTGGGATGAAAGGAGGTTCTTCGCACATTCTTCGCGTTGTGCGCTTAAGCGGTGGTTTGCCGTATCGCAGAGCTGGAGTGCTGGGAAGGTACCTGGGTCAGTAAGCGAACAAATTCACTGGAGGAGATGCCATTAATATTGATGGCATCTCTGAGAGTGGGGGTCACTGAACCCCTAAAGGTTGGCAGCTTCGAGTGTGCTGGGAGCCATCACGTGTGCCCAGCTTCGTCCCCTCTTTCCTAGATGTCTGCTCTGGAGGCAGGGCCAGATGAACCTCTACCCTGACCCAGCGTGACTGTTCTTGGCTTCTTTTGACCCATAGTTTCAGCCTTTCGCGTGAGGTGCGTCCCCAGCCTTGCGCTACAGCCCGAGCACTGGCTCCCTGATGGTGCGGAACAGGATTCCTTCACCTTCAGACCCGGGGCCAAGAACAGCCCCTCTCAGCGCGGTGTTGGGGCACTGGCCTCCGTGCCGTGCTCACAGGGCTTGCCTGGTAGGCAGAGAAACCCGTCATCTGTGCCATCCTGTAATCAAGCTCATGCTCTTCTGTAGCCGCTGCTCGAGGCACTGGAGCCGTACCACGTGGACTCCCTCCTGCAGCTCAGCGACGTGTGCCGGATGCAGGAGAACCAGGAGATGGCCCGTGACCTTGTAGGTAAGAGCTGAAGCGAGGAGCGGATGTCCTGGCGCGAATCGGTAACCAAGGGCTTTCAGTTCAGGTTTGGTTTTGTTTAAGCAGAGGAGTAGCACACCAGAAGGGTTGGTTTGGCTCCGTGTCTGTGACTCTGGGCCTTACATGATCCTGCAGGCCAGCAGCTTCTGCTGGAGGCTTTTAAATAGAGCCGGACATGTTTGGGGCAAAGCACGTTGGTGTTCGCCTTCAAAACAAACGGCAGGATTGTCTGGACGTGCAGGGTCTCACCTGTAGACGCCCCATGCAGGAGGAGGGTTTGATTTAGTAGCTACCCAGGCCCTGTGGTGCGAGGGGCTGCTGCAGGAAGCCCGTGCCCCCTCCGGGGAGCCTGCCTGCACGCGGCGGGTCAGCATGCCGGGCTCTGCCCCTCGGGGCACTGCAGGAGGCACCCGGGGATGGCACGATCTAATGCCCGCAGAAGGGGACAAGGCTCGCTTGCCTGGGACCACGCAGTCTGAAGTAGCTTTGTGCCTTGCCAGGCTGCGAACAGGCTTATTTCATGGCCTGTGGGTGCCAGAGCTCTCAATTATCGATGTCTTCTGGGCTAAACGGACTGGCATTTTGCGAGCGGTGGGACCGCGTGGCGTGCTGGGGCAGTGGTGTGCCGTGACGCTGTCCTTGCTGTCTGCAGAGCAGGCGCTGTACAGCCTGGAGTGCTCCTTCCACCCCGTCTTCAGTCTCACCAGTGGGACCTGCAGGCTGGACTACCGGCGGCCGGAGAACAGGTAGGCAGCACTCCTGCCCGTCCCACATCTGCCAGAGAGCCGTCGCGGCGTGCCCTGGCCTACTTTTGGACACAGAGACCCAGATTCACAGTATCTGCTGCATCATCCGCGCCGGCGAGCGGCGGCAGGGGGACCTTGAATGTCCCTTTCTGTCAGAACGGGCTCTGCTGCTGGGTGAGGGTGCCCCTCAGCAAGACAACAGTGGGGGTCCTGAGATGGGTGCTGGGGTGCAGGCAGCTCCTGCACCAAGCTTTCTTGGCAAAGCATCCTCTTTCCAGAGGAATTTCTTATTAACCGTTCCTCCCTGTCACATCCTTCTCATGTGATGAGTACCCCATAGCCCAAAATGGCACTTTTGTCACAAAAATACTCACTGCGTGTTTACGGCTTGTGCTTGCTCGCTTGTGTGCTGCCTGCCCGGCCTTCATCCCCAGCACTCAGCTCTTTATGTAACGACAGCTCTGCAGTTGCGGGGAAAGGTGACTTTATTCTGGGGATTTTCCAGTCAGCTGGCCCAAGTCATCCCTCCCAAACTGCCGTACCTGGAGCTTGCTCGGACTTCCAGTACCTGCTCACTGATGGGCTTCATGCCGCCTGGGACCTGAAGGCTGCAATCTGTATCTCGCCCGATTTGGGTGTTAGTCCTCCCCCTGTACGCATCGTGCAGATGCTGCGTCGCCGTCCCTGTGCGGCTGGGCGGGCTGGGACCGGGTGGGAAGCAGGCTGGGGAGGTGCTTGTTTCTCTTGTCCCGAGGTCTGCAAGAGCACGAGGCTGAGGGGCCGTGGGGAGCAGGGATGGAGCAGGCTGCGGGCTTGCTGTCACTATACTTGCACAAAGAGATTAAAAAAAAAAAAAAAAACCAAAACCAAGACATGGGAACATGGGGGTGCTGCGGCCCCCCGTGCCACGCCAGGCTGGGTTCCCTGGACCCCCCTGGCTGCGCAGCAGTGCTGACGCTGAGGGAAGAAGAGCTGGGGCTGACCGTGGCTCCCCGTTCTTGCTTCTCTCCAAACCTGGCTTCTAAAACGTGCTCCCGTTCCCCACGCAGGGCGTTCTTCCTGGCTCTCTTCAAGCACCTGATGCTCCTGGAGAAGAGAGGCTGTCCCCGGACAGCCCTGGAGTTCTGCAAGCTGATTCTGAGGTAGGTGCCCCCGCCGAGGACTGCACCCCCTTCCCTGCGGGATGGGGCAGGGTGTCTCAGGGGAACGCTCCTCGAACAACACACCGAGCCTAACCGGGCCGGGATAAAAACCCCAGAGGCATCCTACTGCTCCCAGGCTCAGCCAGGGCTTCTTTCCGCTCCTTGTAGATGCGATATCACAGGTTAGCTTTGAGCACGTGCTGCTGTGGAGAGAGGTGATTGTTGAGGAGGAGGCTTGAACAGAGGGACCCGGCTGGCCCTTGCTTTCGACTGCGGAGCTGTGGGCCTGGCCGGTCTCTGTGCTGTACAACCGTGGCTTCGGGCTGCTCGGTTTGTGGCCGTTGGTCCTCCTCTCCGCTTGCTGAGTCACGGAAGCTCTGGATGCTACTGGGAAAGTCTTGTTTGACTTAGAAATGAGGACAGCTGCTTCAGCTTCTGCAACACTGATTTTGTTTCCTCCCTCCGCAGCCTTGATCCAGAGAACGACCCGCTGTGTGTGCTGCTGCTGATCGATTTTCTGTCCCTCCGAGCTAGAGAATACACCTTCCTGACCCGCATGTTCCAGGAGTGGGAGGTGAGTCGCCAGCAGGCGAGAGAGGGGGCAGAGAGGGGAGAGCTGGTTCCTGGGGCTCTCCCCACCTTGGCTGGGCATCCCAAAATCATTGGAACGACCCGTAAAGGCTAGGGTGTTTGTTGTTGTAGTCCTGGTACCCTGCAAACAATCGTACAAACTGCAAATTGCTCGCTCAGTTGTGGGGGCACCAAGCCAGCGGCTGGAAAGTAATTTAATCCAGCAAGCGAGAAACCCCACCCTGCATGCAGCCCAGCCACATCGAGATCGTTCTGCATAGCATCATTTCTCAGTAAATCTGTCTCTCTGATCCTGCAGAGTCACCGGAATTTGTCCCAGCTGCCCAATTTTGCCTTCTCGGTGCCGCTGGCCTATTTCTTCCTGAGCCAGCAGGAGGAGCGCTCGGAGCTGGAGCTAAGCCAAGCCCGGGAGAAAGCCGCCCGGCTCATCCAGCTCGCGTTGATCATGTTCCCAAGCGGTAAGTCTGTCCCCACCGGTAAGTCCATCCCCGCAGGCTTTGTCACTGTCTTCGTCTGTGAGAGCGAAGGCTGCGTTCCAGGCAGCCAAACGCAGAGGCGGCAGTTTGCCTGTGGGTTGCAAATGGCTTTCGCCTCTGTCCGTGGGAGAGGGGAGCCCTGACTCAGAGGGTGACGCAGCTCGTGCAGACCAGCAGAGTCCGAGCGTCTGGCGTGGTGGCAGTGGTGGCAATCGGCCTTCCCGCCCCACGACAGAGCCGGCGAGAGAACGGTGGAGCCAGGCAGGGCTCCCTCCCCGTGTTGGGAAGAGATCGGCCGCTGTTCTCCCTGCTGTGCACCTTCCTTGGAGCGGCTGATGCCCCTTTGTTAGGGATGGTCATAGGTTTGCAAGCAGGGCTGTGGAAAGCAAGCTGTCTGACTTTCTTCTGCAGTTCTCATGCCGCTGTTGGATCACTGCAGTGTGCAGCCCGATGCCAGGGTGGCATCCCATTCCTTTTTTGGGCTGAATGCTCAGATAAGGTAAGCTCTGGAGATGTTCTGAGTAAAAAGAAGGAATTGATTTTGCCAGTAGCTGGGTTTCTGCTTGCTCAGGCAGCTAATGGAGTTACAAAGCTGCGGAGTAGAAGCTCAGGCAGCTAATGGAGTTACACATTTGGTTTTCCTGAGTAGGCTGTTGGGTGCTTTGATAATGGATTCCCGTAATGGCCACGAGATCGTGCCAATAGACCCACCTCACCTTGATGCGGATAGGTCAGAAGTTCACAGCGAAGCTTGTTAGTGCAGGCAGTAAGAGAAAACAACGTGTGTGCTCTCAGGGCAGGCTGTCTCCTGCCAGTCTGGATTTCCCTGACACGTGGTCCTCTTAAACACGCGAATGGTCTCCCCCTCAGGTCAAGGCAGCGTTCGCTTTCATCTCCTGGCTATGCTTGTCCCAAAAATAGGTGGAAGCAGAAAAACTGGTGAAGTTAGATGGAAGTAGTGAAGCAGGGAGCCTCCGGTTCCTCTCTCTGTGTTCTCACACCCAAGCACAGTGCAGAGACGAGCCCTTGCAGCCAGCACAGGGACCTGCGGGCGGGAAGGAGGAGGTTGCTGTGAAATAACAACTGTCTCCCGTAGCCAGCCCCCTGCCTTGAACCAGCTGACGTCCCTCTATGTGGGAAGGACTCATTCCCTGTGGAAGGACCCGGCCGTCATGGCGTGGCTGGAGACCAACGTCCACGAGGTGTTGGCCGTGGTGGATGCCCGGGACCCGCTGGTGGAGGAGTGTGAGCACAAGTGAGTGTGGCAGGCGGAGGCGAGCGGCTCTCGAATGAGGCGTGGGTGCTGAAACATGGGGACAGAGCGGGCCGGGGGGCTCTGCGGATGAGAGAGGGGCTCTGTCCTGGGCTGCAGCGGCGCTGGGGCTTGCTCAGAGCCCTGTGACCGCCGATCTGATGGCAGCTGCTGATACCAAGGATCACGCTGCGGGGCCAGGAAGGCAGAGGCTCTTCCTCCATGCTTTGCGGAAGCGTGAATTAAGAGCTGTAGCTTTGCTCGCTGGGGAGCGTGGGCTGCGCTGGCTTCCCCCAGCCTCGGCCGTGGCGTGTGCCCTGGAAACTGCCCGGGAGCGCGGAGGGGTTGCTGCTGGGCAGGGACGGCCACACGGCTCGCAGGCGTTTACTGCACAGGGAGGGTGAGTGCTCAGAAACACCTTCCAGCCTGAGAAGCAGGAGAGAGAGGCGTTAGGTCTCATCCTAAACCAAAAGCTAGTTTGCTCTGCTGACCCGCAGAGGAACAGGGCCGGCGAGATAGATGAGCGCAGTGTCCCTGAGCTGTTCTGCTCTTTCATCTGAGGTCAGCGGCTGCCAAGTGACTTTGGCTTCACTGTAGGCCAGCTCCGTCTGGCACGGCCAGGGATGGAGCTGACGACGTCCCTAGAGAAACAGAAATGGAAAGCTGGCGCTGCTGAGGTGTGCTCGGTGTGATCCTCTGTCCCCCTCCCCACTTTAGGAGGAAGACGCGGTACCAGAGCGCACCCAGGAATATCTACCGGCACATCATCCTCTCGGAGATGAAGGAGGCCATGGCAGCTCTGCCTCTGGTGAGGGGCCTGAGAGGGCACGATGGCACTCGCGTCCCTGCGGCACCTCTTAAACCCCAGCCACCGGCAAGAAACATCGGCCTGACCACGACGTGGCCCCCCGGCGTGCACGGCTTCCTGGGGCGGCACACAGGGGCGCACCGGGCTGCGCCTGGCGCCCGGCTCTCTTGCGTTCCCCGAGACTAAGGGCTTTCTGGCTGCCCTGACCGCTCCCGTGCCTCAGCGTTCGCTGCTGCTGGCGATGCGGCCTTCACGCCTTCTTTCTTCTCTCCCCACGCAGGAGGTGACCTCGCAGCCTGTGATGGGGTTCGACCCCCTACCTCCTCTGGACTCCATCATTTCCTACACCAGACCAGAAAGGTACCTTCTCCGCCCCTCGTTTCTGCGCCGGCACGGCGGGTGCCTTCCTGGCGCACGCCCCCTCGGCCCCGGGTGCACGTGGGTGCTCGGAGCCGACGTCCTCCTCCCCCTCGGAGGAAGAGCGGCCTGGTTTGTGGCGCTCGCCGACAGGCAGAGCGTACAGGCAGAGCATACAGGCAGGACTCGTCCTGCCGCTTTGCCTTGGTGGTCACCGTCGGAGACAGCGGCGGCTGTTCGCAGCCATTAAGGCAAAGGCCACTGAAAAACTTTGGCTGTTGCTTAACGGAGGTAGTTTGGGATAAATACAGGTTTAAGCGCAGCCGGCCGTGGTGCGCGCACACCATTGAGGTGAAGCCCGTACGTGTCTTACGCCGGCTTGGAGCAGACCGGGCAGTGCTTTTAACGACCGCTTTGCCCAGAGGTTGGCGAGCCGCTGGCTGCCTGGGGTCAGAACTCCCTGAGAATCCCCCGATTCCTGATTCTGGGGGGGCCGTGTGTCGCTCCGCACAGCGTGGTTCTCTCCAGCACCTCTGCGCCGTCTCGGCCCCAGCGAGAGGTCGAGCACCAAGCTGCCCCCCTAACTGTGGTGTGACTTTTGTCTTTCAGAACGAATCATCCATCCAACGAAAGCACTTTATCTCTCTTCTTCCAGTCGCTGTTGCCAAATTTTAACTTGCAGGTACGTGCGGTTGGCTGCCGCGGGCAGATCAGAGCAGACTTTTGCTGTGGGTACACAGAAGTCTCCGCTGCACGGTGTTTCTGCAAAGGGAGTGGCTCTTGGCGTATGCAGTGTGTAAACGTCAGGTTGCAGAGCAGCCTGATGCTTTTTTGGCAAGCGGCATTGTCTCTTCTCCCTGCCTGCCGCAGACAGGCAAGGCAGCTCCCTGCCCGTCCCTTCCAGCTCCCCTCTCTTGCAGGGGAACATCAGGCACAACCGGGAGGAGGAGGCTGGAGCAGGGCAGGACCTTAACCAGGGGGTGAACCGGCTCATGGCAGCCATGCAGGACATGCTGGCGAACATCCAGTTCCAGGAACCCCCCCGAGACGACAATCCCGAAGCCGACGGGGACTGGGACTGAGCCGAGAGCGCGCGTCTTTCCCCCCCCTCCCCGTGCTCCTCTGTAATCCCCCCAATAAAGTCACACAAACCAGAGGCACCCGCTCTGGCTGCGGCGAACGGGCCCTGTCCCACCGGGGAGGGGGGGGTGTCCTGTCACCGCGGGCACCTTTTGCAGCTCTCGGCGGGGGGCGAGGGCTGTCTGAACGTGGCGGAGCTGATCTACGGCAGCTGTCCCTCGGCCCCAAGTCAGCTTCGTCCCCTTTGGCCCCACTTAACTGCCCCCTTCCCCTGCCCACTCCTCTCCCGCGTCTTCCGTTTAATGTCCAGAGGGCTTTTTTGCCCTCTCCTGCAGTTCCTGAGCCTCCCACAGCCTCTTTCCCTCCAACAAAACGCTCCGGGACCTTCCAGCTGGCTGCCAGCTTGGGGGTCCCCGCTCCAGCGTGGTCCCTCAGGCTGCGGAGGAACAAGGGGCTCCATGGGAACAGAAATTCCCCCTTTGGTTTTTTTTTTTTTCCCCTCTCCATCCCTTTTTTTCCCCCTATATTTTCACAGAGCAGACCCAGGAATGAGGTCAGCTGCACTCAAACCCTTAGCTCATCCTTGCTGCCCGTAAAGCTTTTATTTTTTTTTACTTCCCCCCCCTCGTTTTCTGCTGTGTAACGATGTATACATAGCTCTAATGCTGAGCCAGGTTGCAATGCCCGGAATAAATCCTTTCCTTTTTCTGCAGCGTCTGCTGCGTCCCTTCCCCGGGGAACTGGCAGGGATGGAGGTCGGGGCGCGTTGGGCTCAGCCCCGGGGTCTGCGCTTCAGCGCAGACCCCGGGGCTGAGCCCAACGCGCCCCGACCTCCATCCCCGCTGACAAATCCCCCCCCCCCAAAAAAAAATCTCCCTGCACGGGACTCGCGTCTTGCTTGGATTTGCAGACTCGGCGTTTTTCTAGCTCTCTTCTCAAAGCCTCTGTTGATAAAGCTAAAAATTCACGGCACGTATCGGTGCGCTCTTTAGCCGGGAAACGGGGAGGGGGGAGCTGATGATTGTTGGTCCGGATTCCTCTTGCTTGTGTTTCCTTGGGGTGTTTTGCCGCTCCGGCTTGACGCATGACACGCGTTAGCCGTAACTCCCTGCCGTGCCGCCGCTCGGGGTGAACAAGGCACCGTGGCAACCTTGGACCTTATTCCCACCGCATCCAGCCGAGACGCTTTTCATCTGTTGCCGGAGTCGCGGGGTGCTCTGTGCCACGGGGAAAAGCTCCCGGCGCCCCGTGGGAAGGAACGGAAGCGGCTGGTGGGAATGACCATGGGATCCGTCTTTTTCATGAAGCCGTGAATGGTTCTTTGGCAGCTCAGCGGCTCCAGGCATCAACACCAACCCAAGGCACATGATGGTCAGATGGGTCCCACGTCCCCCCCAGCCTGCCCGGGCTCCCCCCCGGCGCTGGGGTTTGCCGGGTCGCAGGCACGGCATTGCGTTTAATCGCGCTTTCGATGATCCCTGTCAAACCCATCGTCCGCCCTGTGGCAAAACACCTTCCCCGGGGTTGGGCCAGGCGAGGCCAGTGGAGGGGACGGGGGTCCCGGCCCCACGTGCCGGGGCTGGGAAGGGCAGTTTGGCTCCTGCAGTGGGGAGGGTCCCACCGGGGTCCCCAAGGTACGGGGACACCCCGGGGCACATGGGCCTGCAGGACACACAGAACCCCCGAGACACACAGTCCCCCAGGGTGCAGGGATCCCCCCCAGGGCACACAGGACCCCAGGACGCTTGGGGACACCAAGGTCCACGGTCCCCAGGGCACAGAGGACCCCCATGGCACACAGCCCCCCAAGGTGCGCAGCTCCAGGGGTGTGTGGACCCCCCTGGGGCACGTGGGACCCCCGGGCGTGTGGTGACCCCAAGCGGTCGGGCTCCCCAGGGCCGTGCCGGGGGTCTGGCAGCCCTGGCCTGCGCGGCGGCTCCCATGGCTGACGGGGGTGCTGCTGTCATGCGGGTGCCCACCCTCCTCGGGAGGAGGAGCCGTGGGAGCCGGCTTTAAAGTGGGGCAGAGAAAGGGCCCTTTCTTCCCCGTCACCCTGGGCCGGCGAGCGCGTGGCCGCGGGACACCAGACAGGGCTGGCGAGGAGGGCGGCCGTGACACCGGGGGGGCACGGCGTCCCCGGCACGTCCCCGGGCAGCGGGACCCCCTGTCCCCAATTCCTCCGCGTCCCCTCGGCCTCGCTGCCGGGCGCCGCGGGAGCACCGGTGGGGCGGGCCAGGGGCTTGGGGGGTGCGCGGGCACTGCGGGGGGCCCCGGGGGCACGGCCTCCAGCCGGGGAGGCCCTGGGGCTGCGGTGGGGGCCATGTCGACGCTGGCACCCCTGCGCCTGCTGCGTGAACCCTGGAACGCCAGCGAGGGCAACCAGAGCAACACCACGGCCGGGGCCGGCGGCGCCTGGTGCCAGGGGCTCGACATCCCCAACGAGCTCTTCCTCACGTTGGGGCTGGTGAGCCTGGTGGAGAACCTGCTGGTGGTGGCCGCCATCCTGAAGAACAGGAACCTGCACTCGCCCATGTACTACTTCATCTGCTGCCTGGCCATCTCCGACATGCTGGTGAGCGTCAGCAACCTGGCGGAGACGCTCTTCATGCTGCTGATGGAGCACGGCGTGCTGGTGATCCGCGCCAGCATCGTCCGCCACATGAACAACGTCATCGACATGCTCATCTGCAGCTCCGTCGTGTCCTCCCTCTCCTTCCTGGGGGTCATCGCCGTGGACCGCTACATCACCATCTTCTGCGCCCTGCGCTACCACAGTATTATGACGTTGCAACGGGCCGTGGTGACCATGGTCAGCGTCTGGCTGGCCAGCACCATCTCCAGCACCGTCTTCATCACCTACTACCGCAGCAATGCCATCCTCCTCTGCCTCATCGGCTTCTTCCTCTTCATGCTGGTCCTCATGCTGGTGCTCTACATCCACATGTTCGCCCTGGCCCACCACCACCTCTGCAGCATCTCCAGCCAGCAGAAGCAGCCCGTCTACCGCAGCAGCAGCCTGAAGGGAGCCGTCACGCTCACCATCCTCCTGGGCGTCTTCTTCATCTGCTGGGGGCCCTTCTTCTTCCACCTCATCCTCATCGTCACCTGCCCCACCAACCCCTTCTGCACCTGCTTCTTCAGTTACTTCAACCTCTTCCTCATCCTCATCATCTGCAACTCGGTGGTTGACCCCCTCATCTATGCCTTCCGGAGCCAGGAGCTCCGGCGGACGCTGCGGGAGGTGGTGCTGTGCTCCTGGTAGGCAGCGGGAGTTGGGTAACGGCATGGCCGCCCCCGCCGTGGGACGGACGGACGGACGGACGGACGGGACAGGACACGCCGCGGGGGCGTCCCCCCACCGGCGCCCCGATCCGGGCTGACGGGCTCGCGGTACCCAATAAAGGTTCTTTGCAGTGATGCTGTGGCTGGTACCGCCGTGCGGCCCGCGGGTGGGGGGGGCGGCCCTTCCCGGCCCCACCGTTTATTCGAAGCTCAATCGCTCCCGGTTGCCGCTGTCGGGCCGCGGCCGCCTGCACCGGCCCCGGGGCCGGGGGGGGGAACCGGCGGGGACCGGGAGGGCCCGGCGGGGCGTCGGAGCAGCCCCGGGTGCGGGACGGCGGGAGGCCGGTCCCCGTTTTGGGGGGGGGGCGGGCAGCCACGGCCGCCCCCGGACAAAGGGTCCCCTCGCCGCCGCCTTTGTTCTCGGGCCGCGCCCGCCACCGCCCGCCCCGGCCCCGCGGGGGCTCCTGGCGCCCGGGCCCCCCCAGAACGGCTGTCCCTGTCCCCGTCCCCCTCCGTCCCTGTCCCCGCCACCCCCCGCGACGCGATGCGGGTTGGGGTGCCCCCCCGCCGCCCCGGGATGCTCCCACCGTGCCTGGGTGGTCCCTGCCCCCCCCTCCCACCGCGGGTCCCGGGGGTCCCCCCGCGTGCCGGAGCGGGCGGGTCCCCTCCCCTCCCCCCCATGGGTGCGGGGGGTCCCCTCCCCCCCCCCCGTGCCCCCCACGGGTGCCGGGGGTCCCCGAGCCGGCGGGGCGGGGCGGGGCGGTGCCGGTGCCGCAGGGCTGTTGCAGCGTTGCGGCGGCGGCCGCCGATTGGCTGCGGAGCGGCGGTGACGTCAGCGCCCGGCCCGGTGCGGCGCGAGGCGCCTATAAAGGAGGCGGCGGTGGCGGGGCCGCCCCCCGCGCTCCCGGTGCCGCTCCGCTCCTGCTCCTGCTCCCGGTCCCGGTCCCGGTCCCGCTCCCATCCCGCTCCGGCCCGGCAGCACCATGAGGGAGATCGTCCACATCCAGGCGGGGCAATGCGGCAACCAGATCGGCGCCAAGGTAACGGCGGCCCCGCCCCGGCGCTGCGGAGAGGCGGACAAAGACACCCCCCCCCCCATCCCCGCCGTTCCTCCCCCCCCACCCAACCCCCCCACCTCCCGCCGCACCGGGCGGACAAAGGGCCCCGCCCCGCCCCCCCCCCTTTGTCCGGCCGCCGCCGCCCTTCAGCACCGCGGACAGCGCCCGCCCCGCCCCGCCGCCAGGGGGCGCCCGCCCCGCCCTGCCCGGGGGCTCCCCGCGTGTCCGTGTCCGCGCGTGTCCCCGTGTCCCCGCGTGTCCGTGTCCCCGCCCCCCCCCCCGCTGACCCTGTGCCCCCAGTTCTGGGAGGTGATCAGTGACGAGCACGGCATCGACCCCAGCGGCAACTACGTGGGTGACTCGGACCTGCAGCTGGAGCGCATCAGCGTCTACTACAATGAGGCCTCCTGTAAGTGACCCCCGGCCCCCCCGGGCACGGCAGCCCGGCACACCCACTCTGGGCGTGGAGGGGACCCCATCCTTCCCCCCCACACACCCCCCTGGTGCAAGGGGGACCAGATGTGTGCACCCAGCCCATGGGACCCTGTGTGTGTGTGGGGGGGGGGGGGGGCAGATACACGCGCCGGGCTCCATGGGGCCCTGCAGTGCTGGGGGGGGCAGGTACACATGCACCCAGCCCCGTGGGACCTTGTGGGCAGGGGGGCAGGGGGGCAGATGTGCACCCAGCCCCGTGGGACCTCACTGTGGGGGGGAGGGAGGGAGAAGTGTGCACCCGGTTCCATGGGGACCCCGTGGTTTTGGAGGGGGACACACACCCGACATGTGCACCCAGCCCCACAGGGACTCTGTGGTTTCGGGGGGGGGGAGGACACGCACACTCCCAGCCCCATGGGACCGTGGGGGTCGTGGGAGGGGGGCGCCCCTGGGGTGGGAGGGCACGGCAGGTCCCCTCCTGGCACAGGGTCTCTCGCAGCTCACAAGTACGTGCCTCGCGCCATCCTGGTGGACCTGGAGCCGGGGACGATGGACAGCGTGCGCTCGGGTGCCTTCGGCCACCTCTTCCGCCCTGACAACTTCATCTTCGGTAGGTCTCCGGGGAGGGGGACGCCGCCGCCCGGGTCCCCAGACCCCTCCCGGGCCGTCGCCGTCCCCACGGCGCTCGGCGGGTGCATCCCCACCTGCGCCGCGGGGCCCGGCACAGCCGGCACGCCGCCAAACCTTTGTGGTTTCCACTTCCCACCCCACCCTGGCTTCAGATCTTGCCGATGCCGCTGCCGGCAGCACCCATCCCCTCCCTGGCGTGGGTGCGGGGGGTGCCGGCGGCCATCGGGTGCCTCTTTTTTTTCCCCCCCCGGCAGGGCAGAGCGGAGCCGGGAACAACTGGGCCAAGGGACACTACACGGAGGGGGCCGAGCTGGTGGACTCGGTGCTGGACGTGGTACGGAAGGAGTGCGAGAACTGCGACTGCCTGCAGGGCTTCCAGCTGACCCACTCGCTGGGCGGCGGCACCGGCTCCGGCATGGGCACCCTCCTCATCAGCAAGGTGCGGGAGGAGTATCCCGACCGCATCATGAACACTTTCAGCGTGGTGCCGTCCCCCAAGGTGTCGGACACGGTGGTGGAACCCTACAACGCCACGCTCTCCATCCACCAGCTGGTGGAGAACACGGATGAGACCTACTGCATCGATAACGAAGCTCTCTATGACATCTGCTTCCGCACCCTCAAGCTGGCCACCCCCACCTACGGTGACCTCAACCACCTCGTCTCGGCCACCATGAGCGGCGTCACCACCTCCCTCCGCTTCCCTGGCCAACTCAACGCCGACCTCCGCAAGTTGGCCGTCAACATGGTGCCCTTCCCGCGTCTCCACTTCTTCATGCCGGGCTTCGCCCCGCTGACGGCCCGTGGTAGCCAGCAGTACCGTGCCCTCACCGTCCCCGAGCTCACCCAGCAGATGTTCGATGCCAAGAACATGATGGCCGCCTGCGACCCCCGCCACGGTCGCTACCTCACCGTGGCCACCGTCTTCCGGGGCCGCATGTCCATGAAGGAGGTGGACGAGCAGATGTTGGCCATCCAGAGCAAGAACAGCTCCTACTTCGTGGAGTGGATCCCCAACAACGTCAAGGTGGCCGTCTGCGACATCCCTCCCCGGGGGCTGAAGATGTCTTCCACCTTCATCGGCAACAGCACGGCCATCCAGGAGCTCTTCAAGCGCATCTCGGAGCAGTTCACGGCCATGTTCCGCCGCAAAGCCTTCCTCCACTGGTACACGGGCGAGGGGATGGACGAGATGGAGTTCACCGAGGCCGAGAGCAACATGAACGACCTGGTGTCCGAGTACCAGCAGTACCAGGACGCCACGGCCGAGGAGGAGGGCGAGATGTACGAGGACGACGAGGAGGAGTCGGAGGCGCAGGGCGCCAAGTGATGCCCGATGCCCCCCGCCGCCCGCAGCCCCTCCGGCTTCGTGCTGCCGCCCCCCAGCCGGGCTCCCCCCGCGCGCCCCTTCGGTGTCTCCTGGCCCTGTCCCCCCCTGAGCCGGCTCGGCCCCTCCTGCCCCCCCTCCTGCCTCCCCCCTTTTCGTTTTTTACTGGTTTGTGTCTATTTTTTTTGAATACTTAATAAATTTATTGCTGTCCAGGTACCACCCGTCTGCAGCTCCTGCGGGGGGGTGGAGGGGGGAATGGGGACTCTCTGCTGGGGGTGGCTTGGGGGGCTCTTCCCATTAAGGGGGACACTTGGGGACCCCACATGCCCAGGGCGGCCGTGCCCAAGCCCCGGTCCCCTCCCAGACAGTGCCTGTCCCCAGGGTGTCCCCTCGCCTCCCCACGCTGTGCCCCACACTGTCGTGCCCCATAGGGCCCCCACCCCACACGCGCCCCCTGGGGCTGGGGGTGCAGGTGCCACCTCACCTGGCTGCAGTGCCTGGGGGGGGGGCTGTGCCTTTGTCCCCACTGTCACCCTTCTCTGGGGGCGGGCTGCCCCCTCCCTGTGCCAGGACAGCGTTGGCCCCTTGTCCCCCCAGCTGAGGGGGGAGCACAGACCCCGGGGTGCTCCTTTAGCCCCCCAGGGCTGGGCATGTGCCTGGCTTTGGGGGGGTCCAGGGCACCCCCAGCCTGAACAGCCCTGAGCCCCCCCCAACTCCAGCCTGGGTCCTGGGCTGACCCCAGAGTGGGGGGCCAGGCTGTGCTGCTGTGGGGCTGCAGCCCCCCCCCCCCCGAGGCTGCTGCTCCAGCCCGGGGGGTCTCTGTACCCTTGGGGGGGAGGGGGGCTGAGGCCGGGGTGTGGGGGGATATGGGGGCTCTGGGACCAGGGCGCTGGGGGGCTGGGGCCAGGGTGCTATGGGGCTGGGGGGGCTGGGTGCTATGGGGGCTCTGGGGCCAGGGTGCTATGGGGCTGGGGGGGCTGGGGGCTCTGGGGCCAGGGCGCTATGGGGCTGGCGAGCTGTGCAGACAAGGGATTCCGGGGCTGGGGGCTCTGGGGCACGGTTACCGGGGGGGCAGGAGGGCCCAGGCGGGGGGTCGGGACGCCGCAGCCCCTCTGTCCCCGGCGCGGCCCCGCCCGGGCGTGGTGCGGTGCGGTGCGGTCCGCCGGCCGGCAGGGGGCGGCAGCGCGGCGGAGCGGGGCGGGGCGGCGGGGCGGGGCCATGCAGCAGCCGGGGGGCGGCGGGCGGCGCTGCGGTGAGCGGGGCGGGGGGGCTGCCCCCTGGCGGGCGGGCGGGCGGGCGGGGGCCGGTACCAGGGGTGGGCACGGGGAGGGGGGGGCCGTGCAATGGGGGGGGGGCTGTGCAATGAGGGGGGGCCGTGCAATGGGGGGGTCGGGGCTGCGGGGACCCCACGATGGGGAGCGACCCGCGGTTGGGGGGGGGGGGGTTGCACCGGGACGGGGGGGCCGTACCGGGGCCGGGGCGCTGCGCCGGGGGGGGCCGCAGGGTGCTGGGACGGGGGGACCGCGGGCAGAGCCGGGCGGGGGCAGCGGGGCAGGGCGGGGACCGCGGCCGTGGGAGGCGGAGGGCCGGGTTTGTCCGCGGGGACCGGGGCCGGTGCGTGGCTGAGGCGGCGGCCGGGTCCCGCAGGGCGGGCGGCGATGGCGTACGACGAGCGGCTGGCCCGTTTCCGCCAGGCCCACCTCAACCCCTTCAACAAGGCCCCCGAGCAGCAGGAGCGTCCCGACGGGGGGGTCCCCGCCCCAGGTGGGTGCTCCCCCCCCCCCGCTCCCTGCCCCACGGGGGGAATCCTGCCCCACGGGGGGGCGGGCGGGGGGTCCCAGCCCCCCATGGCACTCGCCCCGTTGCAGCCCGCCAGCCGGATCCGTCCCCAGGGGACCCCGAGGGCGCTCTGGACCTGGGCCTGGCTGAGGACCACTTCTCCCGCCCCGTGGTGAGTGGGGCCGGGGGGGGGGGGGGGCGGAACGGGGCTGGGGGGGGTGGGGGGCTGCCAGCCCACCCTCCCCCCGCTGCCGCTGCAGGGCCTGATCCTGGCGTCGGACGTGCAGCAGCTGCGCCAGGCCATCGAGGAGTGCAAGCGGGCGATCCTGGCGCTGCCCGAGCACTCGGAGCGGCAGAAGGACGCGGTGGTGCGGCTCATCCACCTCCGCCTCAAGCTGCAGGAGCTGAAGGTGGGGCCGGGACCAGCGACGGGGTCTCCGTGGCGGGGGGGGGCCACGCTGACGCACCCCTCCACCCCCCACCCCCTTCTCCGCAGGACCCCAGCGAGGATGAGCCCAACATCCGGGTGGTCCTGGAGCATCGCTTCTACAAGGAGAAGAGCAAGAGCGTGAAGCAGACGTGTGACAAGTGCAGCACCATCATCTGGGGCCTCATCCAGACCTGGTACACCTGCACAGGTGGGGCCAGGACCCCCACCCCGTGTCGCCGTTGTCCCCGTCCCCTCGCTGACGGCCACCCCGTGCCCCTTCTCCCCCCAAGGCTGCTACTACCGGTGCCACAGCAAGTGCCTGCCGCTGGTGAGCAAGGTCTGCGTGCGGGCCAAGGTCAGCCACCAGGCCGAGTACCAGCTCAGCATCTGCCCCGAGAGCGGGCTGGACAGCCAGGACTACCGCTGCGCCGAGTGCCGTGCCCCCGTCTCCCTCCGTGAGGCTGCCGCGGTGTGGGGCTGGGGGGAGCTGGGGGGAGCTGGGGGGGGCTGGGGGGGTGTGGGGCTGGGGGAGCTGGGGGACGGGCTGGGGGGGGCTGGGGGATGTGTGGGGCTGGGGGAGCTGGGGGACGGGCTGGGGGGGGCTGGGGGTCAGGGCCCTGTGGGGCTGAGGGTTCCGCAGGACATGGGAACTGTGCTGTGTCCCATGGTGGGGGTGCGCGGCATAGGGTGAGCAGGGCGTGGTGTGGTGCCGGTGCGTGTGCCAACGCGTGTGCCGCCGCAGGGGGGGTGCCCAGCGAGGCCCGGCAGTGCGACTACACCGGCCTCTACTACTGCAGCAGCTGCCACTGGAACGACCTGGCCGTCGTGCCCGCCCGCGCCATCCACAACTGGGACTTCGAGCCCCGCAAGGTGCCTCTGGCGTGGGGAGGGGGTTCGAGGGCACCCAGAGCCCTAGGGGGGGAGCTGTGGCCCTGGGCATGGGGGTCCCTGGGGGGCTGTCCCCATGGGTGGAGCTCACTGGGGGGGGGCCACATCCCCAGGGCTGCGTCCCTGGCGATGGGGTCCCTGGGCGGTGGTGCCGAGGGTCCCGGGGGCCGTGGCGGTGGGGACGGCCCGGTGCCCGCGGGGTGACGGTGGCCCTGGCGGCGGGCGGGCAGGTGTCACGCTGCAGCATGCGGTACCTGGCGCTGATGGTGTCGCGGCCCGTGCTGAAGCTGCGGGAGATCAACCCGCTGCTCTTCAACTACGTGGAGGAGCTGGTGGAGATCAGGGTGAGTGGGGCGGGCAGGCGGGGCGGGCAGGGCAGGCAGGGCAGGCAGTGGAGGCGGGCAGGGTGGGCAGTGGGGGCAGCACCATGGAGGGAGCGTGGGGTGAGTGGGAGGCAGATGGGGGCCTGGCAGCACCCGCTGGGTCCCACCGAGGGGGAGCAGGGCAGGGGTGGGGGTTGGGGCAGAGGGTGTCCAAACTGCTCCAGGGCTGAACTTGACCCAGCCTGACCTTGTCCCCATCACATCCCTGTCTCCATCCTGTCCCCCCCCCATTCCTGTCCCATCCCGTCCCCCCGCAGAAGCTGCGCCAGGACATCCTGCTCATGAAGCCCTACTTCATCACCTGCAAGGAGGCGATGGAGGCGCGGCTGCTGCTGCAGGTCAGGCCCCGCGCGGGCGGCCAAGCCAGGGGTCCCCAGACCGTGGGGCACCGGGGCCAGGCGCGGCGGTGACGGGCACAGCAGTGACGGGCTGTCTGCCTGCAGCTGCAGGACCGGCAGCATTTTGTGGAGAACGATGAGATGTACTCGCTGCAGGACCTGATCGACATCGAGGCCGGGCGCCTGAGCTGCTCCCTGACGGAGATCCACACGCTCTTCGCCAAGCACATCAAGCTGGACTGCGAGGTGAGCCAGCGCCACGCGGCTGCCTCGGCCGTGACCCCCGGCATGGCTCCCAGGGGGGTCCCCGCCAGGCGCCATTGGGACCCTCTGTGCGCTCCCGCCCCAGCGCTGCCAGGCGAAAGGCTTCGTGTGTGAGCTCTGCAAGGAGGGCGACGTGCTCTTCCCCTTCGACAGCCACACCTCCGTCTGCACCGACTGCTCCGCCGTCTTCCACAGGTACGGCACGCGCCGGGGACGGCCGGGCCCGCCGGTGCGGCTGGAGCCGGTGTGGTGGGGTGACCCGGCGCTGTCCCCTCCCCGCAGGGACTGCTACTACGACAACTCCACCACCTGCCCCAAGTGCGCCCGGCTGAGCCTGCGCAAGCAGTCCCTCTTCCAGGACTCCGGCACCGAGGCAGAGCCCTAAGCGGGGGGACCCAGCCCCACGGCCGCCCCCCCGACCTGCCACGGGGCCCTGGGACGGACGCGGGCAGCCCCACTGCCATTTGGGGGCCGGGGTGGCCTCTGGCTCCGCGGGGCAGCTGGGACCATGGGGGTGGCAGTGTGACCTAGCCTGGGGGGGGGCCCTGGGCCCGGACGCCGCGGTGGGGGTGTCGCTGCCGGCCCCCAGCATCTCCCCGGGGGCAGGCTGAGCCCCGCGGGAGGTGCCGGGTCCCGGTGAACGTCCTGCAGCAGCTCCCGCCATCGTCTGTGCCGGGGACTCACCCGCCGGGGGCCGGGGTGCGGGCAGGGTGCGGTGCAGGCGGGGCAGGGTGCCGGTGGGCCAGCGTGCCGGCTGAGCCGGAGCGACGGGTGCTGCCGGGGAGGGCGAGCGCACCGGGACTCGGCGGAAGAGCCAAGCTGAACTCCTCTCGCCGGCTCTGCTGAAGGCCTGGGTAGGGCGTGGGGGGGACAGGGGGCCCCGATATACACCCCCCCACCCCCCACACACACACACACACATACACACATACACACACTACTGGGATAACGCTGCTGATCTGGGGAAAACTCCCGGTTCCTCCCGCCGCACCACGCCACCCGTTCCCGGGGCAGAGCCGGGGCTGGTCCCCCCCCCCCGGGTTTCCTGTAGCGTTAACGAGGCCTCTTTGCGCAACCAGCACTCGTGTCCCTGCTTTGGCTGGGGGGAGGGAGGGCGCTCGGGGCTGCGGGACGGGACCGCCCACCGCACCGGCACCGGGGCTGCCGCGGGGCGGGACGGGCCTCACCCTGCGGGGGGAGCGGGGGGGGGGTGTCCCCCCAACCCGTCCCCACGGGCCCACCGGCAGCCAGCCCCGGTCTCCCGGCCAGCGCGGCCACGGTACCGGCCGGGTTTCCCCCCGCCCGCCCGGGTCGGCTCCGCGCCCTGCCCGGTGCCCCCCCCCCCCCCCCCCCCCCCCCCCCCCCCCGGTCCGTGCCGGCTGTGCTCGGGGTCCTCTCCCCGGCCCCCCGCAGTGTCCGCCCCGACGGGAGCCCCGTGTCCTGCCCCGGGGACGCCTCCCCCGACCGCCCCCCCCCCCCTCCCGCTTCTTCCCCCGCGGCGACGGAGACGGGCAGAGCCGCGGCGGTGGTGGGTCGGTCGGTTTTACCGGAACACAGCGCTGCTACACGAGGGCGGGCAGTACAGGACCCGGCGGGCACCGGCACCGTGCTCCCCCCGCCCGGGCCCGCGGCCGTGCCAGCCCCGGCCCCCCCCTCCCTCCCCCGCCGGGCCGGGGGCCGCCTCTGCCCGGGGCCGCCTCCCGCAACCCCGGGGCCGGTCCGGGCGAGCTGCCCTCCTCCTCCTCCTCCTCCTCCTCCTCCCCGCCGCGGCGCCAGTCCAGGGCTGCAACGGTACCGGGGAACGAAGGGAAGCGACCGGCCCCGCCGCCCCTCCGCGTCCGTCCCCCGGCGCGTCCCCGCCGCCGCTGCCCGGGGCCGGGGCAGCCCTAGGGCTCCCGTGGGCGTTCGGCGGGCAGGAAGGCGTCCGGGGGGCCCGGCGGCAGCTCCGGGTCGCTCAGGTGCTTCTTCTCCCGTCCCTGCTCCCGCGTTCGGGTCCAGGAGGGCGAACGCAGGTACCCGGCCCGGGGCACCGTCTGCGGCTGCAGCCCTGCGGGAACAGCCGGCTCAGGGGCCCGGGCAGCCGGACGGGCCGGGGCCGGCCCCGCTCGCTCACCGCCGGGAGACTCTCCGGTCGCGTTTTCTTCGTCGGAGTCGGCGAAGACCTCGGCCAGCTCTTGGTCCGACATGTCGGTCAGCTCCGTCAGGTCCAGCAGGTCGAAGTGTACCTCCAGCGAGGAGACGCTGCTCAGGGGCTCTGCGGGACACCGGCCGCGCTCGGGGACCCCACGGGAGGCCCCGGCGATGGGTTGCGGGCAGCGAGGTGGGAGCCCGGGGAGGGGGATTGGGGGGCCCGGGGAGCTGAGGGGCTCGGCGGGGGCAGTGAGCAGATGGGGGCTGGCAGGGACCCCCGGGGGCTGGCAGGAGATGCTATGAATAGGCAGGGACCCCGGGGGCTGGCACGGGATGCCGGGGCAGGCAGGAGATGCTATGGGCAGGCAGGGACCCTGGGGACAAGCATGGACCCCAAGGGTTGGCAGGGACCCCGAGGGCTGGCAGGAGATGGCAGGGGCAGGCAGGGACCCCCGGGGACAGGCAGGGCTGCCCGCACAGGGCCGCACTCACGTCTGCGCTCGGTGACCTGCAGCAGGCCGGCGCTGGGGATGGGGATGCCGCCCTGCTCCTCCGCGGGGACTCCGGGGGTCTCCTGGGCCGGCCTGTGGGCAGGGGTCCCCGCCGGGCACTCCGGGGCCAGCGCCTCCTTGCCGAGCTCTGCGATACCGGTACCTGCCGCGTCGGTGATGGCAGCTCCCTCCCGGGGCCCCACTGGGACCCTCAGGGTGTCCCGGCTGAGGGGGACAGGGGCAGCGGGACCCCCGGGGGGGCCCAGGGAGGATGGGCAGAGCTGCCCAGGTCCTGGCAGCCCCCGTGCCGGCAGCCGGCAGCCCCGCGCCCCCCGCCCCGCACAGCCCCTTTGTGTCGGCGAGACAAAAGCGCGGCCTGTGCCGGAGCCCAGACAAGGGGCGGTTTGTCTCCCGGCAAGAGCCGGCGGGGCCGTGGCAGCCGTGGTCGTGGCACAGCCCATGGTCACGGCACAGCCCGTGGGCCCGGGCACCCCTCTGGGGCTGAGTGGGCACCGAGGGTGGGCAGGACATCCTGTGTGCCCGCGGCAGCACCGGGCACCGCAGCACCAGGTCCCCCAGCCCAGCCGGGGCCGGTGCTGGGGCAGGACAGAGCCAGATGCACCCCAGCACCATGTGCCACTGGGCCCTGCCATCACCACGCTGCCAGGTGAGACGGCACAGGGATGGGCTCACCATGGGCTGGGCATCTCCTCCTTCCCCTGAGGATGGTGACAGCGGGGCTGGGGACAGAAATCCCCCTGCCCAAAGGAGCCGGGACGGGGAAAGGGACACTACGGCAGCATTCAGTTCCTGTTCATGGTACACAGAGCTGCAGGACGCCCGCACCCCTGCCCCGACACCGGCTCTGCCGCGTCCTGACCCCACGAGGTGGGACCGGGCATCCCGTGCTGCCAGCACCTTCCCTCCGGCCGTGAAACAGAGTCCCCACCCCGCTCCAATGCTGGGAAGAGCTCCCCAAGGAGGACACGGGGGCTGCCTGCTCCTGCCCGCTCCCGCCATCCCACGCCACGCGGAACCGCGGTGCCCAGCCCCGGTGGGTGACACGGCAGTGTCACCGCCTGGAGCACGTCCTCCCCTGCCGCCGGCAGGCTCCCGCCCTGAGCCCCCACCCACCAGGGTGCTGGTCCCTGCCGCAGAAATCCCCTCTGGCCTCCGCCTGCATGGTCATGCCGTGCCGCCGGCCACACCGCCCCACTCCGGCCTGGGCTCACCGGCTGCCTGGCAGGGAACGGGGCCGGTATCAGGGCTCCGTCCCCGCACGCCGCTCTGCTGACTCACATCAAACCACAGAGCCAGGCAGCAGCCAGCCCCGGCCACCCCACCGGCATCAGCCCTGCTCCTGGCCGGTGCCCAGCCCCGTGATACTGTCCCCCCGCACGGCTCCGAAGGTCCCGGTGCCCTGGGTGCTGCGGGAGGGCACGGCCGGGGCTGCCACCACGACAGGGGCCACGTCACGGCTGAGCGTGGGGCACATGCGGGAGGGACAGGCATCCACGGGAGCCCCGGCACCACCCGTGTCGCCGTGCGGGACCCCACTGCAGTTCCCCCCACAATGCCGGGGTGCCACCGGCACGGCCACCACCCCGTCCCCGACTGCCCCAGCCCTCCGTGCTCCTCCACCGGCACCGGCACACCTGCACGGGGGTGCTGCCCCGGCACCCCACCTCCCCGCCCGGCCCCCCCCTGCACCTCAGCCTGCCCCGGGGCACCCTGTACCCCCGCCCGGCCCCCCCCTGCACCTCAGCCTGCCCCGGGGCACCCTGTACCCCCGCCTGGCACCCCCCTGCACCCCCAGACCCCCACCCCAGACTCTCCCTGCACACACTTGCCTGCACGGACGCCCCGTGCCCGTCCCCAGCCCCCCCGCCCCGCCCCCAGCCCCCCCAGCCCCCCGACCCCCACCCCTGCGGCCGGGCACCCCCCACCCAGCACGGCCCCACTCACACCCGCCCCCGGGCACGCACACGCTCCCCCCGTGCACATCTGCACCCCCGTTTTGCACGCACCCCCCCCCCCCCCCGCACCCCCATGCCTAGCCCCTGCATCCCCGTGCACACCCCCCGGCACACCCCTTGCACACCCACCCCTTGCACACCCCGCCCTACATCTCCTTGTCGCACACACCTCCGCTCCCCGCGCCCCGCGGGGCCCGGCCCGGTTCCGCCCGCTGCGGGTTCCCGCCTGGCGGAGCCGCCCGGCCCGGGGCCGCGGTGATGGGCGGCCGGCCCGTTCCCCACCCCGCACACCCACCTCCCCCGCCCCCCTCACCTGCGGTGCCGGCCGCTCCCGGAGCCTCCATGGGCCGGGCCGGGGCCGGGGCCGGTGCCGGTGCTGGGCGGGGCGGGCCCGGTGCCAGCCCGCAGCCCGCACGCTCCTGCCCGCCGCGGCGGGGGCGGGGCCGGGGGCGGCGCCTGGGGGGGGGGGAAGAGACCGGCCCCGCCTGCCCCGGGGGACCGGGGGACACCGGGGGGTGCGGAGAAGGACCCGAGAGCGCGGGTCCGGGGGTGCGGGAGGCACGGCGGGGACACGGGGGTGCGGAGTAGACCGGAGGGGGGGTGGGCTGGTTCGGGCTGCAGAGGAGACCCGGGGGATGGGGGGGGGCACACACGGGAACCGGGGGCCCGGCGGGGACCTCGGGCGTGCGGCGGGGTCTCGGGTGGCGGAGGGGAGCCGGAGCGCCGGGGGACCCCGGGGCACGGGGGGCCGGGGCGCAGCGGTGAGCCCCGGGGTGCGGAGGGGTCTCGGGCCCGGACACAGCGGGACACCCCCCCCCCCCCGCCGCCCCGGGCCCGGTGCAGGCCCCGCCGCCGTTGCCTGGGCGGGGCCCCGCGTTGCTAGGGGGCGTGTCCTTCCGCCGCGAGCCTCTCGCGAGATCTGCCCGCCCGTTGCCTGGAGACCGCGGCGCCAGCGGCAGCCGCCATGGTGAGAGCGGGGCCTGCTCCGGGCCGGGCGGGAGGGCCGGGGGGTCCGGGCCTGCTGCTGGCGGCTGCCCTGGAGCCGGGGGGCGGGCAGGCGGGGGGGGGGGGGGCTCGGCATGGCCCGACCGGCTCTTGGGAGGGAGCCCCGAGGGCTGCGGGGCCCCGGCCCGCTCCGCTCTCTGAAGGGAGCCCCTTGGCGCCGTGCACGGCGTTAGTCTGGGTACGGGCGTTCTGGGCCCGGGGGCTTCACTGCGGAGCTGAGCTGGCAGCGGCTGGGCATGAGCTGTGGGTGTCCTGGAGGGTCTCGGAGGCTTCCAGGCTCCTCCTGGGGACCCTGGCTCCATCGGCCAGCGCTCCCTGCCACCCTTCCGATCCTGTCCCCGCCATGACAGCAGGTACGCTTCGTGGCCTGGGCCGCTGCGGGGACGCTGAGCAGCGCAGCTTCCTCCTGGCACCGCAGCCACACGCGCCCCTTGTTTGTTTTGCTGTCTTTCCTTAGGCACCCAAAAAGAAAGTCGGGAAAAAAGGGAAAGGGAGCAAAGCTCCAGCAGTGGTGGATGCCTTGTCTCCAGAGGAGATGAGCAAGGAGCAGGTGAGAGATCCCCCATCTCCCAGCCCACCCCCGCCTTGGAGGATGGTGCTACTTGCTAGAACAGCGCTGGGGACCCCTGCTCGGCACCTGGCTCCAGGGACAACAGGTGGCAGGGGGTGACGGAGACAAGCGGCTGGGGTTCATTTCGCTGCCTGACGCCCGTCTGGGCTGGGGGGGTGGTTCTCGCTGTTCCTGGAAGTGCCTGTACCCTGCACTGCTGAGGCTGCACCTCAAGTGCTGGGTTCAGTTTTGGGCCCCTCGCTACAAGAAGGACATTGAGGTGCTGGAGCGTGTCCAGAGAAGGGCAGCGAAGGGTGAAGGGTCTGGAGCGCGAGTCTGATGAGGAGCGGCTGAGGGAACTGGGATTGTTTAGTCTGGAGAAGAGGAGGCTGAGGGCAGACCTGATCGCTCTCTACAACTACCTGGAAGGAGGGTGTAGCCAGGTTGGGGTCGGTCTCTTCTCCCAAATAACTAGTGATAGGACGAGAGAAAACGGCCTCAAGTTGCACCAGGAGAGGTTTAATTGGGTATTAGGGAAGATTTATTCACCAAAAGGATTGTCAAGCATTGGAACAGGCTGCCCAGGGAAGTGGTGGAGTCCCCACCCCTGGAGGTATTTAAAAGACGTGTAGATGTGGTGCTTGGGGACGTGCTTTAATGGCGGACTTGGCAGTGCTGGGTTAACGGTTGGACTCGACGACCTTAAAGGTCTTTTCCAACCTAAACGACTCCATGATTCAGTAGTATTTAGGCACCTGAGAATGGCGTTACCAGACCCTGCGAGACAGAATATCCAAGCCCAGGCTGCTTACAGTAGGACAAGGTTTTGTAACTCCTTTTCCAGAGGCTGATGGTCCTGTACGGTCCAGGGTGTGTCAGGGCTCGTCCCCTTCTCTCCTGCGCTTCTCCGTCCCAGTGACAGCCCCTGTGTCCTGCCGGGTTTGCCACGCAGCTTGCCACGGGTGTCTTGCGAAGGCATCTGCCCAAGGTCTCCTTTTCCCCCTACCTGGCTCTTCCTCTCGGTTTTGCAGCTGGAGAAACACATTGTGCGTCTCCGGGAGGAGCTGGACCGGGAAAGGGAAGAGCGTAACTATTTCCAGCTAGAGCGTGACAAGATTCACACCTTCTGGGACATCACCCGCCGACAGCTGGAGGAGAAGAGAGCCGAGCTGCGGAACAAGGACCGGGAGATGGAAGAGGCGGAGGAGCGGCATCAAGTGGAGATCAAGGTGGGAGGGGAGAAGGCTGGGAGGTGGCGTGGGTGCCCCAAGCTCTGAGGAGGAGAGGGAAGGGGGAAAAGGAGGAGGAGCTGGGTGGGATGCAAGCCAGGAGTGTCTCGGCCAGTATCCCAGCTCCGGGTGTCTCCTGCTGAAGCCCCTCACCCGGTCTGTGGCTTGTCTTTAGGTTTACAAGCAGAAGGTGAAGCACTTGTTGTACGAACACCAAGAAAACCTCACCGAGCTGAAGGCGGAGGGCACCCTGTCCATGAAGCGGGCCCAGAAGGATCACTGGGCCCAGGAGATGGAGCTGCGTAAAGACATGCGCTCCTTGAAAGTGGAGCTGAAGGAGCAGGAGCTGGCCAATGAGGTGGTGGTGAAAAACATGCACCTGGTACGTCCCCGGTACGCCGGAGCCGTGTGCGAGGTGCCTCCGCCGCAGAGGAAGGCGGTGGGGCCGCCGGCTGAGCCCTCCCAGCCCCGGCGTGCGAGCGGGAGCCTGCCTCCGGCTCTCTCCGTGGGGTGGGATGGGGTTTCCTGCAGGCACCGGTAACGGCTGGACTTAGAGGCACTAGAAAGTCGGTGCAGGAACGGGGAGAAGGGCAGCTCCTGTGAACCTCCCCCCCGTGACGGGGAGCTGTGAGAGCAGCTGGAGAACCTATGAGCCGCCGTTTGCATGGATAACGTGGGACTGGTGCCATGGCGGGAGCGGGAACCAGGGAGGAAATCCCTCGGGATGCGGCTGACTCAGGATTTGGTTGTTTGCCTCTGACACGTAGCTTCTCCCTAACAGAAACAAGAGGAGGAGATCACCCGGCTGTGCGACAACTTTGAGAGACAAGTGAAAGGTCAGGATGCACGCATAGCTCCTGCTGCGCTGCTGGGCTCCCTAGCAGAGCTTCGAGCAGAAAGGGGGATGGGTTTCCCCCAGGTCTGGCCAGTTTTCCCCCCAATTCTTGCTCCCCCGTGCTCTGGGACTGCCAGACCCCCAGCATCAGGCAAACGGAATGAGGTGGGCTGGCTGGAGGAGCCCTTGCAGAGTCCTCGCTCTAGTCTCCTCCTCGGGGGACGTTTCAGGTTCTCACAGGCAGATTTGGAGCATTACGGTGCCCTTTTTCCAAGGATGCTATTTCTAGGCTCTGCTCTCCTCGGTCCCAGTGTAAACTGCTCCACGCACTGGTGGCAGCTGCGGTGACGCTGCTAACGAGCGTCTTGTCCTCGAGTAATGCCGCGGTGGCGCGCGCCGGGCTGGCGCTGGCTAACGGAGCTGGAGTGTGTTACGCGGGGTCTCCCGGAGGTCCTCACGCAGCCCCCCGCGTGCTCCCCCAGAGATCGAGGCCAAGTACGCCAAGAAGATGCAAGTGCTGCGAGACGAGCTGGACTTGCGGAGGAAGACCGAGATCCACGAGGTGGAGGAGAGGAAGAACAGCCAGATCAGCGAGCTGATGAGGAACCACGAGAAGGCCTTCAGTGACATCAAGAACTACTACAACGATATCACCCTCAAAAACCTGGCGCTCATCAGCTTGCTGAAGGTACTGCTCCTCCCGCAGCCTGCCTGGCCTGCAGGGCGTCACCCTTCCACAAGGGATCGGTCCTGTGGGGATTTCACCCAAATCTGCCCGTGTGGGTGCTACTGCTCTCCTGGGGGCTGTACGCCGTTACACGAGCAAAGCTCTCGAGCAGAGGGAGATGCGTCTCGCTGGGCCAGCAGCGGGAGGGTGTCCGGCCAGCATGGGAAGCTCCGAGGAGCTGGGCAGCCCCGGCTTGCACGGCCCCTCCAGGAGTTTGTGTTCCCAAGAACAGGAGCAGATGGAAGAGATGAAGAAGAAAGAGATTCAGTTGGAGAAGGAGAAGGCGGATGTGCTGCTCCAGAACAAGCAGCTGAAGGAGCCCCTGCAGCAGGCCCAGGAGCAGGTGTCTGAGCTGCAGAAGAAGTTGGCTCACTACGACAAGGACAAGGAAGCCCTGACAGTGAGTGGCTCTCCTGTCCCGAGTCACCCTGGCCATTCCCTGCAGGGGGTTGCTCAGCACTGGCCTCTGCCGCTTGGCTTGGCCAGGTCACTGGGCAAGGTTTTCTGAGTCCCTTTCAGCTTAGCTGGGCGTTTGTAAGATCTCAGGTGGGACTCTGGCAGCAAGAGACCAGAGTGGTCCCTGCTGCAGAGAGGGAAGGGAGTTGGTGCGGGTGCTGCCTGTTTTTTCTGGCCAGTCTCTCTTTGCTGGTCGCTCTCCTCCCTTGCCAGAACACGTCCCCCACACCTCTCAGAGAAACCCGCGCTCTTTAACTGTCACTTCCCGCTCGCAGAACACAAAAGCCTGGCTGAAAGTCACCCAGAAGGAACTGAAGGATCTTCAGTGGGAACACGAAGTGCTGGAGCAGAGGTTTGGTAAGGTGAGAGCTGCCGGTGGGTCTGTGCGTCCCGTTTCCCTCTCCAAACTCCGTCCCTTCCGCAGAGGGCCAGGCACGGGGACTCGGCAGAGGCTGCCCGGGTCTGCTTAGCCGGGGACTTTCTGGAGCTCTAATCCGGAGCCATGCGGCAACCGCTGCTTCCAACAAAGCCTCTCACAGCTCTGGCGTCTCCCACGGTCAGCAGACAGGCCTGGCCTTGTACTTTGCTAAGCAATCATGCACGCTTCGGTGGTCCCCTCCTGGCCTGCGAGGGACTGGCCGCAGCAGAGGCTCGGGGGCCAAGCTGCGGGGAGAGGTGGCCACGGGCCAGCACCCCTGGCCGGAGCTCGCTCCCTCCTGCCACCCGCGTTCGGGGGTCGCTTCCCCTGCTTGCCGTGCCGGGGCGGCTCAGGGTGAGTCCTGCTGAGTTCTCCCAGACTCTGCCTCCCCCCCAGCTAACCCAGATAAATCTGTTGAGGCAGAAGAGAGCTCATTTGCAATTCGTAGAAATCCCCAGGAATATGAACATTGATCTGAGGCCTCGTTAACAATCCATCATTAAGGCAGCAACATATTCAGTGCATTCAGAAATAGGCTGTGGAGGAGAGATTGTCTCCTAATTAGGACACTTATTAACTAGCTGTGAGCCAGGTTCCGCTGCCAGCTGCGAGGAGGAGAGACCCCGTGTGCTGTGGGGCCCGAAATTGTGCTGCCGCAAGCCCTCGGCCCGTGCTGCTGTCAGGGGCGTCCCGAGGGGGCAGGGAGCAGCAGTGAGGTGCTGAGGGGTGCCAGCCACGGAGGGAAGCTGTGCCCCAGCAGCTGCCTTCCCCGCGGGCTGCCGGTGCCTTGGGAACGGGCCGGGATCTCGCTGGAGCAGGCAGGGATGAGCTGCCGGACCTGTTTGCTGCCAGCCCGGGGGTCCTGACGGCGCGGTGTCTTTTGGGAGCAGGTGCAGGCGGAGCGAGATGAGCTCTATCAGAAGTTCACCAAAGCCATTAACGAGGTGCAGCAGAAGACGGGCTTCAAGAACCTGCTCCTGGAGCGCAAGCTGAAAGGACTTCTCGGCGTCCTGGAGAAAAAGGAGGTGGAACTCAACGAGGTCTTCACAGCCTCCAACCTCGACCCGGGCGCCCTCTCCTTGGTCTCGCGCAAGCTGGAGGTAGCGTGTGCTGCCGCGGGGCCCTGGGAAGGCTGCTCTGGGGGGGCAGAGGCTGCTCTGGGGGGGCAGAGGCTGCTCTGGGGTGAACGCAGACCCTGGAGCCTGCGAATCCCTGTCCTACGTGGCTGTAGCTGCCGTGTCACTCATTCCCGGCACTCCCAGGGCCACACGCAGTGCCGCAGGGCACTCCGGCTTTCCCTCGAGAGTGGAGCGTGTGGGTGTCAGAGTTTGGCACTGATCTCTCCTCAGGTGGGGCCTGTTTTCAGGAGAATGGCCCCAGGCCAACAGTGCTCACCAGCGCTCCGGCAGCGTGCGGGGTCCATCACCGACCCGGGGTGCTCTGTGCGCAGCCAGTGAACCTCGCCTGCCCTCCCTGGCTGCGGAGACAGCACGGCCGGGTTCCCAGGGGCTCCGCAACGTCTGCCGTGCTAAAAATACCTATCGGAAAGCCTCGGCACGGAGGCTCGGAGACCCACGTGTCACCTACTAACAGGTGCCACAGCACCAGGAAGGAAAACACATTCCTGGGAAGGCGTCACGGCGTCGAGCTCTCCCGCAGCTGCTGAGGTCCCAGAATTCCTCCGCTCAGCTGCCTCCAGCATCTTCTCGGGGAGATTCTCTCCCTGTAATTCCCTCGGTGCCGCGATGGCAGGGCGGCACTGCCGGAGCAGGTGCTGCCGTCACCCCCCTTCCCCTTGCAGCGGGGCTGACGATGATGATGATGATGATGGCAGGGCCGTGCTGGCGCTCGTGGTGTTGGTCCCGGAGGTGCCTGTCCCTCGCCTCTGCCCGGGCTGGCTGTCCCTGGCACTGCTGGCTTGAAGGGGGCAGGGTGGTGGCCACTTGCCAGGCCACGCTGCCAGCTTCTCCGCTTGAGCCGGGCCCCGGTGCCAGCTCGGCTGCCGTACAACAGATCCTCCGTGCGCTGTGCCACGCTGCTCCCGCCTACGGCGCGGCCACCGTACCGCCGGGGCTGGGCAGCCGCTGCCTAACGCGCCGTTTCCCCTTCGCAGGACGTGCTCAATTCCAAGAACGCCACCATCGAGGACCTGCAGCTCCAGCTGGCCCGAGTCTGCAAGGTGAGGGAAGGGGCTGGGGGCTGCCCTGTCCCCCCGGCCCGGGGCTGGGGGCTGCCGGGTGCCACCAAGGCTTCGGGGGGGACGGAAACGGGACGTTCTGCTGGGGGCTGTGCACGGAGCGGAGGGGAGGGAACTCGCAGCAGGCAGCTGAGCTGCTTTGTGCCCCGAGCCGGGCAGGACCCAGCCCAGGCTGCGGTTTCGTCTGCGCACCCCGCGAAGGCAGGGTCGTTGGGGTCCCCCTCCCCGTGCCAGGGGGCGCAGGGAGCCCATTGCCCAGGCGCGGAGCCGGGCTTTGGGCTGACTGGGGCGGCACTTCTCTTGCAGGCGCACAATGACATGCTGCAGACGTTGGAGGCGAAGCTGACGGCCTTTGGGATCCCCCTGGACAACCTGGGCTTCAAGCCCCTGGCCAGCCCGGTGCCGGGGCAGGCGCTGGGGCAGGGCCCCGCGGGACTCGTTGCCGTGCCCACCTGACGCCAGCCGGCACCGGGAGACACGCCGTGCCGGGCAGGGAGCGGGGCTGTGCCCATCGGTGCTCCGCGCCATTAAACAGACCCCCATGAGCCTTCTGGAGGACCCTCCCTCTCCTCCCCAGGGGCCTTTCCCCCGGAGCAGCCCCCTGCTCCTGCTGCGGGGGGGGGGGTGCCAGCCACAGGCAGCTGCCAGCTGGGGCAGCTCCGACCGAGCCCAGGACCGCGGCGCAGCCGGAGGGCTCCCGGCATCCCACCCGCCGGCCCTGCGCAGGGCCCCCCCCAGCCCCGCCAGCCCTGAGGCTCCCCTCCTTTCCCCCTCAAGCAGCCAAGTGCATGCTGCCCCCAGGAAGGTGATTTTTGTGAGACAAACGGTGCTGTTTGAAGCCTTTAATGGTGTCGGTGATGTAGTTCCCCCCCCTAGTCCCCGGTGACCTGCGTCCCTGGGGGGAGGATGCGCGCCCCCCCCTAACTGCCGCGGTATGTTGTGTAGGAGTAGGGGCTGATCAGCAGCGGGATGTGCAGCTTCCGCGCCGGGTCGGTGATGGCGAAGACGACCTGGGGGAGAGCAAGAGGGGCTCAGCTCGCCAGAGCCGGGCCCTGGGGGGTGCTTGGAGCAGAGCCGGCAGCGCCGCAAGTCTGGCTGCGGCACCCCTGCGGCTCCGGCCACAGCTGGCTCCCGCGGCCCCCGTCCCCTGTACCTCCACGAAGGGGTAGAAGCTGGTCTGCCCCAGGCCCTGCCAGTACGCCGCCGTCTCAAAGCGCAGCTTGTAGGTGCCGGCCTTGGCCTGCCCCCGAGCCAGGAGGGGCAGGCAGCGCCCGTCCTCGTCCGTCCACCTGAAAGCGGAAGGAGCAAGCCCTGACGTGGTGGCTGTCCCCAGTCCTGTCCCGCCGGCAGCTCCCCGGGCGAAGCCTGGGCAGCCTCTCCCGGCAGCTGGCTTGGGGACGGACGGACGGACGGACAGGCAGCAGCATCCTCTGCCCGTTCCGCTGCTGCCAGCTTTCCTACCTCTGCACTAGCTCCGTCCACTGCGGCCCTGGCTCCTGCAGCTGGGACAGCCGGATGGCGAGGCCGGCGGCCGGCAGCCCCGTGACCGTGTTCAGCACGTGGGTGGTCAGGAAGCCGTTCACCGCCTCGGACATGCCTCTGGCCTGGGGCAGAGGAGGAAGTGGGGCTGGGACGCGTCCCGGCACCACCGGCTGCCCCCCTACACCGTGCCGTGCTACGGCAGGCACTGGCACAGCTGAGCCCCCGCGTGCCCCCAGCCCCTCTCCGGGGGAGCCCTTGGCCAGGCTGCCTGCGTGCCCCCTCCCTGCAGCCCCCAGGCCGGTGGCCGTGCAGCCGGGGGGCCGGGACACAGGCACCCACGTCCTGCCTGTGCCGTGGGGCTCGGCTCTGCCAGCCCTGGGGCCACGGTGCCGGGGCCCTGCCTGCAGCGGAGCGCTGCCTCCCCCAGCAGCTGCCTGCACCCCCCGGGCACCATTGCCGCCCGCAGCATGGGCGCCTGCCGGGTTCCTGCCTGGACGGAGGGCTGTGTGCCTGCGGCAGCGCCGGGCTCCCTGCTTACCCGCCCGTCCTGGTGGGCCGCAGCACGGCGGCAATGGCTGGCCTGGACCCAGGGAGGAAGCAGCCCTGTCCCAGCAGCCCAGTCCCTGTCGCCCTCCCTGCCCGCGGTGTCACGTGCGGGCGGATGTTAACCCTGCAAGTGCGCTGGAGCTGCCCGGAGCCGGCAGCCAGCACGGGGTCAAGGGCAGCGCTGGCGGGGGCGGCCGGGTCCCTCCCGCCCTGGGAGCCCCCAGATCCCACTCGGCAGGGGGAGCACGACCTGGGGGCTGCATCCCACTGCTCCAGAGCTGCGGCCGGCCGGGCAGGGCCAGACTGCTTCCCTGGAGCGGGACCAGCTCTCGCTGCCATCCCGGCCCTGGCTCCAGGCCTCGGTGGCTGGTTGAAGCGGGGACGCCGGCGAGGCACAATGGCGAGCAAGGGCGCCCGGCCGCTTACCTGGCTCTCCTCCGTCCTGCTCGGCCAGGGGCGTGCGGCCGGTGACACCGCGCAAAATGCCATCTCCTGCCCCGGCTGCTCGTCCCGGCACCGCGGCCTCTCCCCACAGAGCTGGCGAGGCTGGATGCCTCTATCCCAGCATGGGGCTGCAGCAGGACTGGGCGCTCCTCCCCGGCTGGGCCGAACCGGTGCGGGTGGCTTCCCCCTGGGAGGTGCGCCCAGGAGCCCTGCCGGCACCACCGGCTCCGGCAGCACCGCGGCCCTGGGGCTGGTGGACCGGAGCCCAGCGGGATGTCGGGGCGCCAGGCCAGGAGGAACCGCAGCAGAGCTGCCATCCCTCCCTGGAAAGCGCCCGGAGCGCGTCGGCGCGGTGGCAGCCGGGCACGTGGGGGCTGCCAGGAACGGGCAGCGGCTTCGCTGCGGCCTAACCCTGCCCGTCCACCTGCCGCGGCACCGCGGGGCTGGGCTCAGCGCCTCACCTGCACTTTGATGATGGCGGTGGCAGTGGCCTGCAGCCCGTAGCCTTTCATGTCGGCCGCCTGGATCTCCAGGGTGTATTCAGGGACCGTCTGCAGCGAGAGGCTGCGTCACCCCCGAATGGGGATGAGAGCTGGGCCGGGGGTGCAGGGGGGCTGACGGGCCGTGCCCAGGGCTCACCTGTGCCGCCAGCCCCACCGCGGCCACGGAGATCAACCCGGTGCTGCCATCGATGGCAAACATCTGCTGCAGGGGCTGGTCCGGCGTCTGGCGCAGGATGGAGTAGACCACGACCCCGTTGCTGGACCTCACCGCGTCATCTGCATCCGTGGCCAGCACCTGCAGCACCGGGGTGCCTGGGAGCAGGCGGTTATCGGTGACATCCCCAGCCCCCCCGGCACTCCTCCTGCTCTGCGGCATCAGTCTCACCTGGCTCAGCCCCCTCCAGCACGGTGCCGTGGAAAACAGCCTCGGTGAAGATGGGCCGGTTGTCGTTCTGGTCCGTCACGGTGATGATGATCTCCATGGGGTCCTCCACGGGCTGCCCGTTAGCTGACACGGCGTGGGAGAAGAGCTGCGAGCGGCACCGTCAGCCCACGCGTGGCCCCGGGGACCGTCCCGTCCCCCACCCGCCCTGGCCCCCGACTCACGATGTATCTATCGATCTCCTCCCTGTCCAGCGGCTTCGTCACCTTCAGCCACCCCGTCTCCCGCTCGATGGTGAAGACACCCACAGGGGGGGTGTCCGCCCCCTGCCCCGTGATGCTGTAGAAAACCTTGGTCTCCTTGTCCTTGTTGGATTTGATCTGGCGGCGAGGCGGAGGGGGGGTTAGAGGGGTCCCGGCGCTCCAGGGACGCCCCTGCCCTGCGCCCCGTCCCCACGGGGCCACCCACCTGCACCAGGTTCTTGGGGAAGGGCCCCCGCTCGTTCTCGGGGCAGTTGATGGGGGGGATGACCCAGTCCCTCTTCTGCCGCCGGAGGCCGTGGCCGGGCTCGGGGAAGGTCAGCACGTCCTGCAGAACAGAGAGCAGCGCTGGGGTGGGGGGCAGAGCTCTGCCCGGGGCTGCACAGAGGTTGTCCCACTGCCCACCCTCGCAGATGTGCCGCAGCCCCCAGCCCCGTCGGGACGGTCCTACCGGCAGGAGGAGGAGGAGGAAGGCAAGGGTGCAGGGCGACATGGCTCCTGCTGCGCTGGCTGCTCCTCTGGGTGCCCGCTGGGAACCTTCCCTGTGGCCAGCGGTGACCTTGGCCGAGTCCTGCCGGGAAACCTGACCGCCAGCCCATGGCTGCCAGCACGCGCAGGCAGGGGCCCGGCTGCCACCGTCAGCCCAGGGGGTGCCCAGGAGGGACCCGTGCGGGGGGCCCAGCGCACAAGATGCTGCTCCAGGCTGGGGCGGGGACACGGAGCCCAGGACGCCGGGAGCCCCCCAGGGCACTGTCCCACGGGGGCCACAGGACACCCACCCCAGCTGGGTGAGGGTGCATGCAGGGCCCCACCCCAGGGTCCCACTTCACTCTGGGGACCCCATGCACTGAAAGGCAGGGACACCCCTGGGGACACCCCCCTGCCCGGGGACCCAGCACCCTGCAGTGGGGGCTCTCCCAGCACCCCCAGACCCCCGCCAGCACCCCCCCAGCAGCAGCCCGATGTGGGGCACCAAGGACCCCCGGGGCACTGAGCCCTCTCGCAGGGTGCTGAGGTCCCCGTTGGACCCTCGGAGCCCCCACACCCAGCGGGGTGCGACCCCCTGGGCGATGCTCGGGGCCAGTTGAGCCCCCCCAGGGTGCCGGGGAGGGGACAAGGCTGCGGCTGGCGCCTGATGGGATCCTCCGGTGGGGCCAAGCACCCCGACCCCCCCCCCCGAGAGGGTGGGCCCGGGTGTGCTGGGAGAGCCCCCGCTGCGGGGGGGGTCCCGGGGGTCCCCAGGAGCCGGAGCCCAGCCCCGGGCAGGGGGACAGTCGCACCGGGAGGGGCTCAGCTCCAGCACGGGCCGGCAGCGGGGCCGGGGGGAGCCGCGGGGGCAGCGGGGCCCGGGGGTATCGGGGAGGTACCGGGGTGCCCGGGAGGTGCCCGGGGGCGCCCGGTGGTACCAGAGGCACCGGGAGGGACGCACGGCGGTACCGGCAAGGCGCCCGGAGGTGCCGGGATGCCCGGGCGGTGCCTACGGGACCGAGCGGAGGTACCGGGGGAACGGCGGCGGGGGACCGGAGGCACCGGGGCGTACCGGGGGCTGCCCGGGCGGTACCGGGGCGGGGGGCCGGGGGGCCGGGGGCCGCTCTCCGGGGCGGGGCGGGGCGGTACCTGCGCGGCCGCCGCCTCACCTGGAGCGGCGCGTTGCAGCGGGCGGGGCGGGACGCGGCGGGCGGTCACCGGAGCGGCGGCGGCGGCGGACGGGCCATGTGGGGGCCGCGCTCCGGGCTCTGCCCGCTCCTCTTCATCCTCCTCCTCCCGCAGCTGCCGGCGGCCGCCGCGCTCGCCGCTCCCCCGGCCCGGCCGTGCGTCCCCCCGGGGCCGCGCCGGGGGCCGCTCCCGGTACCAGGTAACCGGCGCCGTCGGGGCGCGGCTCCGCCCGACCCGGCCCGACCCACCCACCCCCCCCCCCCCGGGACCCCGCGGGATGCGCGGCGGGGCCGGGACCGGGACCGGGGCTCCGGGGGGGCGGGCTGGGCTGGGGGCGGCGGGGCCCCACCTCGCTGCCGTGCTCGGCCCCACTCTGCCCCCGGCCTGTGGGGCTGGCTCGGGGGCTGGCCGGGCTCCCCGGGCCGTGGGGCCGGTCCTGGGGCGGGCCGTGGGGCCGGCTGTCCCCCCCGCGCCGCGGGGTCGGTGCTTCTCGGGGGGAGCTGGCGGGGTCCCAGGGCTGGGGGGCTGGGTGCAGGGGGCGAGGCCTGCCCTGGCTGTGGGGCTGAGCTGTGGGGCTGAGCTGTGGGGCTGGCCGGGCTCCTGCGTTACAGGGCTCTGCCCCCCCCCGGGCTGTGGGGCCGGGCCGTGGGGCTGGCGGTGCCCGGTCTGCCCGTCTGGCCCCGCCGGGGCTGGTGGCGGCTGATGCTGGCGCCTCTGGTCCGGCCGTGGGGCACCCGCAGGGAGCTGACGGGGCAGAGCCGGGTCCCCGCAGGGTGGGTGCCGGGCGCCGGGCTGGCGATGGGGCTGGGTGCCCCGCGGTCACCCTTCTCCGGCCGTGGGCAGGAGCCAGCGCCGTGGGCTGCAGATGCCGGCCCGGCCCGAGGCTGGGCAGGGGCTCGCTGCCACCGGCTCTTGGCCCGGCGTTGCCCAGGCCTGTCCGCCCTGTTCGCTCGGCGGCATCCCGGGGGAGCGGGGCTGCTCGGGAACCACGGCCAGAGCCGGTGCTCGCCTAATGGCTGCGGAGCACTAAAAGCCCTCCTTGGCGGTAAGTGCTCTCGCCGTGCCAGGAGAGGCCTTGACCTCCGCTCGCATCGGACGCCGCATCCCGCTTCCCGCCGCCGAGCCCGCCGGGAGGCTCCTGCCAGGCTGCCGGCAGCGGAACCGGGCAGGGGCTGGGGTCCGGCCACGCCACTGCGAAACCCCTCTGTGGGCGGCACGTGGCCCAGGCACCGGCCATGCGGCTCCGTGGCTGCGCCGAGCGGCACCGTGCCATGTGGGCTCTGCATGGAGGGACCCCGAGGGCACGGCAGGGTCCAGCCCCCCGAGGGGGGCTGGAGCGAGGCTGCGGACCCGGACCCCACCGTGCTCCCCGGCCCTTCCGTGGGGAACAGCAACCCGTGCCGCAGCCGGGGAGCGGGGCTGGGGGCACGGCAGGGCCTGGGGGCTCCCCTGGGCTCCACTTGCCCCAGGGCCCTTCCGGCCCCACTGACATCCTGTCCCTTATCGCCGCCATCGCGGCAGGGAGGGGCCCTCGGCGCTGCCCTCCGGGCAAGGCTGCTGCACCGGCCTGGGGGTCAGGGTCCCCGCCGTCACCTCGGGGCTCACTCCCCGCTCTGGTGTGGGGCAGCCATGGGGCACAGCTCTTCTTGCCCCGCTCCATGCCCCCCCCCCATTCCCGCAGCCTCCCTAGCCCTGCTCTCCGGCTCTCACGGCCGCTCAGCCTCCGGAGCTGGTTTAGCTCTGCTAATCCCCTAATCCTGCCTCCGGGCCGGGGCTGCAGGGGCCTGGGCCGTATCCAGCACAGGGGATGCTGGTCCTGGGTGGGGGGGCCCCGTGCTGTGCCCCGTGTACTGGCCACGGGGGGGGGGGGCGCTGGGAGCCCCGAGGGAGGTGACACATCGAGTTGGCGGCTGGGGCAGGGCTCTGCCTGCCCAGGAATTTCCCTTAATCTAGAAAACAAAGCTGAAACCCCCGCTGCTCCCGGCATCCCCTGCCTGATCTGCCTGGGGGGGGGGGTGCGGGGTCCTGGGGCTGCCGGCACAGGGGGGGCCAGGGCTGGGTCCCCCCGCGGCCACCCTGACCCGCTGCCCTCTCACAGGGAGCTCCGGAGGCTGCGTGGGGCCACGCGGGACCGAGGAGCCCGACGTCGGGGTGCAGGACGGGGGCCCTGGGCAGCTGCCGGGGGTGGGCAGGGTGCTCGCTGTTCCCCCCCGGGATGCTGCTGCCTGGCCGGACCCTGCCCCGCTCCCCGTGTGGAGCTGGCACCCCCCCCAGGTAATGCTGCCCGGCTGCCCCCCACCCCCCAAATCCCCCCAGCCAGCTGTGCCCTCACCCCCCCATCCCACAGGAGCTCCCCGAGGCCCCCGGGGCTCGCGCTGCTCCCAGGAGGAGGAAGAGGGACTGGGTGATCCCCCCCATCAAGGTTCCTGAAAATGAGAGGGGCCCCTTCCCAAAAAAGCTGGTTCAGGTATGGGGGGGTCAGTCTGGGCGGGGGGCCGGGCCCGTGGAGCGATGCTGGCGTTGGCCACCCCCCTGTGCCGGGACGGGGTGGGATGGGGCTGGGGGGACTGACCCCCCTCCCCGTGTCTCCTCCCAGATCAAATCCAACCGGGACAGAGACACCAAGATCTTCTACAGCATCACGGGGCAGGGGGCGGACGCCCCCCCCGAGGGCGTCTTCACCATCGAGAAGGAGTCGGGCTGGATGAAGGTGACGCAGCCACTGGACCGGGAGCACATCGACAAGTACCACGTAGGTCCCTGCCGGGGGATGCCACGGCGTGCCGGCGTGCCGCGCTCTGCCGTTCCCCCCCCCGCTCACCCCTCCGCCTCGCAGCTCTTCTCCCACGCCGTGTCCGAGAACGGCAAACCGGTGGAGGAGCCGATGGAGATCATAATCACGGTGACGGACCAGAACGACAACAAGCCCCAGTTCACGCAGGAGATCTTCAGGGGCTCCGTGCCGGAGGGAGCTCTGCCAGGTGGGAAGGGCCCCGTGCCACGGGGAAGCTCCGCTCCCGCTGGCCTCGTCCCTTGGTGAGAGCCCTGGGACTGTGTTGTGTCCGTCCCCCCCCACTCACTGGTACTCCCCGTCCCCAGGCACCTCCGTGATGCGGGTGACTGCCACGGATGCAGACGATGCGGTGGAGACCTACAACGGCGTCATCGCCTACTCCATCCTCAGCCAGGAGCCGCGGGAGCCCCATCCCCACATGTTCACCGTCAACAGGGCCACCGGCACCCTCAGCGTCATCGCCAGCGGCCTCGACCGGGAGGTGGGCTCTGCGGCACCGCGGGGTGGGCGGCCCCAGCCCCGAGCGGGGGGCTGATGGGGTGTCTGTCTGTCTGTCCGCCACAGCGTGTGCGGGAGTACACGCTGACCGTGCAGGCGGCCGACCTGGACGGCGAGGGGCTGACCACGACGGCGCTGGCGGTGATCGAGATCGCGGATGTCAACGACAACGCCCCCGAGTTCGATCCCAAAACGGTAACGTGGGGATCCCCCGGCAGGACCCTCTCCCCGCGGGACGGGGCCGTGCCGGTGCCCGCCGGGCTGCGGTGCTGACGGTGTCCCTGACCCGCAGTACGAGGCGGCCGTGCCGGAGAACGAGGCCGGGCGGGAGGTGGTCCGGCTGGCCGCCACTGACCTGGACGAGCCGAGCACGCCGGCATGGAGAGCCGTCTACTCCATCTTACGCGGCAACGAGGGAGGCGCCTTTGCCATCGCCACCGACCCCGCCAGCAACGAGGGCGTCCTCCGCACTGCCAAGGTGCGTGTGTCCCCCCACGTCCCCCCGCCGCTGCCCGCAGTGGGGTGCTGCCCTTCCCCTCCCCTCTCCCAGGGTCTGGACTACGAGGCCAAGAAGCAGTTCGTGCTCCACGTGGCCGTGGCCAACGAGGCCCCCTTCGCCGTGAAGCTGCCGACAGCCACCGCCACAGTGACAGTCAACGTGGAGGACGTCAACGAGGCGCCCGTCTTCGACCCGCCGGTGCAGCTCGCCCGGGTGCCGGAGGACGTGCCGCCGGGGCAGACCCTCGCCTCCTGCACGGCACAGGACCCCGACAGGGCCCAGGGGCAGAGGATCAAGTGAGCGGGGGGCCGGGGTCTGGGGGGGGGGGGGTCCCCGCCACCCCTCGCCGTGGGACCAGCTCCCCTCTGCCCCCCAGGTACCTGGTGGGGCACGACCCGGCGGGCTGGCTGGCCGTGCACCCCGAGAACGGCCTGGTGACGGCGCGGGACCACTTGGACCGCGAGTCCCCCTTCACCAAGAACAGCACCTACACCGCCGTGCTGCTGGCCGTGGACGACGGTGAGCGCCGTGAAAGGGGCCCTTGTTCCCCCGTCCCGCGTGAGGGACACGCGCTGCCGTCACCAGAAACCGCAGCCCGGCTCCGGCACGGAGCGATGCCGGGGGCTGCCTGTCCCCACCCCTGCTCGCTGCGCCCCTGTCCCCATGAGGGTCCTGCTTTTGGGGATCCCCCCTCGAGCATCGCTGCTCCCCGCAGGCTCACCGCCCGCCACGGGCACTGGCACCCTGCTCCTCACCCTGCTCGACGTGAACGACCACGGCCCCGAGGCCGAGCCCCGGGACGTCACTGTCTGCAACCGCAGCCCCCAGCCCCAGGTCCTCACCGTCACCGACAGGGACCTGCCCCCCAACACCGGCCCCTTCCGCGCCGAGCTCAGCCGCGGCTCGGGGGACAGCTGGGCCGTGGAGGTCGGCGCCGAAGGTAACGCCGGAGGGATGCTCGGCGCGAGGCGGGCTATGCCGCGGCAGCCTTACCGCTGCACATCGCCACGGGTCACCTGCGGTGCCGGTCTTTGCAGATGACACTGTCACCCTGCGGCTGGTGGCACCGCTGGAGCCGGACCTGTACAGCGTCTACCTGCGGCTCCTCGACCGGCCGGGCAAAGCCCAGCTCACCGTCATCACCGCACGGGTCTGCGACTGCGAGGGGCCGGTGCAGAGCTGTCCCCAGAGACCCCAGCCCGCCACCGGCCTGCCCTTCGTCCTCGCCGCCCTGGGTGCCCTCCTGGCCTTGCTGCGTGAGTGGGGGGTCCTGGTGCTGTGGGGCTGCACCCCCCGTGGGGTGGGGTGGGGGGGCCCCGTCCTCGCTGATGCCGCTGCTGCCCCCCAGTCATCCTGCTCCTGCTGCTGCTCTTCGTGAGGAGGAGGAAGGTGATGAAGGAGCCGCTGCTGCTGACCGAGGACGACACGCGGGACAACGTGTTTTACTACGGGGAGGAGGGAGGCGGGGAGGAGGACCAGGTAGGTGTCGGGGGGGGGCAGGGGACCGGTGCCACCGCAGGTGGCCTGACCCTGCCCCTCTCCATCATGTGCGTGTCCCCCCCCCAGGACTACGACCTGCGGCAGCTGCACCGGGGCCTGGACGCCCGCCCGGAGGTGCTGCTCCGCAACGACGTGGCCCCCACCCTCCTGCCAGCCCCCCAGTACCGGCCCCGGCCCGCCAACCCCGACGACATCGGCACCTTCATCGAGGAGGTGAGCCCCGAGCCCCCATCCGTGCTGGCACCGTTGGGGTGCCCCACACCCGGCGGCATCCGCAGCCCGGGGAGGATGGGCGCCAACCCCTCTGCCCCCCCCACCCCAGAACCTGAAGGCGGCTGACACGGACCCCACGGCCCCCCCCTACGACTCCCTGCTGGTGTTCGACTACGAGGGCAGCGGCTCGGAGGCCACCTCGCTCAGCTCCCTCAACTCCTCCGCCTCCGACCGCGACCAGGACTACGACTACCTCAACGACTGGGGCAGCCGCTTCAAGAAGCTGGCGGACCTCTACGGCGGTGGGGAGGAGGACGACTAGGACACCCCCCCTTCCCTCCCGCCCCGCTGCCCCCCTGCCCCACGCCTTACCACTGCCTGTGCCTTGGGGCTGCCCCCTCCCGCCGTGCCCCCCCGCCTCGGCGGCAGCCCCCTTGCCTTCCTCTGCTGGATTTTTCTTGGTTATTATTATTTTTTTTTTTTTTTAATGTATGAAATAAAGGTAGTGTGATGCTACGGACGAGGTGAGCGGGTGCTGGTGTAAGTTTTAATAAAGGTGCGCGGTGGGGTGAACCCGGCTGGAGGCCAGGTGCCCCCCAAAGCTGCCCCCTCCTCACCTGGACAGGGGAGAGAAAATATAACGAAAGGCCCCTGGGTCGAGATAAGGACGGGGAGAGATCACTCCCCAGTTACCATCATGGGCAAAACAGACTCGACTTAGAAAAAACTCATCTAAAAGAGAGCAATGAGAAATAAACCCAAATTTTAAAACACCTCCCCCCACCCCTCCCTTCGCTCGGGCTGAACTTCACCCCCCGTTTCTCTCCCTCCTCCCCCCCAGCGGCACCGGGGGACGGGTTGGGGTCAGCTCCTCACACGGTGTCTCTGCCGCTCCTTCCTCCTCAGGGCAGGGCTCCTCACGCTCCTCCCTGCTCCAGCGTGGGGGCCCTCCCACGGGAGACAGTCCATCACGGACTTCTCCAGCGTGAGTCCTTCCCGAGGGGTGCAGTTCCTCACCAGCCGCTCCAGCGTGGGTCCCCCGTGGGGTCACGGCCTCCTTCGGGCACCCACCTGCTCCGGCGTGGGGTCCTCCAGGGGAGTCTCCCCCCCCCCCCGTGGGGTGCGTGGGGACAGCGTGCCTCACCGTGGGCTTCACCGCGGGCTGCGGGGGAGCCTCTGCTCGGGTGCCTGGAGCCCCTCCTGCCCTGCCCTGGGTGCCCGCAGGGTTTCTCACACCTCGCTCCTCTCTCCGGCTGCAGAAGCTGCCGCTAGTTGGGGGTTTTGCCCCTTCTGAGCTCTGTTACCCCAGAGGTGCTGCCACCGTCACCGTGGGTCCGGCTGGGAACCGGCTGGCGTTGGCTCTGCCGGACGCGGGGAAAGCTTCTGGCATTTTCTCACAAAAGCCACCCCTGTAGCCGCCCCCCTTTGCCCCCCGCTACCCAAACCCTGCCACGCAAACCCAGAACAAGTTGGGGTTTTGGTGGTTTTCTTTTTTTTTTTTAGATGCTCCGGCCTCTGCGTGGCTTTGTGCCCCGGGGAGAGGTCCCCAGCGCCCTGCTGCCCTCCCCGGGGGTTGGTGCCGACCCCAGCCCCGCCGTGGCCCCCCCAGAGCCCCCCCACGTGCTCCCTGCCCCGTGCGGTACCCGCGGGCTCGGCCGCAGCGTCACCCGTGGGGCGGAGGGGGGGACAGTGCCCGTGGGGGGGGCTCCCCGGGGTGCCCCAGTCCCCACGGGGCGCGGCGCTACTGCGGGTGGGCACGGACAGCGGCACCGCGCCCCCCGCCCCGTGCCCCGTGGGAGCGACACGGGTGGCACCGAGGGTTCGCGGTGCCGGATCCCTCCCGGCCTCGCCTTTCCCCCTGTGCGGGGGGCGGGCGGGGCAGCTCCGCCTTCCGCCGGGCCGGGCCGGGGCGGGGAACGGGGACCCGCACCTGCGGGGCGGACCCGGGCCCGGAACCTGCACCGACCCCACCTGCGGCTCCGCGGCGGCAGCGCCCCGATCCCTCCGGCACCGCACCAGCACCGGCAGCCATGGGGCGGCGGGGGGGGCTCCCGGCCCCGCTCTGCCTCCTCCTCCTCCTCCTCCTCCAGGTGAGGGACGGGCCCGTGGGCCCCTGCCCGGGCTGGCGGGCCCCTGCCCGGGGACTGAGCGCTCTCTCCGGGGCAGGTCGGCCACCGGTTGTGCGAGCGGGCAGCACCGTGCCGGCCCGGTTTCACGGCGGAGACCTTCTCGCTCCCGGTGCCGCGGGACGGCGTGGCGGCGGGACGGGCGCTGGGACGAGGTAAGGCGTGGGGAGCCGCGGGGACGGGCGGGCTCCGTGGCACCGGGGCTGGCAGCGGGGGAACCGAGCCGCGGTTCCGCGCCCGGGGGACGGTCTCTGCCCGGCTACCGCGGGTGACCGTGGGGACGGTGCTGTGCGGTGGGGACGGGCTCGGTGCGCGCCGCCGCGGGTGGGGTCGGAGCCGCGACTCGCGTGTCCGTGGCACGGCGGTGGGGCCGCGCGGAAGGGCGCTCCCACGGCGGCAGGACGGCGTCGCGGCACCGGGGCGGTGGGTGCCTCTCCCCGCTGACTCAGGCGGTGCGGACCTGTGCGGTGCCCGTCCCGTCCCGCCCCACGCCTCGCCCGCCCGTGGGCTCCCGGCACCCGGGGTTCAACCCGCCGCTCGCAGCCGAGGAGCCGGGACCCCGGCGGAGCCTCCCCGGGTGGCTCTTGGCGTGGGGACGGTGGCGTCTCACCGTCCCGGCGCGGCGGGGGCCGGTGCTGAGCGCTGGCCGGGCCCCAGCCGGGGCTGCCGACAGCCTCCCTGCACCGCGCACCCAGTCCCGGCTGGGGCGAGTGGGTGCCTGGGCACGGGGAGGCACCGGGGAAAGGTGTGCCACCTGCTTTGGGGTGCCCTCCACATCCCCGCTCCCCGATCCAGGGGGGCTGGCCGAAAGCTTCCGGGATGGCGCTTGGCCCGTTGCCACCTGTGACGGTTAAAGGTTGACGGTGGTGCTGGCACCGCGGGCTGCCGGGGGCTGGCTGGGGTGGGCGCGGGGCCGAGGGGTGCAGAGCACCGAGCGCTGTGTTGGGGGCTCCCCCCCCTCCCCGCTCTGGAAGGGCTTTGCCCAGGCTGCGAGTATCGAGTTGGGAGCCAGACCCTGCCCCAGAATACCTCAGGACTTGCTCGTTCGTTAGCTTTCTGGTTGATCATTAATGAAGCTGCGCGGCTGCAGCAGCCTGGGTCCATTAGGGCTGTGCCCGATACCAGAGTGACGGGCAGCTGCGTGGCCTCGGCATCTCCCCAGGGTTGGTCTCCAGAGCCGGGACCTGCTGAAATCTCCTGTCCCAGTACCAGCACTTCCAGTTTCGGGTCCTGGCTGGAGACGGGGTGTGAGAGGAAGGAAGGGGACGTCTGCCTCTACGGGCCACGTACCCGCCTGGTGATGCCCGGCCATGCAGGTGGACGAGCACGGTGGGCGCTTGGTGATGCCGCCCTCTCCGTGCCACGCAGCACCCCAAAGCCCGCGGCCAGGCTGCGGCAAGGGCGGGCTGACGAGCCGGCCTGTAATTAAGCTGATGAGTTGAGCGCGGTGTTTTCCCTCCGACGGGTCTGGACAGGCCCTGCACGGCGCCTGGGCTGGGGGGGGTGAACACCTGTGTGGGGGCTGCGGCATCCCCGAGGCTGGGCCGGGACCCCGCGGCTCTGCTCGGTGGGTGGAGGGGGTCTCTGGGGTGGCACGGCCCCACAGGACATGGCAGGGGCTGGGACGCTCCCACTGGCGCTGGGTGGGAGAAGCCTGAGAGTCTGAAGTCACAGCGAAACTCGGGTGACGTCAGCCGGTGTGCCAATGGGACGTGCCGCTCGCAGCGCCTTTGCCCCGGCTGTCCACGGGCTGACGTGAGCTCCCCCCCCCCCCCCCCCCCCGCCGCCACCACCAGCTCCTGCCCTGGCACGGCCGCGCTTGCACAACCCACGCAGAGCGGGCACCGCGGGTGTGGTGGCAGCCGGGGGTGGTGGCACCCGGCTCCCCTGTGAGTCAGCCCGTGAGATACCGTGGGATGTGGGGTGGCTTGGGGGGCTGCCCCGGTGCCCATCCCGGTGCGGGGTCTCATCCTCCCACCCTGGCTGGCAGCATGGTAACACAGAGGGTCTGGCTGTGCCAGCGACCTGTGGGCAGTGGCCGGGGTCGGGGAGGAGGGATCCCCCCCAGGACCCCCCCAGCTCTCCTCGCCTCCTGCCCCACTGCTCCCGGAGAGGAGAGGGGCCCCGGGGAGGGGAGGGCTGGGGACGCTTTCCTTCACCAGAGGAGCTGGAAAAACAGGTTGTGCACGGCGGGGCGGGAAGGCGGGGAGCGGGCACCGAGCACCCAGCACTCAGCTGGCGTGGGGCTGAGCACCCAGAGCTCACTGCACCCAATGTGGGGCTGGGGGCTGAGCGCTGCCCCCTCACTGCACCCATCCGGCACAGTGCCAGGTTCCAGGTGCCGAGCGCTGCGCCCGTGGGTGCCGGGGTGCCTCTCCCCGCTGCCAGTCCCTGCTGCGGCAGCGCCCGGCCTGCCCCGGCACGCTCCTGCCCAGCCAGCCCCACCGGCTCCCCCAGCCCGCAGCCTTTGCCGGGGGTCCCGCCGTGGGGCCGAGCTGGGCTGGCATCGCGCCGGCGGGTCCTCCCCGGCTGCCCGGGCTGGGTCGGGGGCACCGCGGTGGGCAAGGGGGGCAGCCCCCAGCCTGGGTGTCTCAGCGATCGCTCCCCACCCGCCTCTGTCCCGCTGCCGCCTCCGGATTCTGGGCTGACCTGGGCTGACATAACCCCACCGCGGGGTGGTGGGGCCGGCCCTGGTAATGGTGGCACCAGCCCCGGCAGCGGCCTTGTGCCCGGTGTTCGGGCGTGCTGTGCTGCCTCCCACCCCGGCCGTGTCGGCTTCCCGCGGTGAAGCCCCGGCACCCGCTCCACGTGGTGCGGGTCACGCTGGGGCCGATGGCGGCCGTGCTGGCGGGGGCTCCAGCCCGGCTGCCGATGGCTCAAACAAACCGTCTCCCAGACAAAGGGTGTTTGTTCGGGAGCTCCCGGCAGCACGGTCCCGGCTCATGTGATGCCTGCTGACTGCCGCGGTGCCGCTCGGGGCCTACCCCTGGGCTGTCCGCAGCCCCCATGTGCCGGTCCCAGCTCGTACCGCGTCCCCGCAGGGTGCCAGGCTGGTGACGCTGGGACACCGTCTGCCCGGTCTGTGGTGGGTGCCCGCTGTCCCTGCGGACCCCCCCCCGCAGCGGAGGTGTTGGAGGTACCCAAGGGTGCCGAGGCAGGCTGGGTGCCCCGACTGCCGCCCTGTGCCACGGGTGCACCGGGGCTGGCACCTTCCTGCCGCACCGGTTGATGCCCCCCTCCTGCGGTGGGTCACAGCCTGGGCTGTCCCTGCTGCAGACATGTGGCCGCGGTCCCCGGCCATGCGGGGGCTCGGGGACCCCCGTGGGTTCCCAGGCGCTGGGGCACTGTGACCCGCAGGCCTGCAGTTCCTGTGGATCAGCCCTGGCCGGGGGCTGGGTGCTGCCCTTGGTTTTATTTGAAAAGCAGTCGGAACAGCAGCACCCTCTGCCACGGGCGCGGCAGCAGCGACGTGCCACGCGCGGGGACACGCTGCGCCACAGGGATGCACCGTGCATGGGGATGTGCCACGGGCTGGCAGGGATCCCGTGGTACGGCAGGTTGTGCTGTGCCCGGTCCCACGCCGAAGCCACGGCAGGGATGTGTCGTGCTGCGCGCCCTGCCCGTGCCCAGGTCGGGATACCGGCAGGGCGTGTGGCACCGTGCGTGGTGTGTCCCCGCTGCGCCCGCAACCCCAGGGTCGCCGTGGCCACGCTGCGTGTGCCCGTGTCACGCTGTCCTGCACCCTCCTGCCCGTCCCTGGCGCCTGGGCGCCTGCCCTGCTGTCACCAGCTCCCCCGGAGCTGCGCCGGGAGCCCCCTACCCACCCGCTCTCCCTGTCCCCAGTGAGCTTTGTGGATTGCGGCGAGCAGCGGCATGCCGCGTACCTCTCGGACGACACGCGCTTCAAGGTGAGCAAGGATGGTGTCGTCTCCACAACCCGGCCCCTGCAGCTCCGGCGGCAGGAGATCAGCTTCTCCGTCTACACCTGGGACCCCGCGGGCAAGCAGTATTCAGCCAAGGTGACCTTACACAGGCGGCGGCACCATCGCCGCCACCACCATCGCCACCACCAGCAGCAGCAGGTAAGGCGCAGCCCCTCTCCCCGGGGTCACCGCAGCCCCTCTCCCTGGGGCAGAGCGTGCAGAGGGCTTGGCAAGGTGCTGGCACTGAGCTGAGCCGCTCTCCCCGCAGGACGTGGTGCCCGACGTGCTGACCTTCCCCGAGCCCGGCCACGGCCTCCGGCGGCAGAAGAGGGACTGGGTCATCCCCCCCATCAACTGCCCCGAGAACGAGCGGGGGCCCTTCCCCAAGAACCTGGTGCAGGTGGGTGGCCCTGTGGGGACGGGGCGCAGGGCAGGGGCGTCCCTGGAGCGCCGGGACCCCTCTAACCCCCCCTCCGCCTCGCCGCCAGATCAAATCCAACAAGGACAAGGAGACCAAGGTTTTCTACAGCATCACGGGGCAGGGGGCGGACACCCCCCCTGTGGGTGTCTTCACCATCGAGCGGGAGACGGGGTGGCTGAAGGTGACGAAGCCGCTGGACAGGGAGGAGATCGATAGATACATCGTGAGTCGGGGGCCAGGGCGGGTGGGGGACGGGACGGTCCCCGGGGCCACGCGTGGGCTGACGGTGCCGCTCGCAGCTCTTCTCCCACGCCGTGTCAGCTAACGGGCAGCCCGTGGAGGACCCCATGGAGATCATCATCACCGTGACGGACCAGAACGACAACCGGCCCATCTTCACCAAGCAAGTCTTCATCGGCTACATCGAGGAAAATGCAAAGCCGGGTACGGGGGAACCGGCGAGCTGGGGGGGCCGTGGCTGGGACCACGCAGAGCCCTGAGCCAGAGCTGTGCTGGGCTGTCCAGTGGGTCTTGCCCCACAAGTCAAATGTCCCCTGCTTGTCCCCATGCCCAGGCACATCCGTGATGACCGTGAATGCCACGGACGCGGACGATGGGATCAACGTGAACAACGGCATCATCGGCTACTCCATCCTCAGCGAGGAGCCCAAGAGCGCTCAACAGATGTTCACCATCGACCCAGAGAAGGGCATCATCAGCGTCATCGGCACGGGACTGGATCGGGAGGTGGGCACCCTCGCCATGTCCTGGGGGACTGCGCGGCAGCTCCACGGTGGGACTTGCCACGGGGAGCCAGGGATGCCGGAGCCTCGGGGTTCGTCTGGGTTGGGGACCCGCCATCCCTGGGTCCCCTGCTCTGGGGGTGGCTGCAGTCCCAAACCATCGAGGATCTGCGCTGGGAACGTTGCAGGGCCCCAGCCCTGCCGGGAGCAGGTGGACTGCCAGCTCTTCGGGTGGGTGGTGGGGACGTCGGCAAGTGGCTGTGCTGGGGGTGAACACTGTGGCTGGAGGAGGGTGGAAGAGCAGGCAGGTGATGCCCCTGGAGGAGGGGGACCTGCCGGACCCCATCCTCACCCTAATCATGGTGGTTTTGGCTTGCAGACCACTCCCAACTACACGCTGATCATCCAGGCTGCGGACCAGGAGGGCAACGGCCTGACCAACACTGCCACTGCCATCGTGAAAGTCACCGATGCCAATGACAACCAGCCCATCTTCAACCCCACCGTGGTACCTGAGCCGGCTTCCACGAGCCGCTGCCCTCCCTGGGCCATCACAGCATGAGCCCCACCGCTCCGGGGTGCCCGGGGCCACACGGGTGACCATCCCCGTCTCCTCTCTTGCAGTACGAGGGGGAGGTGAATGAGAACGAGGTGGGGGTGGTGGTGGCCCGGCTGCACGTGACGGACCAGGACATGCAGGGCTCCCCTGCCTGGCAAGCTGTCTACCACATCAAGAGTGGGGACCAGGATGGAGACTTCAGCATCACCACCGACCCCAAAACCAACGATGGCATCCTGAAAACCGCCAAGGTGGGTCCTGCTGCCGCACGGCCGTCCTGATGCCGGCCGCCTCCCCGCCGGTGCTACCCCGGCTGCTCTCTCTCGCCCCTCCCAGGGCCTGGATTACGAGACTGTGAGCCGGTACAACCTCGTGGTGACGGTGGAGAACGCCATCCCCTTCACCGTGCCCCTGCCGCTGTCCACGGCCAACGTCCTGGTGGTGGTCGGAGATGTGAATGAAGCCCCCGTCTTCACGCCCCCGGTCAAGAAGGTGGAGGTGATGGAGGACCTGCCACAGGGGCACCAGGTCACCTCTTACACGGCCCGGGACCCGGACAGGGATCAGAGGCAGAAAATCACGTGAGTGGCCATGGGGTCGGCGGCCGTGCTGCGTGCCTGAGGGGCTGCACTGTGCCCGCTGTGCCGTGCGCCCCCCCACCCCACACGCCGACCCCTCACTTGCCCCAGGTACCGCATGGGCAACGACCCTGCAGGCTGGCTGGACATTGACCCCAATAGCGGCATCGTGACGGTGGCCCAACCGCTGGACCGGGAGGCGGTACACGCCATCAACAGCACCTACAAGGCCATCGTCCTGGCCGTGGACAGTGGTGAGGAGCGCCCTGCCTTGCCCTTTGGGAAGGGGCTGCCGGGGCCCCTCCCCAGGCACCTTGCTAACCCCTGGCTCTGCAGGGTCGCCAGACGCCACCGGCACGGGGACGCTGCTCCTCCTCCTCCAGGATGTGAACGACAACGGGCCCATGCCGGAGCCCCGGATCTTTGACATCTGCAACCGGCAGCCTGAAGAGCAGACGCTGAACATCATTGACAGGGACCTGCCCCCCAACACCCACCCCTTCCATGCAACGCTGGAGCACGGCTCCAGCGCCAACTGGACCGTCAGGGTGACCGGACAAGGTATGTGCCGCCTGGCCTGGCCACCCACCCTTGGCATGGGGTGATGGGGAGACGCCGAGTGAGGTCCCCTCAGCTCTCCACGCTCCCCCGAGCACAGCCGGCACCGGTCCCCATGATGGGCACCGGGGAACTGCTACACGGCAAAGCCGTGCACCGGTGCTGAGGGTGTCCCCATCTCTCTGCTGCAAGACCTCCTGGTGCTGAGCCTGGTGAAGGAGCTGGAGCCAGGGGAGTACAGCATCTTCCTGAAGCTGACGGACGGGCAGGGCAAGGCGCAGATGACGCCGGTCAAAGCCCAGGTGTGCGACTGTGAAGGGCCGGCCAAGAACTGTGAGCGGCGAGCGTTCATCGCCAGCGGTCTGGGCGTCCCTGCCATCCTGGGCATCCTGGGGGGCATCCTGGCGTTGCTGAGTGAGTACTGCGGGACGGGGACAGGATGGGGACGGGACGGGGCCACCCTCTCCCCGCTGCCCTGATGCCGGTGCCCTCTGCTTGCAGTCCTGCTGCTGCTGCTGCTGCTCTTCGTCAAGCGGAGGAAGGTGGTGAAGGAGCCGCTGCTCCCGCCGGAGGACGACATGCGGGACAACGTCTACCACTATGACGAGGAGGGTGGTGGCGAGGAGGACCAGGTGGGATGGGACGGGACAGACCCTGCCTGTGGGGTCCCAGTGGTTCAATGCCATGATGGACCTGCTGTGGACCTGCTTGTCACCGGTGCCCCCGTCCTTCCTGCCCTGGGGTAGCCAGTGGCAGGTCCCAGCGCGGCCATGCCTGCGGCCATCCCTCAAGCATCGTCTCCTTGTGTTCCCGCCCGCAGGACTATGACCTGAGCCAGCTGCACCGGGGCCTGGACGCCCGCCCGGAGGTGATCCGCAATGACGTGGCCCCCCCACTGATGGCTGCCCCCCAGTACCGGCCCCGGCCCGCCAACCCCGATGAGATTGGAAACTTCATCGATGAGGTGAGCCCTGACCCTGCGCGGTGCTCTGGGGGTGAGCCCCCATCCGTGCTCGCACCGTTGGGGTGCCCCACACCTGGCGGCATCCGCGGCCCGGGGAGGATGGGCGCCAACCCCTCTGCCCCCCCCACCCCAGAACCTGAAGGCGGCTGACACGGACCCCACGGCCCCCCCCTACGACTCCCTGCTGGTGTTCGACTACGAGGGCAGCGGCTCGGAGGCCACCTCGCTCAGCTCCCTCAACTCCTCCGCCTCCGACCGCGACCAGGACTACGACTACCTCAACGACTGGGGCAGCCGCTTCAAGAAGCTGGCGGACCTCTACGGCGGTGGGGAGGAGGACGACTAGGACACCCCCCCTTCCCTCCCGCCCTGGCCCAGCCGGGAGCCACCCGGTGCAGGTGGTTTTGCCTCATTTCACCCCACCAGACTCAGGTCGGTCCTTGCCAGGGGGCTGCCAAAGCCCTTTCCAGCACCCTCTCGACCTGGTGTCCGTGTCCCGCCCCGTTCAGCGCAGGGGAAGCTCAGGGTCACTGGGACTGGGGGGGGGGGTTTGGGGAACCTGTGTATTTCCTAGCTCCCTCAGCTCCAGGCAGGGCATGGAGCCATCTGTTCCCCAGCCTGGAGCCGAGGTGCTCCTGGCTGTGCGGGGCGGGATCGGCTCCTGGCCTCCCCATGCCCAAATCCCACCGCGGGGCTGCCGGCCAGGGCTCGGCACCTCTCCTCTGGCAGGGGGAAAAAAGGTTTCTCTGGCAATCTCCGAAATACCTCGTGTTCCCAGCCCCAAAATGACCAACAACCTGCTGCGCGCTTGGATCGCAAACCTGGTGCCAGAGAAATGGGGCAGCCCTGGCACCACGTGTCTGCCAGAGCGGGGCGAGCTGATTGATTAACACAGACCAAAGATGTGCTGTCACATGCTATACGTGAAAGAATTATATTTGATAAAGTACTTATAGGCAGATTTCTGGTTTTTTGTATCTCAGATTATGGTATGATTTCCTTCTGTGTCGTGCCAAGTGTAATTATCGTGCAGTCAATGAAAGGCGCTTTTGGAAATCAAACAGCTTTACTGAAATTCTGAGCTCTGTGTTTAGCTCTTGTCATGGTTTGTATTTTATATTATGGGAAAAGGGGCTGATGCAGGGTGGGTATAATGGTGTAGTATTAATTGATCGTATGGTTTTTATACAAAATTAAACTAATAAATTGTTTTAAGAAAACCAAAAGTCCTTTTTGCTGCCTGTGTCCGTGCTCAAGAGGCCGGCCTGCCCTGCAGAGAGCCATGGCCCCTGCTCCCTCCAAGGGGGCAGACGGCAACTGCCCGGCTCTGTGTAAAGGGCCAGATGCGTAGCAGTGCAGGCGTCTCGCCATCGCCAGGGGCTGTGAGGAGGCAGGGCTGGCAGCTGGCGGCAGGTCACAGCTTTGCCTGGGTGGGCCGTAGGGAAAGGAGGAGCAGGACATGGTGTGAAAACCCAGCTTGCGCTTTACTGCGGTGGTGGCTGTGCGTGCAGTGCCTGGCTACGCAGCAGAGGCGAGGCTGTTAGCAAGCGTGAGAGATCACTGATGTCTGTCCAACGCTGGAACTGCTCTGATCTCCCTTCAGAGGCCCTGCCCTGTAAGGAAACACAAAAGAACACTAACATGCCCCACAGTGCCCGGGGGCTTTCAAACACACAGCAGCCTAAGCAGCCAGCAAAGGATTTGCAACCATCCTGCCTAATAGTCCTGGATGGGCAAGTTGCTAATTTGTGTACTTTGCAACGCATACTTAAGCTGTTTATTCCAAAGGTAGGTCTGGCTGCTGACCCCAGGGCTGGCAGCAACAGCCCCCTTGCACGCCTTGCCTCCTCCCCACACTGACTACAATATGGAGAAGTGTTTGGGTTCTCTTTTTGTAGACAGCATTGCCGGTTTCCCCTCTGGAAGCTGCTAACTTTTGCTGGATGCTGAAGAGCTTGTGCCTGGTACAGGGATGAGCCAGAGGGGTTGGCGTGTGACACCTCTGGGGAGCGGGGACAGGGGTCTACACTGCTGGGCTCCCACCCCGGCATCAGGCCAGGCCTGGCTGACCAGGCAGGAGTCAGCTGTGTCTCCTGCGCTCCCTCCCGGGAAGACGAGCCCCGAGCTGCCGTGACTGCGAGGCAGGACCCGGGGCACCCGTGTCCCCTCAGGCCAGGCCCCAAGATGGCGCCGCCGACTCCTCCCGCCCCGCCCAAGATGGCGGCGGGCGGGCGGTACCCCAAGATGGTTCGCTCCTCCCCTCGCCCGACCTCCCCAAGATGGCGGCGGAGCGCTGCGCTCCTCCCCTTCGTGGCGGCCCCAAGATGGCGGGCGGCGGGGAGCCCGAGCCGGGTCCGGAGCTGGAGCGGGTGGTGGAGGCGCTGGAGCTGCTGCTGCGGCCGCCGCCGCCCGCCGGGCCCGGTGAGCGGGATGGCGAGGCCGGGCCCGGCCCGGAGGGCGCTCTGCGACCGGAGACCCTGCGCAGTAACGCGGCGGCGCTGGAGGAGCGGCTGCGGCGAGTGCCGGGCTGGGCGGCGCTGCGCGGCCTGCGCGATACCGTGCTGGCCCGGGTCCCCGTGCTGGCCGCCGGGGCGGCGAGCGAGGCCGAGCCGGGCTGGGCCGCGGCCTGCGGGCTGCTGGCGCTGCTGCTGTGCCTGAAGGAGCGGCTGGCCGCGCTCGCTGCTGCCCCCGCCGCCCGCGGGACCGGGCCTGGGGCCGCGCCGCCGCCCAGCGCCGACACGCTGAGTGTGGCTCAGGGCCGGGCGGTGGGGCGGGCGCTGCGGGCCGCCGTGGGCCTGGGCCTGGTGCCATACCTGCCGCCGGGCGTGGGGCAGCGCCCGGGGCCCCCCGTGCCACCCCCGCCGGCCACCCGCGGGGTCCGGCTCCATGCTGTCACTGCCGCCCTGGCCCAGCTGGCCCAGCACCCCGCGCTGGGCACCCCGCTCCTCGCCCGCCACCTCGGCCTCATCCTTGCCGGCCTCTGCTTGCTGGGCCACGGCCCCGCCGCCCTCAGTGAGGTCCGTGGGCTCCTTCTCCCGCTCCCCCATTGCGGTTGGTGCCGGTGTGCGTGCCCAGCCCTGCCAAAAACATGTCAGGGTCACCCGCTGAGCCTGAGCCCGCTCCCCACGCTCCGTGGCTGAGCCTGTGGCCGTGCTGGGCTCCTGCTCGCTGAGCAGGCTGCCACTTGCCTGGTGGCAGCTCCCACGCTCTGTGTGCTCATCTCCGTATGAGGGAACAGATGGGAGCCTGGCAAGGGGCTGGAGGGGCACCGGCACGTGGCGAGGTCCAGCGGGTTTAGCACCGGCAGCCAGGCTGCCCTCACCACCCTGGGGTTTGTTTTTTTCCAGGGCGTTTCGGACGTGGAGCGAGCGCGGTGCCGGGACGCCCTGCAGCACATCCTGGACCGTGTCTACCAGCCGCTGGCGGTGCGGGAGCTGCTTGTCCTGCAGGGACGGCCCAAGCAGGTACCACCGGCAGCGGGGCCGTCCCTGGTACGGGGTGCATACCACCCGTGGTGCTGGGATCCCACACTCAGAGGGTGCCGTCGCTGCTCTCCTGGAAACATTCTTACACCTTAAAAAACACCTGTCCCCAAGTGCTGTGCGAACGCACGGGCGAAGTTGCCAGGTGCACAGCGCTCGTGTGGCCGCAGCTCGGGCCCCGCTGTGGGTGCGTGTGAGCTCAGGGACTCTCCTTGCAGCACGTGCTGCCTTGGTTTGGCAGTTCCATCCGCTGTGCCCAGCTGACCCTTGGGTTGGGATTGCACGCCGTTCCCGAGCAGGCAGAGGCTGGCTGTCTCATGCGCGAGGGCCGTGGAGGGTCTGTGCGAGGCACTTGCGCAGGGCAGCGCTCTCGGTGTGTGCTGTGGTTCTTCCACGTAAAAGCAGTGGTCTCCTGGTTAAACAAAACCCAGGCTGATATTTGGACAATGCCCTTAAAACCAGGCTTGAACTGGTCGGGCAGTTGGACCAGATGATCACTGTAGGTCCCTTCCAACTGGAAATACTCCATTTATTCTGTCCCCCGCCAGCACCGCGGTCCCAGCCTGCCTCCTCGGGCTGTCCAAGCAAGCACCCCCATTCGAACCGCTCGCTTTGTGGGTTCGCAGCCATTGGACGGCAATCCCGGGGGATCGCTTTGCTCGCGGTGCCACCTCCGCAGCCCCGCGCTCTGTGCCGGCTCCCAGCAGAGCTCACTGCTGCGGACTCCTTACCACATCAAACCCGACTCGTCCCCAAGCACTCCATGCACCGTTTAGTAACGAGGCAGTCGGAGCTGCTGCCTGACCCTGAGAGGCTCTAATTAAAGGAGGGAAGCTCTGCGTGAGGGGATGCTCCTGGGAAGGTTGGCCTCTCTCATTAAGCCCTAATTTGCTTTGTGCCACTGGCTGAAGAAGTGATTTATTTAAAACCTGTCCCTGTCCTGTGCTCCTAGCTGGTCTCAAGCCCTGCGGGGCAGGGTGCCGGCTGTTTGCCTGTTAGTGGGGGTTTGCACAGGAGTGTGCAAATCTGCTCCTTAGCCTGCTCCTTTGTTTCCTTTCAGAGTCCTCCCTCTCCTGGGGAAGAAACAAAGCCAGCCCTCGCGCGGGCTCCAGCGTGGCTGCGGCGCCTTTGTGGTCAGCTGCTCTCTGAGAGGCTGATGAAACCCAACGGGGTTCAGGCTGTGGTTCGGGGCGTCATGGAGGGAACGGGCGGTGAGTAGGGTGCTCTGACGCTGCTCTTGGCTTCCAGGGTGGCAGATTAAAAGAGACTGTGATGATGTGTCTGAGACGTTTCATCCCCTGAGACGCCCAGGAGAGACGGTGCCATCAGAGCGCTGAAATGGGAAACAGCTTTTGTCAGGCCAAGCTGACTTTGTAACACCCGCACGGATTTTTTTTTTTCCCTCTGTGCTGAACTCCCAAATGGTGAATGCCTTTAGTTGGGGTATGCTGTCATGTCTGAGGTCCAGACTGAAAGCTTCCAAACTCATTTCCTCTGTTTATGCCTCCGTGGGGCCGCACCTCGTGTGTGTATGGAGCGCGGTTCGTTCCGAGGAGCTGCGCTGGTGCTGGTTTGGCGGGAGCCCTGCTCAGCACTGGTGGGGTGAGACCCATCCCGCTCCGGGGCTCGGCCACCTTCCTCCCCTGCTCTCCGTTTCCTGCCAGGGAGGGAAGCTGTTGCTCTCCAAAAGCCGAATCCCACGGTTTTTAGTGCCAAAGCCTCCTCTGGCCAATACCAACCTGATGACACTGGCCAAGCACGACCTCCCTCCACCTTTTGGCTCATACACCTATTTGTAGAAGTTGTTTTCCATTATCAAAGGTCTCGGATGGTAATTTTTCCCCTTCTGTTGTTAAGTTCAGGTGTCTCCTGAAAGGTGCTTGGTTTAAAGAGAGTAATAAAAGCTAGAAATGCAATTTTGGGCCAGAAACACCTGGCTTCAGCCAAAACTGGCCCTGCTGTTTGCTGTCAGTCTGAGCTGATCTTGGCTTTCTGCTGGTGTAGCAGGTGGCGCTGGTGCTGAAGCAGCAGCTGTGGACTGGAGAAAATGCGATGCGGTTGCAAAGATCCTGGCTTCCTGCCCGCAGCAGTGCCTTTCCCTTGAGGACTACTACAGCGTGGTGTGCCCCCAGGTCGGTCCCGCTCTCCTGGCTTGGTGAGCGTTGATAATGTCGCTTCTGCTTGAGCATGGCCTGGCTCAAGCTGTGACAACGTGGAGATGTTTTTCTGCTGCTCTGGCAGTGGGGTACGTTTCCACCCCGCTTTTGAATTTTTCCATATTTGATTGAAACGTGGGGAAATGTTGCCTGATCGCACGAGCGGAGCTCTTGCTTCCAGCCTTTGGCTGTGGGAGTGGTGCAGGCTCGTGGTTTGAGCCCAGAAACGTGTCCTGCCTTGACGTGTGTGCGGGAAGGAGACTGGCTCTTCCACGTCTGGAATGTCGTGCCAAATGTCCAGCAAAGCAGCGTACAGGAGACTCCTCAGTCTCTGCTGTTGGCTGCGAGGAGTCAGCCTGTCTCCCCCTGTCCCGAGGAGCTTCTGATCTTTGTTCCTTTATCATGGATTTTCTTCCAGATTCTGGACTTGCTGCACATCCAGGACAAACGCACGGCACGCCAATTCCAGCGCGTGGCCACCGCGACGCTGCTCACCATGGCGAAAGAGCACCCTCAGCTGGCAGAGAAGCACCTGCTCCAGCCCCTCTTGGCGCCGCTCCTGCGGTGCTCCGAGGCAGCAGGTACCCGCTGGTCTCTGCCCAGCCACATGTGGCAGAAGGGTCTGGTGTTTTTTCTCACTGATCTTTGTCTTTCCATCAGAATTTTCTCAGGGGCTGGTGGCTGGGCTGCTGAGCATGCAAGCCCAGCTCTGTCAGTTATGAATGCGTCTGTGTGGTTGGGTGCCCCGTAGTTACTAGCACTTGAATCAAATTGCTCTAGCGTAAGAGCCAAGTAGTGGGGTTTCTGCCATTTGCTCTTTGGGAAACTCTCCAGTCTGACAGTCTCCTTTGGGGCTTCCGGATGGAAAGCCATCAGTTCCCCACGCTGACCGAAGAGCTCTCCGGGGAAAAATCCATCAAGAAGTTGTGGTCTGCTTTGATTTGCTTGTAACCTTGCGGAGTTTACAACACTGCAGTGATATTTAGCGCTGCTAACGAGAGCTTGTCGGTTCCCGTGCTGCCCTGATGGAGGGGAGGGAGGGCGGGCAAGAGAACTATCAAAGTGCTCTCTGGTGCTGGGCACGGTGGGGTTGCCATTCTGCTGGGGACCCCTCAGTACGTGGGGGTGCTGAGATTTCTTCCCTTTGTTTTCAGAGCTAGCAGTGGAAGAGTTATCGGCAGGGACTGTGCTGGTGACAGAGGCAGAGCTCGGCAGCTGTGTGGAAGACGTGCTCAAGGTATCGTGTCTAATTTGGGCCTGAGGGTAGGCAGGAAAACTTCTCTAAGAGCGAGCAGATTTGAGACTTTCTGAGCAATTCAGTGTGTGTCTTAGACCACAACAAAAAACAGCATCTCCTGCAGTCGTGCTGAGGCGAGAGCTGCACAGAATAACCTTGTACACAGCGCTGCACTGGCAGGACTGCAATGTTACGCCGGATACCAGAGGCACTGCCTGAATCCTTTCAAGCACTCTTGCCCCAAAACATTCTATGAGATGGCAGTGAGCTCTCGCTCGTTTTTTTTCCCCATTGTCTTTCTGGTGTGTCAAAGTAAGAAGAATCTGAGCAGTGGGCTAGTAGCCAGGTGCTTTCATATCCTCTCTCCGTGAGCTGCGGCAAGACCTTCTGAGCGTTGCTAAATTGTGCAGCTTCTGCAGGACCGTTGTGTCTGGGTGCACTGTCAGAGCAGCTTCAGGACTCGGGCTGTGACCGTAGAGCAGGTAACAGTCAAGCAGGCAGGTCCTAGCCAGGAGTACAGGTGGCCCGAGGAAGGACGGATCGCAGGGAATCCTGTCCATGCCAAATCTTCGGAGAATGCCTGAGCTCTCCTCCCAGGCTGTCGCTGGCCCACCCTCCTCTTAGTGCCTCCCTGCCTCGGTTTCCTTGCTGTAGGACGTGGATAATATGGCTCATACTGAGCCCAGTGTTACCTGTGTGGGAGGGAGAACCTGCTGGGAGCTGCTCTGCCTGCCTCCCAGGTCTGCAGAGGGCAGCCTGAGCCAGAGCGCTGGGGCTGGAAGCCTTTCTGCAGCTCCTGCAGCATTAGCCCCTCGCCGAGGGATGGGCTGCAGCCAGCTCTTGCGTTGGGCCAAAATGCTTCCGAATGAGTGACCTGGAAAAGAGAGCACGTGAGGTATCGGCAAGCGCCCGGCTGTGCTGGCCTGCTCAGCGCTGCGGTGAGGGCAGCCCGGCAGGGCCCTGGCTCGTCGTTCGGTGGTTGGGCAGCCGGTTGGCAGTGAGGTGTTCGCAGTGGGCGCGATGAGCCAAACAGATTCGGTGCGGCTCTGAGGCTGCTGAGTTGTAACCGGGGTGAAAAAGAGAGCGAAGGTGAGCTCGGAGGCAACGCAGAGCTGCGGGGAGAGGTGGGATAGCCGCTGCAGTTATCCTAGTCACTGCAGTTAGGAAGCAGAGAGCGTGTGGGAATGGGGCGAGGAGGGTGGGCAGCAGCTCAGCCGCAGGGGAAATGCTGTCAGTGGCTGTGTCCTCGCCTCAGGTGTCCCTGAAACGGGGAACACTGCAGCTGGTCCCTGTTGGGTGTCCCCAGTGGTTCATCTTCCCCTGCTGATACCTTGCAGGGGGCTAAATGCGTTACAGTCTGTCTGGTCCCATTGGACAAGTAAGGTAAATTGATAAGTAAGGAAAAACGAGCAGCCTGTTTTGCAGGGACCGTTCTGAGTTGAACCCCGTGACACGTGAGTTTCCGTGTGCATGAAGTTAATTTTAAGACCGTGGGTGGGTAAAATCCTTCAGCAGCTGCTGCTGGGTGTCCAGCCACCTCCTCCGCTGCCCTGCCCTCCAGAGCTGCTCTTGGTGCAGGATGGTACCTGGAGGCGGTGGTGGGGCCTCGGAGCTGGTCTGCTGAAGCAGGAGGGAGCACTGCAGTTCAGCAGCGTTCCCAGCCCTGATCGGGTCCTGGGGGATGGAGAGGGTTCAGGGAAATGGAAGGAAACTTGGATGTCCAAGGAGAAACACTCTGGCTTTGCCTCTAACACAAAGGTGGTCTGTTACTGACAGGGTCTTGTGGGCAGGACGGTGCAGAGTTGGCACCTTCTGTGGAGCTCCGTCCGGCGAGAGGTCCCTCGCAGCAGCGAGCAGGGTGTTCAGCAGCGCAGAGCTTGGCTCTGGCGTTTGGGGGAGAGGTGGGGTCTGTTTTTGTGCTCCCTATGAAGGAACAGGGCTTTTTGTGGAAGCCTGTCTTTTGAAACCTTTCTCATGGCTCCTTTTCCTGCCGTTCCCACCAGTATCGCCAGTGCCACGCTGTAGGTTTCGCTGCCTGCCCTGACAGCAGCCCAGCTTTCCGCTGTGCCTTCCAACCCAGAAGGACATCTCCAGCCCAGGAATTCAATTTTAAGAAGCTGGTGACTTGCTTCCTGGCATGCCCCTAGGCAGGCTTAGCTCTTAAACGCTGTGATTGTTGTAGTATTTTGCGTAGTAATGATCTGTTGTAACTAGCTGGCAGGCAGAGACCAGTCTGGAGGGCTGCTCTGTGGCTGCCATTCACAATGCGAGAGCTGGGGGAGCGTGGGGCGGATCCCTCCTTAATGGCATAGCGCTGGAGGCCTGACAGCAGCCAGATTAGCTACAGAGACTCCAGCCTGAGGATTTGGGGGGTGTTTTCTTGCCTAGCAAGTGTCATTTGATGCTGAGAAACCATCCTTGGGGCTTCATCAGGGAGGCTTTGTGTACAAAAGGTTTCTGCTTAGGAAGAATGGCTCCAAGGGGATTAACACAGGAAAAAAAGGTCTGTTTGCATCAATAGAGCAAGGCAGAACGTTATCAGGACAATCTCCCTCCTACCTGGGTTGTCACACTGCCTCCAGCAGGCAAAAGCTCTTTGGTCTGTCCCCGGGGCACTTCCAGCCCTGGAGGGAGCCATTGCTCTCCAGCTGCGGAGCCTGGAGGTGCGGGGAGCACCCTGGCGCAAAGAGACAGCGTCCTCTGAGTGGGTAGTTCACCTGCTGACACAGCTGGAAGTCCCTTGGACAACTTGTGAAAAGACTTTATTTCCCCCTTTTTTTTTTAAAGCTAAAAGCTATGGAGGGAGAGAGAGCCTGCTAAAAGGAGGACCTAAACACAACAACCCTGAGTAAACCCTGAGTCTGGCTGGGCAAGGCTTGGTATCTAACCATTCTCTAGACTGACTTTTCCCAGCATTATGGCTTTGACTGAAAGCATCCTACCTGGCTTGTAGTTTTGGATGATTCCTTTAAAAGGATTCAAAAGGAAACGTAATGTCGTAAGACTTCTGTGAGTGTTTTTCCTCCGCTCTGTGGGCAGCAAGGTGGGACCTGTGAGCTGGGAACGGTGGCGTGCCCAGGAAGGGGGTGCTGGTTTCGTGGAGGAGGGCACGGGCAGTGATTCGGGAGATGGAGGAGCGGAGCGTGGCCCTACGGCCTCCTGCAACCCACTCGCTCAGCTCAGCGCGCGTCAGCCCGGCTGCGCTGTGAGGGACTGATCTCTGTATTTGAGATTCAGCTCCAGGTGTGGTATTTCCATAAAGATTTGCTAATTCAGAGGTGCCTGTTGTATCTCTGTAACGCAAGCCCTTGCCCCTAAGCAGCAGACTTCCTGAAGAGCTGGCAGCCTTGTTCCTGTAGCTTGGAGCCCTGCTGTGGTTAAGCAAATACTAGGAGAAAGATGGTGCTGAAGGCTGCTTTTAGTACAGAATATGGCATAATCAGGGAAAACAGGCTCCAGACTGAAAGGAAGGGAGGCTGCAAACCCTCTGCCATCCTCCCTGGCGACAGCCATTCTGCTCAGACGCGTTTTCTGTCCTTCCCGTTGCCTTCCCCCTGCTCCACGCAGGTGTTTGACTCTCCCCCCTGTGCCTTTCTCTCTGTAGGTGTATGTGGTTGGAAATGACAGCTCGAGCGTGCTGCTGGGATCCTTACAGTCAGTCCTGGGAGTGGTTTTTTCCCTCTATTCCTTCGCCAAGCAGAATGTGTCATACTTACGGTAAGAAAGGATTCTGCAAAGCTTCTTCTGGGGTTTCATCTTCGTTCTGCCCACCTCCAAAGGACGTGCTCTACATGAGCACGTACAGAAGCCGAGACCAGTTTTCTCGCCCTGAAGAGCGCTCATTCAAAGTAGGCATAACCGCAGGCACAGGCAGGGTACGTGACCTTACCGGCAGCCCTGTGCCCGAGGAAGCAGTTCTCGTATTAGTCTTCTGTCTTTCCTGAAGCTGAAATGTTCGATGTAGAGGCCAGCGTGCCCCACGGGAGCCTTGGGAGTGCCGGTTAGCTCTCAGTGCCTGCCTGGGAGCAGGGATTGTGGCTGTCTGTGGACAGAGATGGTGACCCCGGGACCTGGCTGGATGTCAGAAGGATCTGTGCACAAGGGATGTAAAAACAGAATAAAAACTGGGTAAAAGAGCTTGAGCGCTGGCTCTTGGAAGTACAAGATCATTCTTCTCCGATCTGGGGTAGGACCTGCCTCTCAGCAGCTGCCCCTCTGCCCAGATCCCCCACGACTGGTGTACGATGGTCAGCCCCATGTGTGTTCGTCATGGTGGCCGGGACAGCGGTGGCCGGTGCTGGCTGTTCTGTCTCCTCACAGGCTTTCCGTGGGCTGCCCTGCGTGTGGGCCAGCCTAGCGAATACACTCCCGGTGGGTTTACACTTCACTTTGGTGATACTGGCATATGTGAACTGGAGGCTTTCCCTGAAAGGTCTGTGTAGACACGGCCTCTGCTATCATTAAAGATGTTGTTAATCACTTCAAAGAGTAGTGAGTGCTGCGGCAAGTTCGTAGAACAAGCCAGATTAACACTGCTGCTGGGTGAACAGAGTCGCTGCTCGCTTCTCTCTTTGCAAAGGAATTTGGCAGGGGTAACTAAAACCACAGCTGCCTGCAAGTGTTCGGGTTTCCAGACCCCTGGCACAGCACTGCTCCACCTCATTAACCTGCATCTTTCCTTGGCAGGGGTTTCCGTGCCACCTTCTGTGCTCCCGTCTCCTTCCTCCTCTCCCTTGGCACAGCCATCAGCTCTGTGCTTTGTCATGTTGGCGTGAAGCACCGGGCACGGCGTGCTGAGGCTGCGTGGAGGTGGCTGTCCTTTGTGCAGACACGCTGTTCAGGCAGCGCGCTCCCTTCCTTGCTGGGCTGAAACCTTCAGGGACCCAGATCCTTCCGTCAGGGACCCAGAAGGACGGGATGTGCTGCTGATCCCCTTGTAAACTGACACAAATGCCTTCAGCTGCTGGAGCTGTCTGCCCCGAGCGTCCCAAGGAGTGTCCGTAGCTGCTCCAGAGCACTCTTGTCTTTTCCCTCGCCCCGAGAGATGCCTGGTCCCGTGGCACTGCTGGGGTGCAGCGGGCAGAGCAAGGTCACGGCTGCTTTCTCTCTCCAGCTCCCCGTGCCAGGAGATCCTGCTGTGGTTCTTGGAGAAATCGGAGCGAGAGGCGTCGCTGGCCGTGCTGGAAGGCTTTGCAGGGCTGAACAGCAGCGTGCACTCCCTTCACCCGCGGTGCCAGTTCTGCGTGGGCGCTGAGGGTGGTGCCACCATTGCGGTGGAGGAGACGGTCAGGTGAGCGGTGCTGGGGCAGTGCTGGGTGTGGAGGGCAGTCCCCAGGCATCATTCAGCATGTAGAGCTTTTCACGGCATGCCTGGCAGAGAGAGCCTGGGCAGCCTGGGGCTGCCGGTGCCATCCCACTGTGGTCTGGTCCTCCCCAACCGCCCAGGGAGCTGGCTGGCGGTGCTGAGCTCAGGCAGGTGATGCTTCCACGCAGCCTCCGGGTTCCCTGCACACAATGCAGAGCTCTGACTTTCAGCCCTGAAAAGCAGCACGCTCTGAGTGTTAGTGTGCACTCTCTGCCTGCTTTTCCTGAGTCTTGCCTGCGGTGTGTCTGGGAATGGGATATGCTGCTTCAGTCCCAACGCTCCCCAAATTCAACTTCCACCCTCCAGCCCGAGCCTGTCTCGTGGCAGATCGTGGCTGCGTGGAGCGAGCGGAATCCCTCGGGCGCAGGTGGCACCGTCGCGGCAAGGACTCTAGCCGTGCCAGTGCTGCGGAGCCAGCGACTGAGCTCCCCTCCTGCTCCTGCAGATGGTCTCTACAAGTAGAGGCAGAGCGTGGCCATGTGGGGAATAAACTGCAGCCATTAGACTCCAGCCATGCAAAATGGGACTGTTGAGCAGTGTGACATTTGGTTTAAAGAGGGGTAGCTGTTATTTGGCAGGTATGAGCCCCAGGCAGTGTTACCAAGCAGGGTGGGTGTGCCAGGAGCCGGGTGCGCTCGTAACAAACCCCCGTACAAATACGCTGCTTTTGATTTCATTTCAGTCTATTCCTGGCCTGAATTAGAAAAAGGTCTGCCCCAGGGTTCGCGCTGGTTAAACTGGGTATACTTTAAAATTACTCTTTAATGGCCATGGCTCTGCCCATGTCTGTCCTACTCTTATGGTTATGACCCATGCGTGAATTAGCCAGCGCTAATCCCATTCTTTATAGGATGGCTGGATTAAACGTCTGTGTTGTACTCATCATTTCTTTTAACGTTATGTTTTTAATTAATAAATGGAGTGCGTGATCATGTAGGCCAGCTGAACTGAGCAGTAGTTTGGCTCAGCTGCCTCCAGGCTTCCGCTCGGTGGTAGAGCTCTGAAAAGGGGGTTTCCAAGAGAAGGCAGACACGAGATTTCACCTTGCCGTGGAGGGCGTCTGGGCACGTGCATGTTGGTGACACAGTGACCTGTTTCAGCGACGAAGATGAGGCCCTTTACCAGAAGGTTTCCTTGGAGCAGTGCCGTGTGGAGAACTTGGTGGAGCTCTTGTCTCACTGCCAGAAGAGTGGTCTAGCCGGAGACTTCTTCATCCGCTGCCTGAAGGTAAGGGCAGACGAGTCTCAGTTTGGGGCATATCTGCAGGAACGGTTTCCCTGGGCCAAGCAGACGGCAAAGGGGACCGAGCGTGCCCTGACGTGTCTCGGGAGCACCGAGCCGGGGTTTGGCACGTGGTGGAGCAGTCCTGCTGCGTGCCGGGCAGGAGAGCCCTGGAGAGGGAGGTGACCCTGGTCCCTGAAGGGGTCAGCCCTCGTTCCCCCAGGCTCTTTGGACAACAGGACCAGGTCTGAACTGTAACGTGCATTTGAGGCTGTCAGTAATCCCTGTTGGTCCCTGCTCGGAGCCCCGTGGTTCCCTCCTGGCCTGCCTGGGCTGTGCTTTCTGTGTCCTCGCTGGCAGGTGGAGCCCCAGCCCATGGTCCCACGGGGGTTTGCAGTGTCCTGGGTGTAGGGACACTGCTGTGACACGGGTGGGACGCCCAGGAGCCATGGGCAGCTCTCGGAGACCTTTTTGATGTACCGAGTGGAAGGTCTTGGTCACGTGAGGAGTCAGCACAAGCTCTGCAGAGCGGACAGGGCATCCGGGTGCTGCACCCAGGACCACTGGCATGATAACCGCTGTGTTCCTGGCACCGATTTGCCTGTATTTAACCGTTGCCTCTCCATGCCCCGTCCTTCCTTCCTGCAGGCGCTGACTTGCGTGGCTGCGGAGGATGAGGTGGCTTCGAAGTTGGCTGTGGTGCCTGGAGGGAGTCTCCTGGAGCTGGAGCAGTACCATGCTGCGCAGAGGAGGAAGCTGCTGGTCCTGCAGCTCGTGGCCACGCTGTGTGAGAGCGTCTCGGACACCGTGTTCACAGACGTTGCTCAGGTTGGTCACGGCAAAGCCCTGGGGGATTGGCGGCTGGGGCGTGTGGCAGACCGAGCTCTGGGCCGCTGGGCTCTAAGGAGACAGTGGCTGTCAAACAGCTGGAAAAAGCTAAAGCGTCCCCAGGAAAAGCAGTTTATCGATTCAGTTGGAAGCGTCTCAACAAGACAGTGTCCTACGCAGTGCTGGCAGGAAAGACAGAGTCACCTGCAGAGACCGGAGGGAGCAGCCCAGCAGACATCTTCATCTTGGTGTCTGTGGTTGCGTATTAAAAGCCAGGAGAGAAGTCTGGGTGTTAATCAGAACTCTGATTTGCCAGCTTCTCATCTTTATTTTGAACAAAACTTATTCCTAAGTTTAACAAAGCTTACAACAGACCTTGTAGGCGAGCGCTTGCTGCCCGTCCACGGTGTCGGTGCCTGGTTTTTCTGACATGTCTCAGCAGCCACCTCCGGAAGCTGTGGTGGCTGGGCTGCCAGCCAGGCTGGCACGGCACGGCACTGCGTCCTGCTTGCCCCTTGTCCGCAATGAGGCCGTTTGTAGCTTTTCTCTGGTTTCTGCCGCCGAGACGCCCACACCGAGTGGTGTGGCCGGTCATCAGGGTTGGTGTAACCGTGCTCATGTGGTCAGCACTTGTCCATTTCGTCATGGGCGGCCACAAAATTTATTAAGTATCGGAATTTCAAAAGCCAGCTGAGACTTACTGATGCTGGTACCAAAAAGGATTGTTAAAAATGGCACTTCTGACCCGCGCTGCAGCAGCGCCGAAGGGGATCGGCTGCCCTGCGCCGGGCCAGGTTGGGAAGGCTGTTGGGCACTGAGGGCAGCGCAGTATTCCCCAGCTGATCGGTGTATTTTAACTTCCTCATCCGATGTGGGTTTTGGTCTTGTTTTTTTTTTTTTTAACTTGGTGACCTGGTTATGCAGTTAACTGTGACTGGCTTGAGCAGAGGTGGTCACAGCTAACGCAGGTTTCCTCACTTTTCTCTTTGGGACAAAGGAGCCTTTGTGTGCGCTCTGCAGTGACAGAGGGGACGCAGCCGGTGCCACTGCGGCGCTTGTCAGTGCAGCACCCAGCGCTGCTTTGTCCTCACCTGCCTCTCCATCACACCCACGCACGCAGGACCTGCTCCGCTCCAGGGCCAGAAAGTCAGGATGGGAGATGGGGAAGGATTTTCCAGGTTTCTGGGTCCAGGCGTGAGTCTGGTATCAAAAGAAACAACCACCAGAAAAGAACCCCAGACAAAAAAGCCATTGTACTTCCACCTGGGGGTTGTATTTCAGGGAGGGCTCCCTCGGGTTGGGACAGAAGTTGCGGAGCTGTTTTTAAGCCGGTTCCTCCGGGGCGTTTGTTCTTGCTGGGGGCACGCTGGAGTGTGGCTTTGTGCTTAACAGGGTGGGAGCAAGGGGGATCCCTCTTCCTAAAGCCAGACCCCGGGACTGGCGGCAGCTGTGGGCCCCCTCCCTTGCACAGTTACATCTTATTTACCATTTCTGCCCCTCACAACTGAGGTTCACGAGACTGATTTGATTTCCTTGATACGCCAAGGATGCTTTCCTCCTGCGTGAGACAGAAACATGCCCCAGGGGTTTCTTTTTCAAGCTTTTGTCCCCTTCCAGATTAAGGTGGGGTGTTTTTCCTTCTAGATTAGCTTTTTTTTAAAAAAAACTTTTTGTTTTTCTCAGTAGCTATCTACTGAAGGATTATTTGTTCCTCATGTTCCTATTTTTTTTGCATTAAATATAATTCCACCCCATTCAGCTTGTGTGTCACTGTTTTGTGAGAGCAGGTGTTCTGACACTTGTTCTTACTTTCTTGCTGTTTGATGGCATTTCTTTTCTGGGCTAATCAGCCCAGAAGGTACCTAAACCTTTTCCGCAGCCCCTCCCAGCCAGCCTCCCCCTCCCTGCAGAAGGGATGAGTTTAACAAAGCTGGCAGCGATCGCTTCTCCTGCTGATGAGGAAACGCCGTTGCCTGCACCCACCGCCTGTGCCCCGGAGGCTGGAAATGTGGGGTTTGGTGCAATAGAACCTTATTGCCCTTGTAGTTTGTTTTCCAAAATAGGAGTGAAATAGTTCCTCTTCTTTTGCAACATGCCTGTTACATAGGAACGACCCCGATCCAGCCCCTTCCCAGCACCGCTGTGTGCCTGGGTGCTGCCGCAGCCAGCGAGCTTGCCCGGAGCCACGCGGTGCCAACGCAGCTGGGAAAGGCGTGGAGGAAATAAACTCACTCATTTCAAGGCCCGTTAGAAAAGCAGGAAGCCTGTGGGATCAAAGATGTTGGTGCCAAGTGTCAAGACGGCTGATGCCAGGCAGGCAGGATCCTTATGGGCTTGGGGGGAGGAAAAAAAAACCCAACCAGTATTGTGAGAAAATCACAAAATGAGTGACACAGAGTAAATGGCCCGGCTCCGGTGTCGGCTGCCTGTGGGTGAATGGTGGTGACACGGGGGAGCCGTGGGGCAGGAGCTGGAGCCCGGGGCAGGGCTGCTGGCTGGGAACGGCCCCGGCCTGGGGCAGGGAAGGGGCTGTGCTCTTCCCCAGAGCTTGTGACTTTTGTCGTAATGAAGTTTATCGGAGCTGCGCTAAATCCCTGCTCGATTCTGGCCGTGCCGTGTGCCAGTGGCTTGCAGCACCGGTGCCTGCCCAGAGCTGCGGGCTCCTCAGCCCTCGCTGTCTCTGCATCTGTTTGAATTTTCCAAGGCCAGCACCGTTCCATGCGAGAACCGTTCGTGTTTCCCTGTTGTTGCCACCACCCCGACCATCCCTCTCAGACCCAGCCCAGTTGCCTGGGAAGCACGAAGGGTTCATACGCCGTGGTGCCAGAGACAGGCTCGGGCTGGAGAAATACAAAAAGGTGCAGACAGAGACAGCGAGAGCAGAAGAGGACGCGGTTCTGGGAGGGCACCCCGAGGTGGGCAGGGGCAGGCTCCTTGGTGCACCCCGGGGATCTCGCCCCCACCCCTAACTGCCCTTCCCTGCGCTCTCCGCTGGCAGGTGGAGGAGTTCGTGGCAGCCACGCTGCAGCGGGCCTGCATCAGCCCGGCGCGGGGCCCCGGCGCAGCAGCAGAGGCGCAGACTCTCGCCATGGCCATGGGGCTCGTGGCCGCCATGCTCGGCGGAGCCGTCCAGGTGAGGGGGCGAAGCCGGGGTGCTTGGCGGCCGTGGGGTGCGGGGGGGGGCCGGATGCTGGGCACCCAGGGGGGCCGCAGCCAGTGCTCCGAGGTCTGGGTGAGCCGGGTTCCCTCTTCATGTATATATGTATATATATATTATTGTTCCTTGGAGCAGTGCCAGGGCGCTGGCCAAGGGTTTGATCCCAGCAGAACACCCGTGATAGCTCAGTTATTTAATTTAAAATCCAAAACCTGCTTCCAAGAAGGCGCTGATGACAGAGCAGCACAGTCCCATACAGCATCTTAAATACCAACAGTCCATCCTGTGCATCCCCACACGTCCGCGGGCTCCATCTCTGGAGCACAATAGACTTCCAGGTGTTTCATGAAGTTACCATTGTTGAAAATCCTCTATACACCCTGCCCCGACACCCCGTTAACCGGGGAGTGATCGCATATTTATTAGAGCTCTGCAATCACTCTGGCTTGCGCTTCCATCACTGAGCTGCCAGGGTTGCTTCATCCCCGGACTCGCCTAAAGGAAAATCCAACTGTTAATGGGAAAAAATAATTTATTGTGTCTTATTGCTAAATTCCTAACGTTGGGAAAAGAACATTAGTTAGAGAAAACTTAAAACCAGAGTCTCCCGGCTCTAACGGGCCCCCTCCCAGGCGAGCTTCTGCTCCGGCGTTAATGGGAGCAACTTAACTGGGCAGATTGTATGCCAAAGGTTTTGGAGGCAGCTGGAAAGCTGTTGGGTTCCAACGGCCAAGGGTTTTTTACAGTCATCAACAGCTCCCCAAAATCTCTGCTAATGCATCACTTTTCACGTCTTACAGCCCAGATTTTGCTTCTGGGGTTAGCAGTTAAATCCAATTTAGGGCAGAAACTTTCCCCCTCGGGTGCTGCAGCCTCAGGACAGGGGGACAGGTCACAGCTGCCGTGCCTGGAGCTTCTTTGCAGGCAGGACCGAAGGCAGGACCAAAGGCAAGCCCTGCACGGCGCTGGCAGGATGGTGGGAGGGATGAGCCCCTGTGCTGAGTGTGAGGGTCCCACGCCGACGCCACTCTTCTTCGGGCTCTTGCCCTTCCCACCTTCTCCCACGGCTCGTGGGGTGGGGATGGAGGGCGGCCAGCTTGGTGTTGCCGAGGGGGCTACAAAATGGCCTCTGGGGCTCATGGAGCTCTGGGCTGCCTGCCTGCCTTGCCAGGAGCATCCTGGGGGTCAAACCGTTGCAGCGGTGCCAGCGCTGCTTCTCTTCCCCCCGCAGCTGCAATCCAGCGACTTCGCCGTGCTGAAGCGGCTGGTGCCGCTGCTGGAGGAGCTCTCCCGCACCTACCCCGAGCCCCTCACCCAGGAGCTGGCCACGGACCTGCGCATTGCCATCTGCACCCACGGGGCCTTCCGCCCCAACACTGTGGGTGCCGCTGCCGACGGCGTGCTGGGAAAGAAGCCGGGGCCGGGCGTGCAGAGCCCTGCCAGCATCCCCAGCGGAGGCCCAAGCCCCGGGGGTGACTGCAGCAGCCCCGTGGCTCCTAGGGAGAGGAGCGAAGAGCAGAGCATGTGCCATGAGCCCGACACCACGAGTCCCGCTCCAGCCCCGTGTGCCGACAGCCCGGCCGCGGCTGGGCTCCAGGAGCTCCTGGTATCAGCCTACGACCCCCAGCCCCCCAGCCGGGCAGCTGCCCTGCGCCACCTCGCCAGCCTGATCACGCACCGGGACCCGGAGGCGCTTCAGCTTCAGGAGAAACTCCTCCAGGTACTGGGCTCCTGCTGCGGTCCCCATCCTGTGCTGCGGTGTGGAGCTGGGGACGGTCCGTATGATGGGAGCCCTCTGACATTGCCGTCACCATCGGTTGAAGGCACCGGGCAAGAGGGACCAGGGCTGCTGCGTGCGCTGCCGGCACAGCACAGGGCCGCTGCTGACGGTGTTTCCCTCTCCTCGTAGGTGTTCCTGGAGAACATGCAGCACGAGGACGCCTTCGTCTACCTCTCCGCCATCCAAGGTGAGCGATGCCGGGGCAATGCCAGTGCTTTGTAGGAGAAGGTTTTGTGCTGGGGGGGGATTTGGGCAGCAAGGGCAAAGAGCAACGGAGCTGCAGCCAGGCTGGGGCTCAGCATCTCCTGCCCTCCCAGACTGCGTCTTCGTGCCATTCGGTCGAGCCTGGAGCCGCGTCTGGGCTCCGTGCCGTGTTCCCAAGGCCGGCAGGCTTCGTCTCCCAGTTGTGCTTTCTCAGTGGGTAATTAGTTCATTTACTCTCTGACTTAATTGCTGATCTGCACAGACCACAAATGCCTCCTCTGTTGAGCCCTGGGCAGGTTCACGTGCGGGGTGTCCCCCAGGAGGACAGCCAGGTCACCGTCCCCGTGCCGGGTCCGTGCCGCCAGCCTGGGGCTGTGGTTTCAGCAGTGTGGGCACAGCCCCGGCCCTGCACCTGGCTGACAATTTGGCTCACTGGCCTGTTTGGCTGAGGCTGGCAGAGGAGCCGGGGCCGTGGGAACCCTCTGGTGCTCCCTCGGCGCTCTGCCACGACCATCCCCGTGGTGACTACCAACCGGTGCCGGCCAGCCATGTGGACGTGCAACCACAGCAGCTTTCTCCGGGTCGGTTCCCCGATCCATCTCATGGCTCACAAATTGCTGTCCCCGCTGAGGGGGGAAGCAGCAGCAGCAGGCACGCACCCGGCCCCGCTGCTGGTCTGGCCGTGCAGGCAGGAGGTGGGGAGCAGGCAACGGGCTGGCAGGAGAGCAGCGTGCCCTTCACCCCACACTGGGCTGCTGCTGGGGGCACTGAGTGGCACTGCCACTCACGCCGCTTCCTGGGATACCCTCGGGTCCGTGCTTGCTCCGGCACACTCGGCGCAACCCCGTGGCACCGAGCTTCCCGTCAGGATTTGCAGGCAGACGCCTCCGCCCCCAGGATGACCCAGGTGCCCTGTGCGACGGCTGTGCTGGCGGGTCGCAGAGTGCCGGGTTGCTTGGAAGGGAGGTGCTGTTCCCATGACCCGAAGCAATACCGGCGCCGCCGGGAGCCCCGGCTGCCGTTGGGCAGGTAACCTTCAGCGGCAGCTGGAAAAGGAGCTTATCACTCTGCTTCCCTCTGCCTGTACAGTCTTGAGCAGGACGGGTTCGTCCTTGCCCTGCCAGTGAAACACAAACGCTTCAACCGTCCCCGGGTGATTAATGCACCCAGTGCAGCTGCCTCCACGTTTCGCAGCCTGGCTGTGGTTGTGATTAACCCTGACGCCGTTCCTTGCGGTGGTGACTCACCCAACCCGCGCCGCCAGCGGCACCTGTGGCATTCCGCGCGCGGTGCTGGCAACTGTGCCAGGCGGGCTGCCCGCTGCCCTGGTCGGGCTCCCTGCTGCAGCAGCAAGGCTTGGCCACCAGCCGGCTGTGCCGGTGCCAGGACCAGAGCCGGCTGTCGTGGCATTGCTGGGTATCACAGAGCTGGGCTCCGGCGAGGTGATGCCAGAGGAGAGGTCGCTGCCCTGCCAGACGTGCCCAGGCTTGCGGAGGGTAACCCACGCCGGGCGCCATGCGATAACCGGGGAACGGGGTTGGAGGTGAAGGCGGCTGCTCCTGGAGGGCAGAGGAGCTGGGGCTCGCCCTGACTCAGCACTTGGCACTGCCGGGGCAGCCTCTGCCGTCTCCCTTTCCCTGGAGGGCAGCTGCCTTTCCCCATCGGAGAGGCGCCCGCCGCCTGGGGAGCCCGGTGCTGCCGGAGCCCTGCCTGGCGCTTGCCCCCAGCCCGCATCTCTACAGGGGTGGCAAAGCCAGCACAGCCCCACGGCACAGCCCGGCACGCATCCCGTGTCCGGGGACTGAGCCCTTCTCATCCCGGGGCACGCGGCAGGCACGGGGCACACTCGCGCTCTGGCTCCCAGCCTGGCCAGGCAAACCTGGGGGGGTCGTGGTGCTCTGATGGGGACAAGGACACACCAGCAGCAGGTGCCTGATGGCTGGGAGCTGGGAGCAGCGACCAGACGCTGTGCCTGAGCATCATCTGCGGTACCCGGCTGCCCCAGCACTGGGCCAGCCTGGGACATGCCACACTGTCTGATGGCCGGCATGCCAAGTCAACGCTCGGTCGCTGAACGTTAACCAGCAGCAATTAATGGGCATCTGCCGCCAACTGCTAAATTATTTATTTTGCAGCTTGGCACCCAACCGGACCCGGTGCTGGGCTGCCCCGGCGCTGTGGCTTTGTGCAGAGGGGCTGTGGGATGTACCGCGGTGCAGGGGGACCCACAAGGGCGCCGGGATGGCACAGCTGAGGGCGGTGGAACGTGCCACCCATGAGCCTGGCCCTGACCCACGTTTTCCTCGCTCTTCCTCAGGCGTTGCCTTGCTCTCCAGCGAGTACCCAGAGCGGATCCTGCCCGTCTTGCTGGCACGGTACGGGTGCCCGGTGCGCGGCACGGAGGACGCTGCAGCCACCGTCACCAGGATGAAGCTGGGCGAGGTGCTGATGCGGGTCACCCGGGCGCTGGGTGAGTCTGCAGCCACGTCCATGGGCACGGCAATGGTGGCCGCAGCCGGCAGCCGCAGCTCCCATGGCCCAGCCGCTCAGGGGCGGCTGACTGGGGTTTGCCGGTGGGCAATGATCCTGCCGGCAGCCCACCATCCCCTCAGCCGGCAGCGCTGGGCTCGGAGGCTGCTGGGAAGCGCCCGGACACGCAGGGCTGGGGGGTGGGAGCTGGATGAGGCCTTTCCGGCAGCGACTGTTGGGACACGTCCTAAAATGCCTCGTCTCATTCCCCGGCAGAGGCCAGGCCAGCAAGAGCAGGCGGCCTGAGCTCTCCGCTGCCGGGGCGGCCGGGCAGGGGTCCCCAGTCTCCGGCCAGGCGCTTTGTTCCCTGGTCGGCCACGACAGAGCCACCTCCCCCTGCAGAGCTCAGACCGCTGATCCCTGGGGCTCCCCTGGGGCCTGTGCCATGTGCCGGCTGCCTGGCCTGCCGGAGCTCTCCTCCGGACACTGCGGTGTCCCCTGGCCGCGGCGGCATCCCTGGGCTCTGCTGGCTGCAGGCATCCTGCCGGGGCTGGTGGTCCCTGGGCCGGATCGTGCCGCTGCCCTGCCCCGCTGCCGGGACGGAGACGGGGCACCCTCTGGGCCGGCAATCCCGTCGTCTCCCCGTGGAGCTCCAGCAAGTGGTGTGAGGGGCAGCGGAGCTGCTCAGCCTCTGCGGGCCCCTGGGCATTGTTCGTGTGTCCAGCCCTCGCCTTGCCCGGCACCGCAGCCACATCACGCTGGGTTTCCCTCGGCAGCTGCCCACGGCAGGGCTGGCAGTGGGACGGTGGGCACGGCCTCCACTGCGGCTCTCCCCCCTCTCCGTGGTGCCTCTGCCGCGGGCAGCGACTCCGGCACGTCCTGGCTCGCCTGGGTATTTATAGAACAAATTGCACGAAGTTGTTTTTGTTGCAAAGCTTCAGGATTCAAGAGTGAGGATTTACCCGGTGCTTCCAGCAGCGCTCTGCTCTGTGCAGCAGCGGTTTGGAGCTCTCCTGCTGCAGCCTGGGGACCACCGTGCCTCCCTCCTGCCCCGTCCCTGTCCCCGTCCCTGCCCAGTGGCTGCCCGCCATCCCACTGGAGCGGCTCTTTTCCCATCCAGGAATTTTGCAGCAGGCGCCTGTCGCCCAGCAAACGGCCAGCATGGGCAGTGGTGGCTGGAAGCCTGCAGCAGCCGTGTCCCAAGCGCACGGCACCGTTCCTCAGCCTGCAGCAACGTGGGGCCGAGGGCCACGGAGACCTCACACCGACCCAGTTCGCTTTCCCAGCAAACCCATTAACTCTGCTCCGGGTGCGCTGTGGCAGACCTTTTCCCTTCTCTGTCAGGGAGCACGCGCCTTGCTCGCTGCGGGAAGGGAAACACTCTGTGCTCTTTGCGCGGCCGTCCGGCACGAGGCCGGAGTGCCATTGCCTTCAGAGGGGATGCGTTGTGCCCAGAGCATCCAGCGCTGCTCGGACCGCCATAACACCAGCTCCCGGGGTGCAAGCACGGAGCAGGCTGCATTCCCACGGCAGCATGGCCACCCTGGGCATCACGATGCTGCCCCGAGCTCTCCCACCCTGTGCTGCGCAGGCTCCGTCCCTGCCCCTCTGAGCGCGCGGTCTGTTAGTAACGGGGATGGCCATGCAAGAAGAGTGAAGCTACGACAGGCCGGTTGTACAGAAGGGACCCGGCCGCCTGCCGCCTTGCCTGTTCCTGCCCAGCTCTTGGCCACGGCGTGCAGTGTTTCCCCTCCTCACACACGGCGGGTGCTACTAAAGTGGTCCCCGTAGGGCTTATTCCCATCCCTGCATCCCAGGGCATCCCGGAGCATCCCACCGCCTCCATCAGCTGCAGGACACCAGCGTCCAAGGGGCTTCCAGAGCTCGGGAGAGCCGGGAAACCACGGAGCTGGCGGGCTGGCGAGCCTGCCAGAGCTTCCTCCTTTCCTCCGTTGCTCCCGGTGGGAGCCATGCCCGCGCCGCGGGACGTGCGGCCGCCGGCCCAGGGCGCCTCTTGCGCTGGGTGATTGCTCATGCCGGTCACGGGCTCTGCACGCCAACCTCTAATTAGGCGGCTCACACATCCGCGGCGCCTCCATGTGCTAATTGGGGCGGGGGGTTGTGTGGCTGAATTACGTGAGAATTCGGGCTTCGCGCTTCGTTTCTGTGCGCTTGTCTCTGCGGTCGCCTCTGAGCAGCCGGGGGGATGTGGGATGCGCCCAGCGGCCCCAGACAAAGCTCTTTGCCGTGGGGTGTGCGCTGTCGGGGTTTGCCGGCGTCCCAGGGGACCGCGTCGCAGGCGCTACAGGCTCCGTCTGTGCCTCGCCCAGAGCTGCGCTCGGGTCCCCGCGCTCAGCACGCTCCAGATGTTGCATCCAGCTGTTCGGTGGTGCTGCAAGTGGTGGGGGGGTCCCGATCCGGCTGCTCCGGATGGAGCCGGGACTTTGGCAGGAAGGGGCTGTGGGTTTTTCCTCACCCGTGACGTGCCGCTCCGCTCTCTCTTGCAGGGGACATGGTGTTCCAGCACCGGGAGCCGCTGGTGCAGGCCTTCCTGCGGGGCGTGCGGGACCCCGACGGCACGCTGCGGGCCAGCAGCCTCTCCAACCTGGGCGAGCTCTGCCAGCGCCTCGGCTTTCAGCTGGGCTCCATCATCCAGGAGGTACCGGCTCCGCGCCGGCACTGCCGGCCCCTTCCCTGCATCCTTGCCTGGGGAGCGCCGGACCATTGCTCGTTAACGAGAGCGGTTCGTTAGCAGACGGCATGGCTGCTGAGCGTTTGTTGCTGAGGGGACAACAGCCTGGGGTTTCCATAAAGGACACGACTGATATTTGCTCATAGCAGAGAGTATAAAAGTCATTGGACCCGAAGCAAACGCTCGGGAAATTCTAGCCCTGGTTTTTAGGGCTAAAAGCTTTATAATCAGCTAAAGATGTCGCTTGTGCAGGGAAGCGATAGCCCAAGGAAACACAGCGGTGCCTGCTCCACCCGTGGCAGTCCTACTGCAGGACCTGGGGGCAGTTGGCACCTGCCAGCAGCACCTCCTCCCCCTTAATGAGACCTCGTTACCCTTCCCCGTTATCACCAGGCAGCTGATGGCTGGGGGGGTGCCCGGCCCTCTCCCTCTGGTGGGTCTGTGCCCCCGCGGACACCAGCGCTTTGGCCCCCGGTGCCTCCTGGAGCAGGAGGGACGTCAGGAGACGTCAGGAGACGTCAGGGATGCGGCGCTCTTCCCCGGGTCCCCGCTCGCAGCCGCTCGGCATCGGTGGGGTACCGGCGGCGTTTGACGAGATGCCAATGCACCACACGCAGCTATTTCGGGAACACGCTAGCTCTGCTAATTCTCCCGGCTGTCACTGCCAGGGGTTTAATTAGGTTCCTTTGACTCTGCCTGCTTTTTATAAAGCTTTCCAGGCCCCCGAGAGAGGGAGGGCTGCTCGAGGCCCTGCGCCCCGCAAAAAGCCGATGCCCCCGGTTGGGTGCTCGGCAGTGGAACACGCGGCTGCCCCAGGCTGAGCGCAGGGGTCCATCCTCATCCTCCAGCCCTAGGCCACCGAGGGACATCAGTCCGGCTGCTCTGTCGGGTCCCCCCGCATTCCCCTGCTGATGCTCCCCCCGCCGTGTCCTCGCAGGTCACCTCCTGCTTGACGGCCGTAGCCAAGACGGACCCCGAGGCGGAGGTGCGAAGAGCCGCCGTGCACGTGGTGGTGCTGCTGCTGCGGGGGCTCAGCGAGAAGGCCACCGAGGTGGGTCACCTCCCCGCCCGTCCCCGGGGCAGTGGCGGCCCACGCCAGGCTCCTGGGCACCCCCGGGCACCGGCACCGTGCTCCTCGGGGACAGCCCCTGCCCTCCGGGGGCTGCAGGGCTCCTTCCCCGTCCCCTGGTGTCAGGACCTCCGGCTTGTGCCTCCCCCACTGAAGGGCTCCTTCAGCGCTGGAGCGAGGGGACTTCACCGGGGCGTCCCTCTGAACTGCGTGGCTGTGCCGCAGGGCAGTGCTGGATCTCGGTAGCCGTGGGAGTTGTTTGTCACTGATTGACTTGGAAATGCCCTGTTTTTCCGTGGGCAGCAGCCTCCCTCCCCACTTCCCAGCAAGGAGCGCGTGGGAACTCGGCTCCCGTGGAGGAAACGGCCGGTTCCTGGTGGGAACACCCGCAGCGGGGATCTCGGCTTCCCCTCGTGCCCCATGCCGGAGGGACGCTGTGCTGCACCGTTGTGCTGGGCTGTGCTGCCGGCGTTTGGGGAAACTGAGTCACAGGAGGGCCGGGGCTTGCACCTGAGGTGGTGCAGTGGTGGTGGTGCCGCCGTGTCCTGGCACCGGCAGCGCCGGTAGAAGGGGCAGCGCCGCGCCTGCCAGGGCACGCTGAGGGTTGTGTTTTGGGTTGTTGGCGGGTGCGGGCGAGGTGCCGGCAAGTGCTGATGGTTCTGCCCACTCTGCCCAGGTGCTGCGGGACGTCCTGCGGGACCTCTACCGCCTGCTGAAGCACGTGGTGGCGGCCGAGCCCGACGGTGCGACGGTGCTGCACGCCCAGCTGGCGCTGGAGGAGCTGGACGCGGTGATGAGGAGGGTCCTCTTCCCCCCGCAGACGCTGGAGAAGAAGATCGTGGTGCTGCCGTAGCGGGGCTGGGGCCGCAGAAACAAACTTTTCCTGCTCTGGTGCTGGGGCCAAGCAGCTCCCCGAGGGGAAGGGTTTGCTGTGCCACCGGGACGCTGCCGGCGGGTGCCAGCCGGGAAGGAAACCGCAGCCTGGGGAGGGCAGTTGGTCACCCCCGGACTCCCCACGGCCGGGGCAGGGGGTCCTCGCTGGGACGAGGTGGGGGATTAAATGCAGATGTGCTCAGCCCTGCGCCCGTGACATCTCTGGGAGCCGCGCAAAGCCCCTGGGTGCCACCGTGGCCGTGTCCTGGCCCGTGGCTGAGCCGTGCTCGCCCTCGCAAGCTTGGGGTGACGGCGGTGGCGCAGGCCCTGTTGAGCCCACGGCTCCCACGCGAGGGTGGGCGTCAGCCCCCAGGGCCGGCCCTGTGCTGGGGGAGCCGATGGGGCTGGTGCCTCGGGCTCCTGCGTGGCCAACCGGCACCGGGTGCCAGGGCGGCCCCGAGGGGAGCAGCGAGGGAGGGGGAGCTCTGCTGCCTGCACCCCGCAGCGTGGGCAGCGCACCCCAGGCCCTGCCTGCCCCTCCCTCGGCACCGCGCTCACACCACGGGGTTGCTGGAGGGTCCGGGGGCTGCCAAGCTGGCCGGCAGCTCTCACACACTTGCACACTCGCTGCCGGGCACCCATGGGTGTGGAGGGAGCCTTTCTGGGTGCCAGCCCTGGCCGAGGGACGGGGATGATCCCTGGGGGCAACACCTGGCCAGCTTTAGCCAAACCCGAGTGCTTTTCCCGGGGGGGGGCAGAGGGGAATGGAGCCGGTGTTGCCGAGTCCCTGCCCTGCCGGCGCCGTGGGGCTGCGCTGGGGACCCGGCCCCCTCCGCGGTGCCTCTGGGGAAGGCCCTGCCGCGGCACTGCTGGTCCTGCGCCCATTCCCGGAGTCTCCCTCACCGCGGGGTCTGAGGATGGGGCCCTTCCGCCGTGGCCCCTCCATGCCAGGGCTGCCGCGTGTGCCGGGAGCGAGGCCAGGGGCTGTGGGACTCTGCAGGGCGCCTGGCCGGGACCACCCGCTTGCCACCGCGTGCTCGGGGACATCCCAGCATTGGGGTCACCCCTCTCCCTCTGGCCAGGGCAGCTCCCATGGGTGCCACAGCACCGTGGGCCCTGCTCCTGTGCCGGGAGCTGCCGTGCACCCACCGGGTGGGGGGAGCAGGGATGGGGATGGGGGTGTGTGGGGTCACAGCAGAGCCCTTGGGGACCCGGCCTGGAGCCCCCCCTTGCTGGGCAGCCCCCTCGCACCGGGCAGCCCCCAGCCCCGCTGTGCGCAGCCCCGAGTACCCGTTTCCTGGCTGCCCTGTGCCGTGCCGGATGGTGTGAGGGGCCCGGCACCCCCCTTCCCTGCAAGGTTGGGGGTGCTGGGCTGTGTCTCCACCCCCAGCGAAGCCGTCTGCGCCGGGCCCACACCTCACCGTGCCGTGCCGCTCGGACGGGTGTGCACGGGCAGCGGGGAGCGCATTGTCCTCGCCAGAGAGCGGCGGCGGCCGAGCGCTCCTCCTCGCTCTCACTGCCGCCAGCCTGCACCAGTGCCGGGCCACGGGCACACGCTGGGATGCTGCCGTACCGGCTGTGCCGCCCCAGGGCCTGCTGCGAGCGGCAGAGGATAGGTTTTGAATGAAAAGTCTCTTTTGATGCCGCTGGCCGGGCGCTGGCCGGCCGTCCTGCTGCGGGGAACAAGGAGGCGGCTGTGCCGGAGGAGGAGGGAGTTTGGTTTCCACCTTGGGCAGCGCTCCTGTGGCCAGCCGCCGGCCAGCAGCGGGGAGAGGCACCCGGCAGCCACCGGCACACCAGAAGGTAAGGGGCCGTGGGGCAACCCCGGGGCTGGGTCCCTGCCGAGGGACGTGGGGAGAGCTGCGGGGTGGAGACGTGCTGCCCCCATCCCCCTCCTAGCAGACGGGCACCTGCAGCCGCGGGGGACCCCCCCGTGTGCCCGGCAGCACGGCGGCAGTGGCACGGGCGCAACCGCGTCGGGTCCGACCCCACCCGTGGGGTTTCGCACCTCCATGCCCCGCCGCTGCTGGGCTCAGCCAGGCCACATGGGAGCCCCGCCAGCGGTGCCGAGGGTCCTGGCGCGTCCTCGCCCCGTCCCCGCTGCCCACGGTTCCTCGCCACCCACCCGGGCGCTGCTCTGGCACCTACGGTGGGGGGGTCCTGGCCGGCATCGCTGCGGTGCCTGGGGCTTTGGCCGAGGGCACCCGCCCGGCTGGGTCAGCGTCACCTCCCAGCCCAGCGGGACACGATGGCCTGTGTCAGGGTGAGGAACCCAAAAGTGCTGGATTTGAGCCCAAAGCCGTGTGTGCCTGCAGCTCCTCTGGACTCGGCACGGTCCCTCGCGGGGCTGGCTGCCCCTGCCATCGGCCGGCACGGGGACACCATGTGTGACCAGCACGGGGCTGTTGTCCCCGGGTGGCCCTGGCCCTGCCCCGGGACCCACCGGCCACGGGGACCGGGTGACACGGGGGGGGCAGGCCCTGGGCACCCCCAGGTGGCCGGTAGCCACGGGGGGGGGGAACACACGGTGACACGGGGAGGTGACATGTGGGTGTCACGAGAGGGGCCCCACGAGTGGGGCGGGGGGAGACGGGGTCGCCCCGGGAGATGCTGGGGTGGCCCCGGGTGGCCCAGCGCTGCCCCGGCTGATGAGCCGTGGCCGGCCCCGGTGCGGCGCTGTGCCGGTGCCCGCGGTACCCGCCGGGAGACGCCGGTGCCGGGAGATGCCGGTGTCGGTGATCGCTCCCGCAGTGCGGGGCTGGGGCCGGTGCCAGGTGCTGCCGGTGCCGGGCGGGTCCCCGCGGGCTGCGGGCGGTGCCGGCGCCGGTGCCGGGGTTGGTGGCGGTGCCGCCGGTGCCGGTGCCGGTGCCGGGCGGGGCCCCCGCGGGCTGCGGGCGGTGCCGGGCCCCGCCGCGGTATAAAGGGGCCGCGCGGGCCGGGCCGGGCGCACAGCGGCGGCGGCGGCGGCCGGGGAGAGCGGCAGCACCGGCACCACCACGGTGAGTCCCGGTCCCGGTCCCGGTCCCGGTCCCGGTCCCGGTCCCGGTCCCGGTCCCGGTCCCGGTCCCGGTCCCTCCTTCTCCCGCCCGGCCCCGCCGGTACCGGCTCGGGGCGCCCCCTCCCCCGCGGCGCTGCGGGACCGGCGCGGCCCCACCGGGAGCGCGGAGCCGGCACCGGCTGCACCGGGGGCTGCGGAGCCGGGGGGGCTGCAGGGCGCGGGGGCCCTGGGGGGGGGGCTGGGGCTGCCCGGGGGGCGCTGCCGGTGGCGGGGGGTTCCCTGGGGCTGGCTCTGCACCCCCTGCCTGCACCCCCTGCCTGCACCCCCTCACGTATTCATGTGCACCCCCCCCCCACCTGGCTGTACCCCCTCACCTGCCCGTTCCCCTCTGCCTGCACCCCCTTGCCTGCAGCGCCCTGCCTGCCCTGCCTGCACCCCACGGCCGTGCCCCGCTGTGCAGCTCCGCAGTCCCCGCCGCTGCCGGCCGGGAGCGGGTGCCCGTGCTGCCTGCCCGTGCTGCCTGCGCTGCCTGCCCCTGGGTCCCCATCCTGCAGCGGGGTGGGGGTCCGGGTGCTGCCGCTGCCGGGGTCCCGCCGCAGGCGGTGGGGGGTGGCCGGGGCTGGGGGTGGCCGTGCACAGGCAGGGCCTCCCCCGGGGACACCCGGTGCCGGGTCCCCGATGTCCCCATGCCCTTCCCTGTCCTCCAGCCCGCGGTCCCGCCTGGCCGGGGCTGGCCCGTGGGCGCAGGCACCGTGTGCGACGGGATGCTCGGGACCCCCCACGCCTTGCCCGGCCCCACGGGGGCACTGGGAAGGTCTCACTCCCAAACCGGTGACCGGTGAGGGACAGGGTGGCCGTGGGGCAGTGGACAGGTGGGGTCCCCCGGTTTTCCCCTTCTGGGGAGCCAGGCAGCGGTTCCTGCCACGGGCTGTCCCCTCGGTCCTGCCCTGACGCCGCCCGGTCCCCCGCAGATGCCAGTGAGCCTCTCCACGGCCCTGCGCGTCGTCGGGACCAGCCTCTTCGCCTTGGCGGTGCTGGGGGGCATCCTCGCCGCCTACGTCACCGGGTACCAGTTCATCCACACGGAGAAGCACTACCTCTCCTTCGGGCTCTACGGGGCCATCCTGGGGCTGCACCTCTTCATCCAGAGCCTCTTCGCCTTCCTGGAGCACCGGCGCATGCGGGGCGAGGGGCGGCCGGTGCGGCTGGGGCGCTCGGTGGCCCTCTGCATCGCCGCCTACCAGGAAGATCCCGACTACCTGAAGAAGTGCCTGCGCTCCATCAAGCGCATCGCCTTCCCCGACCTCAAAGTGGTGATGGTGGTGGACGGGAACGGCCCCGACGACACCTACATGCTGGACATCTTCCACGACGTGATGGGCTCTGAGCACGCGGGCAGCTACGTCTGGAGGAGCAACTTCCACGCGTGGGGCGAGGGGGAGACGGAGGCCGGGCTGCGGGAAGGGCTGGCCCGCGTCCAGGCGCTGGTGCGCGGCACCACCTACTCCTGCATCCTACAGAAGTGGGGCGGGAAGCGGGAGGTGATGTACACGGCCTTCCGGGCGCTCGGAGACTCCGTGGACTACGTCCAGGTGGATGCATGGGCAGGGCGGGCACAGGGGGACGTGGGCAGCAGGTGCCCTGCCCGTGCGGCCGGGCAGAGGGGCTGCGGGGGGAGCAGGAGCGGCTGCCTGGCTCCGTCCCCGTGCGCCGGCCACAAGCCACCGGCACCGGGGTTGGGGGTGAAGCGCGAGCCACCACCATGGCGCGAGGGGTCAAGCTCTGCCCACAGCACTGCCCGTGGTGCGGGCAGGAGATGGCGTCACCGCGCGGGGTCCCAGGCCCCCACGTGTGGGTGAGGGGCGGTGGCTGGGGCAGGTCCCCCTGTGGTGCGCGTGGCAGGGCTGGGTGGCCCCGGGGCGGCGGTGGCCGGGCATCGCGGGGCGCTCCGCTCCCTGCCACCGCCTGCCGCTCTCTGGAGCTCTGTCTTGTCTCGCCGGCCGTGGCTTGGGCTTGCCCGGCTGCGGGCTGGGCCGTCTGCCGGGCGTGCGTGGGCGGCGGGAGCGGGGCTCGACGTTCCCTCTGCCCCCAGGTGTGTGACTCAGACACGGTGCTGGACCCCGCCTGCACCGCCGAGATGCTCCGCATCCTGGAGGCCGACCCCCGTGTCGGCGGCGTCGGCGGCGACGTCCAGGTACCGCGGCCGCGAGGGAGGGAGGGCACCCCGGGGCGGCGAGCTCGCCGGCGGGGGCGGGTGCCAGCGGTGCCGGGGCTCACGTCCATCCCCTCCCCAGATCCTGAACAAGTACGACTCGTGGATCTCCTTCCTGAGCAGCGTGCGGTACTGGATGGCCTTCAACGTGGAGCGCGCCTGCCAGTCCTACTTCGGCTGCGTGCAGTGCATCAGCGGACCCCTGGGCATGTACCGCAACGCCCTGCTGCAGCAGTTCCTCGAGGACTGGTACCACCAGACCTTCCTGGGCAGCAAGTGCAGCTTCGGGGACGACCGGCACCTCACCAACCGCGTGCTCAGCCTGGGCTACCAGACCAAGTACACGGCTCGCTCCAAGTGCCTGACGGAGACGCCCACCCGGTACCTGCGCTGGCTGAACCAGCAGACCCGCTGGAGCAAGTCCTACTTCCGCGAGTGGCTCTACAACGCCCTGTGGTTCCACAAGCATCACCTCTGGATGACCTACGAGTCGGTGGTGACCGGCTTCTTCCCCTTCTTCCTCATCGCCACCGTCATCCAGCTCTTCTACCGCGGTCGCATCTGGAACATCCTCCTCTTCCTGCTGACGGTGCAGCTGGTGGGCATCATCAAGGCCACCTACGCCTGCTTCCTGCGCGGCAACGCCGAGATGATCTTCATGTCCCTCTACGCCCTCCTCTACATGTCCAGCCTGCTGCCCGCCAAGATGTTTGCCATCGCCACCATCAACAAGCCCGGCTGGGGCACGTCGGGGCGCCGGACCATCGTGGTTAACTTCGTGGGGCTGCTGCCGGTGTCGGTGTGGGTGGCGGTGCTGCTGGGCGGGCTGGCCTACACCGCCTACAGCCAGGACCTCTTCAGCGAGACCGAGGTGGCCTTCCTCGTCTCCGGCGCCATCCTCTACGCCTGCTACTGGGTGGCCCTGCTCACCCTCTACCTGGCCATCGTCGCCCGGCGCTGCGGCAAGCGGCAGGAGCAGTGCGGGCTGGCCTTCGCCGAGGTCTGACCGCGGGGAGCGCCGGGGTTGGCCCCACGTGCCGAGGACGGGGCGACCGCCGCCGCCGCCCTCCTCGCCTGGCACCAACCCCGGTGCAGCCGGCACTGAGCCATCGGGTGCTGGGCAGCGCTGAGCGCGCCCACCATAGTGTTTCTGATCAAGTCTTGCTTTTTTTTTGTTGTTGTTGTTGTTCTTTTGGTTTGTTTTTTCTTATTACTTTCATTTTTCTGGACAAAGTGGGCTGCTAGCCGGGGAGAGGCCGAGCCGGGGCTGGGCACATCCTCGGTGCCGACGGCATCGTCCCCGTGCCGTACGGAGCACCCCGGCGTGCTGTGCAGAGCGCTGCTGGCCGGGCTCCCCCCACCTCACCGCCGCAGCTGGGCCCTCTGCCCTTCGGTGCTTTTTTTTTTTTTTTTTCCTTTTTGGGGGGGGGGGGGCCACACCTCACAATCCCCCCCCCTCCATGGTGCTATGGCAAAAACGACCCCACGCGGCACCATTTTCCTCCGGCACCGCTGGCTGGTGCTGCCTGCCTCTGCCCCACGGCTGTCGTATGTGCGGGCACGTACCCATGGGGAGCCCCCCCACGGCTCCCTCCAGCCCCTTTCGGGGGGGTCCGGCTGCCCCGGGAGGGCAGCACCTCCCTTCAGCTTTGCCAAAGAGCCAAGGAGGGGGAACCCTGGCACGCAGAAATAGGGGAAACCGTGGCCGCGGCTCGGCCAGAGCGTCGCCGCGGCCCCAAAGGGGCCGCGGTGACGCTCTGGCCAAGCCGCGGCCCCATCGTACCAATCCTGCTGCCTGGGTTGAAGACGAGGAAGAGCCGGTTCCCAACCTTTCCCCTCCCCAGGGAATTTACCCGGTTGTCTCCCCTGGGCCCTCTTTTTGTCAGGGCTTGAAAAAAAAAACCAACCCAACCTTTCTACAAGTGATAATTTAGATGGTTTTGTTTAATTTAATACGAAGTTTTTTAGGAGAATTTTGTAGCTCTTTGGTATTCATACTTATTGCTAATTGTTTGTAAATCTATTTATTTTTTAACCTGCGGGGTTTGTTTTGGTTTTTTGGATTTTTTTTTCATATTTTGGAAAAGTCCTGTTTTTATATCCTGACGGATTTGTCAAAATAAAGACTTGCACAGAGAAAGGGTGGTGTGTGTGGAGGACAGCCCGGGCTCGGAGGAGCTCCCTGCCCCCCCCAGGACCCACCTCACCTGGGATGGCAGCCGGGTTTGTGCCCCAGAGCTGGGCAGCTCTCAGAAACACAGTCAGTATGGGGGAAACAAGTGACCTGGGAAGGGCTCTGGGTGCCCAGACACGGGGACCCAGCACCCCAGGGTGCCCCGGGAGCTCTCCACTTCGGGTAGGGACGAGACCAGGGCCAGTCTTGGATCTTCCCCGAGCCCTGGCTGCAGCGCCTGGGGCTGCCTGGCAGCAGAGCGGAGCTCACGGTCTCCGGCCCGAGTCCTCACACTTTCTTGGGCACGTTGGTGATGATGGGCTTGGGGCGGGTTTTGAAGAGGAGCTTGGTTTTGATGAGGGCGGTGACGGCGTAGCGGGCGTGCGGCCCCGCGGGGCTGGGTTCACCGGCTTCCCGCTTCACCAGGACGGCAAAGGGCTTCTCCAGCTGCACCACCTTCCCGTAGAGGATGTGGTGGCCCACGATGAGCACGGGGACGCCCTGGAGAGAGAGGCGAGAGCCAGAGGGAGAGGGCAAAGGGTGAGAGCTGCCGGGACTGTCCCGGGGCGACGCGGCGCGGGCTGCCTCACCTCCCGGGTGTAGTGCAGGTCTCCCAGGAGGCTCCCTGCCAGCCCGCCGCTCTGCCGGGGCTCGACCTCGCCCTGCAGCTCCACCAGCACCCACTGCGCCAGGCCGCCAGCACCCCCGCTGCGGGCGAGAGAAACACCTGCACCCAGCGGCTCCAACCCCCCGGGGCCGGGCGCAGGATCCGTGTCCCCGTGTCCCCGTCCCCCCCCCCCCCGGGGCCGTGCAGCCCGCGGTGGCCTCACCTGGAGATGACGATCTGCACCATGCTCCGGGCGCTGCAAAGTACCGGCACGGACACGGTCAGCGCGGGGGGGGGGGGGGAAGAGCCCCCGGGCCCCTCACGCCCAGAGCCCCCCCCCCAGCCCCCACCGATCGGGCTCTGGTGCCCTCCAGCGGCCCCGGGGCTGTGGGGCCGGGCCGGGCCCCTCCTCCCGCCTCCCGCTCGCCGCCCGACCCCGGCCCCCCGTCACGGCCCCGGCCCGCTGTGCCGTCCCTCCCCGCCCCGGCCCGGCCCGGCCCCGCTCTCCCCTCACCCCCGCCCGGGCCGGAGCCGCCTCCCGGTAGCGCCCGAATCTCCCGCCGCGCCGCGCTTCTGCTTCCGCTTCCGGTTTGCGCGGCCCCCTCCGCCCCCACCCGAGGCGCCACTTCCGGTTCCGGGTGCGCCGCGCGCACGTGGGGGTTGCGCGGGGCGGAGCGGGGCCGGGGCCGGGCGCGATGGGGGAGTTCGAGGTGCACCGGGTGCGGTTCTTCGGCCTGGTGCCGGCCGGCGTGCGCTGCCTGGCCTGTGAGCCCCGGGGCGGCCGCCTGGCCCTGGCCCGCACCGACGGCGCCGTCGAGGTGTACAACTTCGCCGCCAACTACTTCCAGGAGAGGGTGAGGGCACCGGGCCGGGCCGCGCCGCGGGCTGTGCCGGGCTGTGCCGGGCTTGACGGGGCTGTCCCTCCCCCAGGTCATCCCGGGGAACGAGGCCCGGTCGGTGGAGGCGCTGTGCTGGGCGGCGGGAGACCGGCTCTTCGGGGCGGGCCTCGGCGGGGACATCACCGAGTACGACCTGGCCCGGCTGTGCGCGGCCCGCTCCGTCGATGGCTGCGGGGGGCCCATCTGGAGCATGGCGGCTAACAGCACCGGCACGCAGCTGGCGGTGAGGGCGACCGGCACCGGGCTGGGGAGGGGGGTTCTCCCGGTCCCGTAGCGGGGCCGGCCTGGCCGGGGCAGCGGCGGCGGGGGGAGAGGGTCCGGCTGGCCCGCTGGGGGCTGACTCGGCCCTCCCGCAGATCGGCTGCGAGGACGGCTCCGTTAAGCTCTTCCAAGTGGTGCCCGGGGGGATCCAGTTCGAGCGGAACCTGGACAGGCGGAAAGGTGAGTCCGGGCGCCACGCCGGCATCGCCCCTCCGTCCTTCCCGTCCCTGTTGGCCGCCCGGTCCCGGTGCCCGAGGGGCTGCGGGTCTGCGGGGTCACATCTGGAGCTGCCTTCCCCGCAGGCCGCATCCTGTGCCTCTCCTGGCACCCGTCGGACACTCACATAGCGGCCGGCTCCATCGACATCCTCCGCGTGTTTGACGTCTGTTCAGGTAAGTCGCGCCCCAGGCGGGCAGCCCGGCCTGTCCCCCATCCCCTGCCCCGGGGACCGTCAGCGCCGGCACCCCCCCGTGCCTTTGGGGGTCCCCTTCCCCCCCAACCGTCCTTCCCGCATCTCAGGCCAAACCGTGCAGAGGATCATGGTGAACTACCACGTGCAGAAGGTGAAGCGCGAGTGCATCGTGTGGAGCATCGCCTTCCTCTCCAGCGGCACCGTCGTCACCTCGGACTCCTTTGGGAGGGTGCAGTTCTGGGACTGGGAGCGAGGGACGCTGCTGGAGTCCCACACCATCAGCACCTCGGCCGTCCTCTCGCTGGCCGTGTCGGAGGTAGGCGGCTCCCCCCGTGTCCCCCCGGCAGCTGGGGACCCGTCTTGGCTCCTCCACGCTGGGCTGGAGCTGCCCGGTCCCTGCCTGCCTCCCGGTGCTGCCCTCTCGTTCTGCACCCACAAACCCCGGCCCCGTTTCTCTCACCAGAAAGAGGACAGCATCATCGTGGGCACCTCCACCGGGGCCACCTACCAGTTTCAGCTGCTGCCGGTGAAGATGGGCAGCCTGGAGAAGCGCTGGGTGCGGACGAAGCCCTTCCAGCATCACACCCACGACGTGCGAGCTGTGGCTCACAGCTCCACGGCTCTCATCTCCGGGGGTAGGCCTGCCCGCGGCCGTGAGGAGGGCTTGGGTCTCTCCCCCCGGTACCGGTTCGGCTGATCTCTGCTTGGCTTCCAGGCCTGGACGCCCAGCTGGTGATCCGCCCGCTGATGGAGAAGATGCAGAAGAAGGGCTACGACGCAGCACTCCGCAAATTCACCTTTCCTCACGTGAGTGCCGCTCTGAGCAGGGTCTTGGGGCAGGGTCTTCCTGCGGGAGAAGGCTGGCCCTCCCTGCCCCGCTGGGTGCCCTCCCTGCCCCGCTGGGTGCCCTCCCTGCCCCCAGCGTGTCTGAGGGCTCTTGCTGTGGAGTGAGCGAGTAGGTAGAAGTTGGCAAACTTGTCTTGCTGGTCCTGCTGGGTCTCCGGCTCCCATCCCACGGGACCCAGTCCTTCCTCTCCCCCACCCCGGAGTCTCTGGCACCCCAGGGTGTTTCGACGTTTCGGCTTTGGCCCAGCCCTTTCTCCCAGGCTGCGGGTTCCTGACAGTCTGCCCATTTCCGCACACAGCGACGCCTCGTCTCCTGTGCCAGGAAAGCCCGGCTGCTCCTCTTCCAGTTCTCCCAGCACCTGGAGCTCTGGAGACTTGGCTCTACCAACAAGACTGGTGAGTCGCACGGCGCAGCTCTCGGGTACAAACCCTGTGGCTTCCCTCTCCACAGCCCTGCGCTGGCGTGACGGCCGCGGCCAGGGCGGCATGTGCCCGGGCTGTGCAGCCGGCCTGAGGCTGCGCTCGTGCTCCCGGTGGACCTGGGCCAGGCCCGGGGGGGGGGTTCAGCCCTGGGGGAGGTCGGGGAAGGGTCTGGGCTCTCCCTCAGGCGCTGCTCCCCTGGGATCCCCAGCTGCTCGACAGGACCCGCGTGGTTTCCCCACCGTCACTGACGCACCGCGTGGTTTCTTGTCATCCCAGGAAAGGATGGCGAGGTCCTTCCCTTGTGCCGCATGCCCGAGCACCTCGTGCAGCTCAAGAGCAAGGTAGGGCTGAGCCGGGGCCGGGGTGTGCCTTGGGGCCTGCCCCGCTGCGGGACGGGGCTCGGCAGCCTCCGCTCTCCCTCCGACGGCAGAGCTGCGTGTGCCAGGCTGGCAGGGGCTCTCTTGCGGCCCTGCTCAGCACCTCTGCCTTTTCAGGGTCCAGAGCACATCTACTGCAGCTGTGTCTCACCCTGCGGCAGCTGGGTCGCCTACTCCACGGCCTCCCGCTTCCACCTCTACCGAGTGCAATACGAGGGCGACAGCATCAGCGTTAAGAAGGTGAGGAGTGTGACGGGAGGTCCGGGGGGCTGGCACGGGCCGCGTCGCTCACGGGGAGCGAGGGCGGCAGCGAGAGGTGGCTGCTAGCGCTGCTTTCTCCCCCCTTCAAGGTCCCCAAAGTGCCCAAGCTGCTGCCCCCGGCCTACCAGCTCCAGTTCTCTGCCGACTCCGGCAGCCTCTTCGTCGCCTCCGCTCGAGGCTCCGTCCACGTCCTGCAGCTGCTGGAGCTGGGGGGCTGCAAACTCCTGCACACGTTTCGGCCACCTTCAGGTTCGGGCTGGTGGGGAGCCGGGGCGGGGTTGGGGAGGTGCTGGGGGTCCCTGGGCTCCGTGTCTCCCCCCTGCTGTGGGTGCAGAGGGGGCTGTGGGGCCAAGCGCATCCCCCTTTTCCTGCCCGGTGGCGTGTGGGTCCTTCCCCCCCCCCGGCAGCCTCTGCCCTGCGTTTGTGCCACTCTCGTGGCCTGATGCGGGTGGGGGAGCGGGGCACCCAGATTGATGGGGGGAACGTGGGTCTGGATGTCCCCTGGGGGTGGGTCTGGGGCTCCTTGCAGGCCTGAGCACCCGTTACAGCTGGTGTGGGTGCTTCCGCAGGGTCCCCTGAGGCCGTTTACCTGCTGGCAGCGAGCGCAGATGGGCACTGGGTGGCCGCGGTCAGCGGGGACTGGGCAATCCACATCTACAACCTGAAATGCTTCAAGGTAGGAGCGGGTACGGGAATGACCCCTGCTGCCCTCCTGCCTGGGGGGCCAGCTGACAGCAGGACCCTTCCTGGGAAGCGACTGCTGCGTCCCCGGAGCAGGGCTGGGGGCGGGCGCGTGGGAAGGGAGGGTGAGAGGCGCCCGGTTGCTCCGTCAGCGTGCTGTCCTCTCCTGCCTTGCAGCATCACTGCGCGGTGCCTGCGTACAGCTGCGCGGTGACGGCCCTCGCCATCCACCCCGTCACCAACAACCTCGTTATCGCCTACTCGGACCAGCAGGTAGGAGCTCTCCTGGTTGCAGCCCTCGTGGCTCTGGCCCCTTCCCCGTGGCGCTCTCCTTGGCCTCGGGGCTTTCTGGTCGCACCGCTCGGCAGGAGAGCCGCGGCTCCGGCTGGCACAAGGACCCGGCTGGCCTTCGCTGCTCGCTGTGGCATGGCTGGAGCAGGGGCTGCCAGCGTGCCAGGGTGGTGCCAGGGCGATGCCGGGGAGGACCAGACCCCGCAAACCACCCCCTCTTCCCTCTCCCGCCCCTCCAGCTGTTTGAGTTCAGCATCCCGGAGAAGCAGTACACGGCCTGGAGCCGCATGGTGCAGAACTGCGGGCTGCACAGGGTCTGGCTGGAGAGGGACTCACCCATCACCCACATCACCTTCAACCCCAAGAACCCCTCGCACATCCTGCTCCACGACATCTACATGTTCTGTGTCCTCGACAAGTCCCTGGTGAGCTTGCGTGCCCGGTCAGGAGGGCTGGGGTTGTGCCCAGGGCCTCTCCCTGTCCCAGCTCTCCCCATCCCCGCGGTGGTGCCGAGGCGGCGGTGGTCCGGGCGGCACTGACACGTGCCACGCGCTCTCCTCGCAGCCCCTGCCAGACAACAGTGCCCTCCTGATGAACCAGAGCACCCTGAAGCAGCTCCCAGAGAACGCCAGGCAGCGGCAGCTCCACGCCTTCAAGATCTGCAAGAAGTTCCAGGTGGGTGACGGTGTGGCTGGACGCGTGTCGTCTCGAGGAGGGGGTCCGCAGTCCCCAGCGCAGCACAGCCCCTTGCTGCGATCTCGCAGGCTCCGATTGCCCGGCAGCTCCTGCGGCACAGCCCCCAAACGCTGCCCCTGGTTACGGCTAAGCCGGAGCCGGTAAACCGAGGCTGACACCACGCTCTTTCTCTCCTGCCGCGCAGCCCCTGCTCTTTGCGGATCTGCTGGACGAGAACTGCCTGGTGATGGTGGAGCGGCCCATCATGGACATCAAGACCCAGCTACCGCTGCCCATCCAACAGAAGAAATTTGGCACCTGAGAGCAGAACGAGCTGCTCCGGCTGCAGAAACCGTGTGTGTGTTGCTTTCCTAGGGTGCTGTAGGAATAAACCCCGCTGTTCTGTATGGCTGCAGGCTCAGGCTCGTTCTTGCCCCACGGGGCTACCTGGGCTCGGAGCGGTGGGTCACGTTTGCGCTGGCCTCAACCTAAAGATGCTGCCACCTCATAGGGCTCCCGTGCCCGGTGGTCCTCCCAGGGCTGCGGGGACAAAGCTGCAGCATCAAATCCCAGTTTTTAGCTTTTTTCTCCCCAAACTCCCCCTCCTTTGCACCCCCGAAGGACATCGCCCCATCGCAGAGGAGCGGGCTCTGAGGGAGGAAGGGAAAATTCAGGGTCTAGGAACAGCTTGCCCGCTCGGTCTCCCTAGAACCGAGGTAGGCGAGCAAAGCGCGGTTTTGCTAAGCGGGGCTTTAGGCAGAGCCCGGGAAATGGAGAGCGGGGCGGGAAACAACACACGGGGCGTGGCTTCGCTGGCCCCTCCCTCCCGCGCGACCAATCTGCTGCGATTGGTCGCGCCGGAGGGAGGGGCGGGGCGCCCCAGCCCCGCCTCTCTCGCAACACAGAGCCTACCGCAGCGCGCCATGCGGGCGGGGGCGGGGCCACGGAGCCACGCCCCCTCCTCCAGGCCCCGCCTCTTCTCCCGGTGCGCGGCGGCGGCGGCGGCGGCGGCATGGCCGTGTGGACCCGCGCTTGCAAAGCGGGGCTGCTGGAGCTGCTTCTACGGGAACGTTGGGTGCGGGTAGCCGCTGAGTTAAGCGGCGAAGCGTTGAGCTTGACGGCGGAACCGGGAAGCGGCGAAGCGGCGGTGGTTAACGGCGTGGTTAACGGCAACGCGGAGGCGGCGCCCGGTTGCGTGCGGAGAGTGCGGGTGGTGAAGGCGGAGGCGGGAGGGCTCGGTATCAGCATCAAGGGAGGTCGGGAGAATCGTATGCCGGTGCTCATCTCACGTATCTTCCCGGGGCTGGCGGCGGAACGGAGCGGGGCGCTCCGTCTGGGCGACGCCATCCTTGCCGTTAACGGCGTCGATCTCCGGGATGCCACCCACGATCAAGCCGTCCAGGCGCTGAAGCGAGCCGGGAGGGAGGTCATCCTCGAAGGTACCCACTAACCCCCCACTGCGTTCCCGGTTCTGGCCCCCGGTGCTCCCTCCCTCCTCTCCCGGGTGCCCCCCCCACCCCGTTACCGGGTCCCACGACACCCCCCTGCCGTTGTCACCGGGCTCCCGGAGTCCCCCTTGGGCCCCTTTTCCGGTTGCAGGACCCTTCCCCCCCCCCCGCCCTACCCCGGTCACGGTACCCGTGTGTCCCCCAAAGCCCCCGGTACCGGGGGTGCCCCTGCCTGGCATGGGGACGGGGACGGGGCATCCCCTCCCCGGCCGGGCTGCTCCTGCTTGTGGCGGGATGGGGACCCCTCCCCGCTGGGGACAAGGACCCCCCCGGGTCAGAGCTGGGGTCCCCCGGCTGTGGCATCCCCCCAGGACAGAGCGTCCCCCGTGGCAGCTCTGGGGACGGAGCCCCCCGGGGTGGGAGCTTGTGCCCCCCGAGTGCCCAGGGAGGGCTGTGCTCCCGGGGGTGGGTTTGGGGTCTGCTCGTGTCCCCGTGGACTCCGTGTCCCCCTGGGCTCCGTGCCCACGGTGCAGCCGGCTCAGGGCTGGCCCGGTGGAGCCACCGGCTCCTGCCTGACCTGTTCCCAGCAGCCCGACAAGCTCGGGCAGGACCCGCCTGGCCCGGCGGCGTGCGGTACGGGGCTTGTGCCGTGGGGCGCTGCGCCATGGGCAGCGGGTAGGGCTCGAGCTCCCCGCGCTGCGAGCAGGGGCGGCCTGTGCCAGGTCACGGTGCGGCGTGTGCCGTCCTGGCGAGGCCGTCTGCCCGCTGGTGCGTGGGGCTGGTGCGTGAACACGGCACCCAATGGGTCGCCTGTGCCCGGCTGGGCTGAGCTGACGCCGGTGGCGGGTGCTCCCACTCACCCGCCTGCTCCCGGCGGGCTGCGTCGGCACGAGGGCAGGCAGGTGGGCTCCCTGGCACGGCCGCACCTGGCACGGCGTGGCTCTGTGCCGCTCGGCCACGGCTGGGGGGCTGTGGGGACAAGATGGAGCTGCGGAGTTGGGCTCGGGGCTTAAACGCCCCACGGGGCTGGCAGGTTGGAGGCAGTGAGAGTCCCCACGGGACCCTGTGCCGGATTTGCCATCTCCCCTCCCGTGTCCTTCCCCTGCTCCCGTCTCACGCCACCTGGCCGTTTGATCCTCTCCCGCAGGAGCTCCGGCCCCGTGGCCTGTTTGTCCCTCGCTTCTGCCACGGGCACGGGTGCCGCGGCAGCAGCCCCTTCCCTTCCCGCCAGGGCAGCGACTCTGCTCATCCAATGGCTGCGGCTGCCCCACGGCCCGGGGGGACCATCCGGCGGCTGGCTGGCACCTGCCAGCCCCGGAGAGGAGCTGGGGAAGGCCTCGGCTGCGCCATCCCGCCCCGTCGCTTCTCGCCAGCCCCTGGAGGAGCAGCTGTGCCGGCAGGCAGGGCTCGTGGGCCGGTGCCAGGGCCGGTGGCGGAGCGTGGGGACACCAGCCCTGCACCGGCACCGCGGTGGGGCTTGGCGGCTCCTTGTCCTCGGCTCTGGGTTTTGGCACAGGGGACCCACGCCGGGCGCCTTCCTCCCATGGGCCCACGGCACGCTCCGGCACACTGGGGGAAGGGAGCCCTTCCGCCTCTCTGGGCGAGCTGCGGGCAGAGCTGCCGGCCGGCGGGCAGGCCTGGTGGCCGGCAAAGGGGAAGGCTGGTTGCAAGAGCCGACCCACGTGCAAATGTGGGGAAACCTCTGTGGTATCCCCCCTCTGGGTGGGGGTGCCGGCGGCAGGAGGGGGCTCCGGGCCCGAGGATGGACCGATGCCACCAGCAGCGTGCCGAGGCTCAGCCCTGGTGAGGCCGGTGCTAACCCGACGTTGCCGTGCAGCCAGAGCAGCTGCCTTCCTGCAGCAGGTCGGGCGAGGGGTGCAGGCGGTGGCCGCGTTTCCTTTGCGGTGAGCGCGTAGGCGTGGCGGCAGCGGCTGTGCCGGGGCAGCGGCTGTGCCGGGGCAGCTACGCACCGGCCACCGGCTCACCAGAAGCAGAGGGGGTGGTTGCAGGTGCCGCCGATCTGGTGCCGGTTTTGTGCCCGCTGGGACGAGGTGCTCTGTGCTCCTGCCCGCACCACGGGTGGTTCCCCGAAAGCAGGGAGCTGGTTCTGCCGCTGTCCCCGATGGCAGACGCGGTCTCACACGTCTGCTCAGTGCCGGGACGCGCTTCCTGCGGTGGCCGAGCTGGCCCAGCCTGGCAGCGGCTGCCTGCCGGTCCCAGCTGCCACGAGCCACCAGCGCGGCCACGGCCCTGCCGAGCCCACGGCGCTCAGGGTCCCGCACCTCTGGCTGCCCGGCTCGGCCTCTCGCTCTCCCAGCTCCGCGGGGGCTCTCGGCAAGCCAGGCCTTCGGGAAGGCGACGGCTGTGCCCCGGCGGAGGTCGGCACTGGCACCGTGGGCTGGAGCCCTGCTGGGGGCCGGCTGGAGGGCACCGGGCTCCCGGCCGGTGCTGGAGGCAGCTGCCCACATCTGGCAAACAGCTGCCGAGCGGCCCCGCGGTGGGAGCTGCTGCCCCGCGGCGCTGCCCTGCCCTGCCCAGCCCGGCAGCGGGATTAGGGGTGTGCGGGGACGGCGGTAATCCCGGGATCAGCGCGGCGGGAGGCTAATATTAACTCGTTTGCTGCCCGCAGCAAGGACAAGCGCCTCGTGGCAGCACGTCCCACCCCGCCGCGCTGCTCGGCTCAGCAAATCCGGCAGGAGGGCGGGGGGCCGGGCTGCCCGCTCCCCATCCCTGCCGGCATCTCCCAGCCCACGCCGCAGGCAGGCGTCAGCCCCCACGGCGGGGGGATTTGCAGCGGGCGAGCCCCGGGCCGCGGCAGGCGCCTGCCCACGGGACCGTGGGGTCCGGCAGCAGCGTGACCGGATGAGAGCAGGCCCCGGGCTCCGCCACCATCATCGTTCCCGCTCCGGCAAAGCGCTGGTGGGCTCGGTGGCCCGGCTGCAGTGGGGTGTTCCCTGTCCCCGAGCGGTGGGGAGCGTCACTTCACGGCGGATTCCAGCTTATTTGCTTTATTTTGTTTGTTTTTAACTCCCCGCTGCCCAGGGGTGGGGACGTTGCTGTTCCCGGCACGTTCCTCCTTTGGGGACGGGCTGCTGGGGCTCGGCGCATGCAGGCCGCTCTCTCACGGCATGCGTGCCGGCACCGTGCCGGCCGGGGAGCTGTGTCCGGGGGGGGGCATGGCGGGCGGGGGTCCAGCGCCGGCTGCAGGCGCCGCGTCCCAGACCGCTGTCAGCGCTCGCTCACGGCTTTCCTGCCTGGCCGAGCGTGCCGTCCCGCGGCCTCATCCCCGCTCTGGCAGGCGGCTCGGCTGACGCTCTGTGACACGGTGAAGGCGTTGGCTTTCCCCGAGCGTGGCGGCTGGCGCAGCCGTTGGTGCTGGTGAGCCCGTGGCGGCACCGTGGGCCGGGTGAGCCGGGCTGCCCCGCTCCCGCTCGCCCTGTCTGGAGTTGGGGTGGGCTCCGAGGTGCCGGTGCCTCGCTCGGGGCTCTGCTGCGGCTGGGCCGGGTGGTGCTCGGGGAGGGACGGTGCCGGGGGAATAGGAGCCAGCGCCTCCTTCCTTCCTGCCCGGCCTGGAGAGGAGCGTGGAGCCGGGATGTCCTGGCTGCAAACCCTCCTCCTCCTCCTCGTCCTGCCGGGAGCGGAGGCAGGCTGTCGGCAGGCTGCCGGCAGGCGTGAGCGGCAGCATGGGGTCAGCCCGCCGTCAGCGCCCGCGGCGCTGGAAACTTGGCCGGTGCTGCCCTTGCGGCGCGGCGGCCGGGGCGGGTCAGGATGGGCTGCAGCCTGACCTCCTGCCCGGCCCCATTGTGCCGCGCCGTCTTCCCTTTCCTACGCCCGCGCCGGCAACGGGGATGAGCCGCCGGCGCCTGTCCCCAGGGCTGGCCGAGACCCCGTGCGTGCCGGGAAGGGGGGGACAAGCCACCCCCGCGGTCAGAACGTCCCCGGGGCGCAGGGCTGTGGCACGGGGGTGCAGGACCCCTGCCCGGCCCTAACGCGTCCCCGCCGCTCCCCCCCAGTGAAGTTCATGCGGGAGGTGACCCCCTACATCAAGAAGCCCTCGCTGGTGTCGGACCTGCCGTGGGAGGGGGCTGCCCCGCAGTCGCCCAGCCTGAGCGGCAGCGAGGACTCGGGCTCCCCCCAGCACCAGGGGCCCCGCGACCGCAAGGTGATCCCCCTGAAGATGTGCTTCGCCGCCCGGAACCTCAGCATGCCCGACCTGGAGAACAGGTGAGCGCAGGGGCTGCCCGCGCCCTCCCCCGAGCCCGCTGGTTGCCGCCATGTGGGACCCCCCTCCCTGCGGACCCCCCACCCCCCAACCCCGGGACAGGGCTGGGGGCCGCCCCTCGCCGCAGCCATGACCTCCCGCTTCCCCCACCGAGCCGGGAAAGGAAATTCCGGGGGTTTTGGCTGGGGCCGGGGCTGTGCCGTGCCCTCCTCAGCCCCCCGGGGCAGCCGGCAGCCTCCCCTGCCCACGGAAAGGGGGGCCCTGCAAATCCCCCCCCCCCCCGGCTCTGCCTGCCAGCGGGGCTGGCACCGGGCTGTGCTGGCGGCTCCCCGGCACGGCCGAAACCCCAAACCAGCGTGGCCGGTTTGCGGGGCTGGGCACGGGCAGCGGCACGCTCAGCCGGGCGCTGTCGCTGCCGTCCCACCCAGCGCCGCGTCCCCTCGCAGGCTGATCGAGCTGCACTCGCCGGACAGCAGGAACACCCTGATCCTGCGCTGCAAGGACACGGCGACGGCGCACTCCTGGTTCACGGCCCTGCACGCCAACATCGCCGCCCTGCTCCCCCAGGTCCTGGCCGAGCTCAATGCCATGCTGGGCACCGGCGGTGCCGCGGCCGGCGGCCGGGAGGTGAAGCACATCGCCTGGCTGGCCGAGCAGGTACGCGCCGCCGGGGCCGTCCCGGTTCCCGGGGCTGTGCCAAAAGCGCCGCTCTGGGGACAGGCGCTGCCCGGTGTCGTCCCTGGGGACGGCGGCACCGACGGGGCTGTGGTTGCAGCTGCCGGAGAGCCCTGCCGTCGTCCCGGGCGCTGGGCTCTGCCATCCTGCCGGCTCCCGGCCGGCCCCGGTGAAGACAGCGCTTCCTGTGCCCTCAGCCCCCTCCCGCCGGCATTTCCCGGGGAAGCCGCTCGTCACCCCCTCCCTCACCCTTCAGCCAATTCCCTGCCCGAGCTCGGGGTCAGCCCGGCCGCGGGTGCAGGGAGCGGGGTGCCCGGGGAGCGGTCGGTGCCTGCAGCCCCCGGTGCCCCTCACCGTCTCTTCCAGGCGCGCCTGGACGGAGGGCGGCAGCAGTGGCGGCCAGTCCTCATGGCGGTGACGGAGAAGGACCTGCTGCTGTATGACGGCATGCCCTGGACCAGGGACGCCTGGGCCTCCCCCTGCCACAGCTACCCGCTGGTGGCTACCAGGTGGGCTTGGGGGGCTGGATCCTCCGGCGACCGGCGCCCTCGGCCACATCCAGCTCCTCCGCTTGTGCCTTTCCTGTCCTGTGCCTCCTGCCGGGGGGTGGGATGGGAGGGACACCCCGAAACGCCGATAGGCACGGGGCGGCGCGGTGCTGGCTCTGCCGTCACATCCCTGACCCCCCTCCATCCGTTCTCCCCCTCTGCCCCCACCTCCAGGCTGGTCCACTCGGGCTCAGGCCGCCGCTCGCCCGCCCTGGGCTCAGAGCTCACCTTCGCCACCCGGACGGGCTCTCGCCAGGGCGTGGAGATGCACGTCTTCCGCGTGGAGACCCACCGGGACCTCTCCTCCTGGACGCGCGTCCTCGTCCAGGGCTGCCACGCCGCCGCCGAGCTGATCAAGGAGGTGTCTGTGGGTGAGTGCTGTGGTGGAGGGGGGACACCCCGGGGCTCCCCCCTTCCCTGCTCCAGCTCTGGGGGGGGCCGGTGGGGCCAGGGACCTCTGCTCCGGGGGTCTGGCAGGCGGCGGAGCGGGCAGGGGGGGCTGAGCCCTGCCTGCGCCCGCAGGCTGCACGCTGGGCGGGCAGGAGGTGCAGCTCTGCATCCACTACGAGGGCGGCTTCACCATCTGCCGGGAGGAGGCGGGCGGCAGCGTCCTCTTCCGCTACCCCTACGAGAGGCTGAAGATGTCGGCGGATGACGGCATCCGGACCCTCTACCTGGACTTCGGGGGCCCCGAGGGGGAGCTGGTGAGGAGGGGGCTCACCCCCCTGGTTTGGGGGTCCTCTCCCCCCCCCCGGGGGTGGCTCCTGTTCCCCCCGTCCCTGCAGCGTCACGGCTGCCTGGATGCACTGGGTACCCCTGGTTGGGAGCCCCGGCTGCGAGACCCCCAGTGCCCCCCGCGGGGTTTGGGGTGCCGGTGGGGGGGCTGACACCGTTCTCCATCTCCCCCTCGCCAGGCGCTGGACCTGCACTCCTGCCCCAAGCCCATCGTCTTCATCCTGCACACCTTCCTCTCGGCCAAAGTCACCCGCATGGGGCTGCTGGCGTAGGTGGCCCCGGCCCCCGCCCGCCTCCCCCCACCACACACCAGCTGGGGAAAGCGGGGGGGCTCCCCCCGTCCCCCCCGCCCCACCAGTGCCTTGCCGGGGCCGGGACTCGCCGCCCTGAGAGCTGCCAGGGCCGTGGCAGGGTGGCCGCCCCGGGGGGGGCTGAGCCGCTTCTGCTCTGCGCCGGCCGTCCGGGTCCCCCCCATGTGAGGGGGGGCCGGGGCCCAGACACCAGCTTTAATCCCCCCGAAGCCATCGCTGATCTCACCGCCTGTGCCTTGGAGCGGGGCGAGCCTGGCCCCCCCCTCCCATTGGGGGACCCCCAGCGTCCCGTCCCCCCCACGTGTTTGGGGGAGCCCGGCGCTCTCCCTGCCTTGGGGCTCCCCCCAGAAGGGGTCACATTGTCCCCACATGGGACGGGGGCCCCCCCATTGCTGCAGCACGGGGTCCCCTTGCCCCGCTCAGGGTGGTGGTGGGGGGGTGTCACACGTTTGTCTTACTCGGGGTGCTCACGGGTACACAAGGGTCTGCCCCGGGCACATGCTGGGGTGCAGGCAGGGCCCCCCCACTGCTGCCCCCGGGGGTGGGGCAGGGCAGCGAGCCCCCAAAGCCAGAAACCAGCCGGCGTGTCTCTGCTGCGCTGGGCAGAGGGGCTGGGGCTGCCAGGGCCCCCCCAGACGCCGCAGGCTGTGCCCCCTGCCCGGGCGCTGCCGTGGGGGTCCGGCCCCCCTGCTGCTGGGGGGGGGGGCTCGCAGGCCCCTGCGGGTTTGGGGCAGGACGTGTAGATTGATGCACTTTTGCTTTTTGTACTTTCCCTCCCCCCCCCCGGGGGGGGCAGCTCCTGCACCCCAGGGTGCCGGGGGGAGCCCCAGTACAGCAGGAGTGGGACCCCCGGGCCCCCCCCCCCTCCCAGCTGCGGCCCCGTTACCCCCCGCCGCACTCCTCTGCACACTTTCTGCTTCCGGGGGGGCTGCGCTGGCCGGGGGGGGGCCATGGGGGGCCGTGGGGTGCCGGACCCCCAGCCCGGGGTCACGGCTCGCACACAAGCACTACAGGTCCCGGCCCCCCCCGCCCCGGGCGCCGCACCCCCCCTTCTATTTTTGTATTCTTTGTAAATCGCTATTTATATCAGATTGCCTTTGCTGGGGTCTCTGGGTCTCACTCTGGGGGGGCACGGGGGGGCTGGGGGTGTCACCGTGTGCGTGTCTGCCTGGGGGGGGGGGGCAGCGCTGGGCTGCCCAGTACGAGACTGGGATGCCCTGGAGAGGGGGGGTGCGGGGGGGGGGGCCGGGGTGTCTCTTGTGGTGGGGGCAGCGGGGCCAGCTCGGCTGGGGGGGGCTCGGGGGGCTCGTCGGTGGGTGCAGACACCCGCAGGAGGCTGGGGGGTGCACGGCCGGGCTGGGGGGGCAGCGGCTGGCACCCACCCCCCCCCCGCGGCACAGCTGGGCCCAGGCCCCTCCGGCACCTGTAAGAGCACCCGTGGGGCTGGGGGGGGCAAGGGGTGGGTGGGGGTGTGTGCACACCTATGTGTGCGTGTGTGTGGGGGGGCGCGCGCGTGCATGCACACGTGTGGAGGGGTGTGGGTATGTGTTCACATGGGTACACTGGGGGGGGGGGGGTGCATGGGTTTGCCAGTGTGTGCACACAGGTGGGTTTGTGGGGCGCACACGGGGGTTTGTACGAATGTGCACACACGTGTTTATAGGAGTGTGCACACATGCACACACACACACGTGTTTATAGGAGTGTGCACACATGCACGCACACACACGTGTTTGTAGGAGTGTGCACACATGCACACACACACACGTGTTTATAGGAGTGTGCACACATGCACGCACACACACGTGTTTGTAGGAGTGTGCACACACATGTTTATAGGAGTGTGCACACACACGTGTTTATAGGAGTGTGCACACATGCACACACACGTGTTTGTAGGAGTGTGCACACACACGTGTTTATAGGAGTGTGCGCACACACACACGTGTTTATAGGAGTGTGCACACACACACGTTTATAGGAGTGCGCACACACACGTGTTTATAGGAGTGTGCGCACACACACGTGTTTATAGGAGTGCGCACACACACACGTGTTTATAGGAGTGTGCACACATGCACACACACACGTCTTTGTAGGAGTGTGCACACACACACACGTGTTTGTAGGAGTGTGCACACACACACGTGTTTGCAGGGGGGTGGGTGTGCACACACACACACACACACACACGTATGGGTACTTGTAGGCGTACGTGCGTGTGCCCACACGTGTGTCGGGTGTGCCCACGCGTGCCCTGGCGCATCCCGTGTGTGTGGGCGCCCGAGGGGCGTGGCGCGGGGCGTGGCGCGGGGCGTGGAGGGGCGAGGCGTGGCCCCGCCCCGCGGTGCGGGTGCCGGCGGGTGCCGGCAGGGGGCGCTGGAGCGCACAGCCGCAGTCGCGGGCGGTCCCGCGGGCCCCGCCGCCGCCGCCGCCGGGCCGGGCCGCGCCAGGAGCGGCGACACCGGGCGATGAGATGACAACGTCCACCCTGCAGGTACCGCGGGGGGGCTGCCGGAGCCGGGCCACGGCCTGCGCTTCCCCCGACCCGGGCCCTGGCGGGGAGGGGGGTGGTGGTGGTGGTGTCTCCTCCCGCCCCGCTGTGAGGCCGCGCCGGGGAAAGGCCTCACCCTGCCCCGGTGCCGGCCGGGGAAAGGCCTCACCCTGCCCCGGTGCCGGCCGGGGAAAGGCCTCACCCTGCCCCGGTGCCAGGCCCCGCTGGGGCGGCCTCGTCCTGCCCCGTGCCCTGCCGGGGCGGTGGGACGGAAGGAGGGCCTCGTCCTGCCGGGCGCTGCGGACGGGACCCCCGCGGGCTGCCGCGCTGCGAGCAGGCCCGGCCCAGCCCGGCCCGGCCCCCTCGGGGGTGGGGAAGGGCCTCTCCCGGCCCCGGTGCCGCTCCCCCGCTCACGGCCCCGCGCCCTCCCCCCGCCAGAAAGCCATCGACCTGGTCACCAAAGCCACCGAGGAGGACAAGGCCAAGAACTACGAGGAGGCGCTGCGGCTGTACCAACACGCCGTGGAGTACTTCCTGCACGCCATCAAATGTGAGACGGGGCCGGTGTTCCCCCCCCTCCCCGCTAACAGCCCGGGGGGCTCCAGAGGGGCTCGCGGGGTCGCTGGCCGTGGCACGGGGCCACGGGTGACGCTTGGGGGTCTCTGCAGATGAGGCTCACAGCGACAAGGCGAAGGAGAGCATCCGAGCCAAGTGCGTGCAGTACCTGGACCGGGCGGAGAAGCTGAAGGAGTACCTGCGCAGCAAGGACAAGCAGGGCAAGAAGCCGGTCAAAGAGTCCCAGAATGACAACAAGGGGTGCGTGGGGGTGCGAGGGTCCCCCCCGGTCTGATGGCGGAGCTGGCAGGACCCTGCTGCCACAGCAGGGCCGGTCCCGTTCCTGACCAACGTCCCCTCTCCCCAGGAGCGACAGTGACAGCGAGGGCGAGAACCCCGAGAAGAAGAAGCTGCAGGAGCAGCTGATGGGTGAGGGGCTGCGGTGGGCACGGTTGCGCTGGCTGTCTGCAGGATTCCCCAACAGCTGCGGGGAGGGGGACAGGCTGTGAGACGGGGCCCAGGGGTGCTCCGGGGTGAGGGGCAGGGGGGTTGGCGTGGGAGGGGGGCGTTGGTGGGGTGGAGGGGTGAGGTGGGATGGGGCCTTTGGCTCTCCTGGCCCTGGCTGACGTCAGGAGCGTGGTGCCCGTCTCTGCGGGGCCGTGTGAACAGAGCCGCCCCCCCCGGCAGGTGCCATCATGATGGAGAAGCCCAATGTGCGGTGGAGTGACGTGGCCGGCCTGGAGGGAGCCAAGGAAGCCCTGAAGGAAGCCGTGATCCTGCCCATCAAGTTCCCGCACTTGTTTACCGGTGAGTGTCACAGCAGCACCACGGTGCTGTGGGGTGGTGGCAGGGGTGAGCGCGTACAGGGAGGTGACCCCGAGTTCCTGTGGCCCACGCGGATCCGGCCTGTGCAGGGAAGGGGGAGCTGTGAGGTTGGCTACTGTTGCAGGGAAGCGCACGCCCTGGCGAGGGATCCTGCTCTTCGGGCCCCCTGGCACCGGCAAGTCCTACTTGGCCAAGGCTGTGGCCACCGAGGCCAACAACTCCACCTTCTTCTCCGTGTCCTCCTCGGACCTGATGTCGAAGTGGCTGGGAGAGAGTGAGAAGTAAGCTGGCAGCAAGGTTGCGTGGCTGCTGCAGGCCGGCTCCTGGCCTCCGCGCTGGCTGAGCTCTGGCCGGGGCGGAGGAGCCACCAGCATCAGTGAACCCCCCGTTAATGCAGATAACGGGTCCCAGGGGGAGCACAGCCCTGCGGAGGCTCCACAGCCGGGGGACGGCCCTTCTCCCGCCATGGCACAGGGTTGCCGGGGTGGGCAGGAGCAGGAGGAGCCGGTGGTGCATGAGGCTGCTCGCCCCGGGGCTCCGGGTGGTGCCGGTGCTGTGGAGGGTCCCTGAGCAGGGACCCTGTCCCCTGCCTTTGTGCCCAGGCTGGTGAAGAACCTCTTTGAGCTGGCGAGGCAGCACAAGCCCTCCATCATCTTCATCGATGAGGTGGACTCGCTGTGTGGCTCCCGCAACGAGAACGAGAGCGAGGCGGCCCGGCGCATCAAGACGGAGTTCCTGGTGCAGATGCAGGGTGCGTGGTGCTTCCTGGCAGCACGAGCCGGCGCGGGTGGGGGGGGGGGGGGCCGGGGCGAGGGGAGCTGGGTGGGGCGGGTGGGTGTGGGAGAAGCTGCCGGACGCCCACGGCTCCCTGGGGATTGCTCTGAGCTGTCTGCCTGCCGTCTGCCTGGGCAGGTGTGGGGAACAGCAGCGATGGGATCCTGGTGCTGGGTGCCACCAACATCCCCTGGGTGCTGGACTCGGCCATCAGGAGAAGGTGAGCAGGACACGACTTCCCCTCCTGCTCCCAGACCTGCGGGGGCAGGGTCAGGCAGGGTCTGGCAGCGTGGGGCTCACCCCCTGCCTCCTGCCTGCACTGCCCTCAGGTTCGAGAAGCGCATCTACATCCCGCTGCCCGAGGAGGCAGCCCGGGCCCAGATGTTCAAGCTGCACCTTGGCAACACCCCGCACTGCCTGACAGAGGCCAACATCCAGGAGCTGGCCCGCAAGACCGACGGCTACTCGGGGGCTGACATCAGCATCATTGTGCGGGACGCCCTGATGCAACCTGTCCGCAAGGTGCAGTCGGCCACCCACTTCAAGAAGGTGAGTGGGGGGCTGCTCACATACACACGGGGGGGGGGGGGGCGGGGGTCCATGCCCCCAGGGAGGCCCCCACGGACGGTGTTGGTGCCGCGGCCCCCGTCCTGCCCGCGAGCACCGTGCCGCCTGGCTCTGCCGCAGGTCCGCGGTCCCTCCCGCACCACCCCCGGCGCCTTCGTGGATGACCTCTTGACACCGTGCTCGCCCGGCGACCCAGGCGCCACCGAGATGACCTGGATGGAGGTGCCCAGCGACAAGCTGATGGAGCCCATCGTCTGCATGGTGAGTGTGGCCACCACGGCGGCACCGCAGGGCTGGGCAACTGTCCTGCCAGGGGAGGGCTGGCACCGGCACACCACCACCACCACGTCCTAATCCTTGCTCCAGAGCAGCCGCCTGCCTCTCCCCTGGCCAAGGGCTGGGCTGTGACTCCTGGGGGTGGGCACGGTTCCTCGCTCCCCAGGGGGAATCCTGGAGCCCCCAGTGGGGTGCTGAGTCCCCCGGGCAGGGCTGGGTGCTGGGGAAGGGCCAGGCACCCCCTCCCCGTGCCACCCCTACGCCTGGTCTCAGCTGCCCACCCTGTCCCTGTGTTGCAGTCGGACATGCTGCGCTCGCTGGCCACCACCCGCCCCACCGTGAACGCTGACGATCTCCTCAAGGTGAAGAAATTCACGGAGGATTTTGGCCAGGAAGGTTAAAGGGGGGGGTGCGTGTGGGGGGGGAGGGTGTGGGGCTGGGGCAGCCATGCCAGCCAGGCCCCCGCCGTGCCCCCTGCCATGCCGGCCGTGCCAAACAGGTTCATCTTCTGCTCACTACTCACCCCATCGCACCGCAGCACCCGGCACGGCGTGGGCAGCATGGCCCGGGGCGGGCTGACACTACCGGGGGGGGGCCCCGTGCATGGCCTGGGCAGCCGGGTGCTCCCCCTGGCTGCGCCCCACTCTTCTTCCTGCTCTTTTTTTTTATTTTTTAACTTAATGCTGCTTTGGGTTCTGTCTTGTTTATATGAAAATAAAAACAATCGAAAAGCTTCAGCTGGTGCCCAGCCCCTCCCTGAGGCTCTGACCGCAGTGGGAGACCCAGCCTGGCCCCCCCCAGCCCCGATACCGCACTGCCCCAGGGCTGAGGCCTCTGGCTCTGCCTGTGCTGCTGCCGCTTGCAGGCAGGAGGCCCCGGGCGCTGCTGTCTGTCCCCAGGTGGGGTGTGGGGCTGCCCGTGCTCTGGCCGCCCCAGAGGTTTGTGCCTGTGGGGCTGCTCAGGGCTTTGCCCCCCCCCCCAAGCCCCTGAAGGCTCCTGCCAGCCGGTGACCACCCCCCCCCCAGCAGCCCCTGGCTCAGCCCTGCTGCCCCCCATCCCTGTGCCCCGTGCTGTGCTCAGCTCCTGGCCTCGGCTGCCACCCTCCACCACAGCACCTCGCCCAGCACCCCTCACCCTCTGCTTGCCTACGCTGCAACCCTGGGCCCAAACGACCCTCCCCCCCCGCAGCAGATTCCTAGAGCCAGAACAATTTCAGGTGCAAGATGGAGCAGGGGCCCAGGTTCCCCATGGCCACCCCCCCCGCCTGCCCAGGAAGGGCCGGGAGCCGCGCTGAGGCCTCACAGTGTGTATTAGTGCCTGCGGTAAAGCCGAGTGGGAGCCCGCCGGCAGCTCCACGCTGCTTATTTCGCCAGGGTACGGCTGGGCACCCAGCACCACGCTGGAGGAGCCCCAGGGCCCGGGCAGACACCCGGGGCTGTGCCGTGGCTCTGCTCCAGAGATGCAGGGCACAGGGACAGCCGGTGGCTGGGCACCTGCCTGCTGGGGCGGCGGGCGTCAGTCCAGGAGCTCCATCCAGCCCACGTTGGTGAAGGTGCGGGTGTCCATCCGGTCGATGTAGAGGATCCCGTCCAGGTGGTCCATCTCGTGCTGGATGATGCGGGCGGCCCAGCCTGTCGCCTCCCAGCTCACCGGCTCCCCGTGCTCGTCCACGCCTGCTGCCCGGGAGAGCGGCGGTCAGGGGGGCTGCGGGGGACAATGCAGGGGGTGTGTGTGTGTGGGGGTGTGTGGGGGAACCCGTGGTAGTGGGGAGCAGGGAAGGGCAGAACCGGGGCTGGGAAGAACCCCCCCCGGGGTAGCGGGTAGAACGGGGCTGTGCTGGTCAGCCCTCCTCCCCATTCCCCCGGGGGTCTCGTACCGGAGACGTGGACGGCCCAGTGGCGCGGCACGTAGGCGGAGAAGCCCTTGAGGCTGGCGCAGCCCTCGGGGGCGGTGACGAGACGGGAGTCGAGGACGCGGAGCGCGGGGTTGACGAGCAGGCGGAGCGGGAAGGGCTCGATGCGGTGGGCGCGGCGCATCTCCGGCGGGTACCGGCCGCAGCGGGCGGGGGACAGCTCGGCGGCGAAGACGCGCAGCGGTACGCCCAGCTGCGGGGCGCTCAGCCCCAGGCACGGCCCTCGCCGCAACCCGGCCGCCAGCGCCGCCCGCAGCTTCCGTAGCTCGGGACCGCCCAGCCGCTCCGGTCCCACGGCGGCGGCGGCGGCGCGAAGCACCGGGGCGCCCACCTGGCAGGGATCGGCGAAAGGCGGAGCGGGCGGACCCAGCACCCGCCGCCGCAACGCCCGCCAGTACGAGCGTTCCCGTTGTCCCCAGCCCGTCGCGTCCCCGCACCCGCGGCCCGGGGGTCCCGGCCGGGCCCGTCCCGCCACCCTCCGCCCCGCCGCCAGCGCCGCCGCCATGGCCCGGCCTGCGCGCGCAGCTACGGGAGCCGCGGGGGGACACGGCCGGAGGGGACAGCGCCCCCTGGCGGCGGGGAGGAGAGACACACCGCCCGGGGCAGGCAGGAGCGGGGCGGGGGGGGGGGGGGATGGCGGGACGGGACGGGACACAGCCCGGTGCAGGCAGGAGGTCCCACGGGTGCAGGCAGCGGGAAAACAGGCAGGGACCGGCACCACTCCACTCCCAAGGAACGAGGGTCGCGGGGGTGACACAGCCGCAGCCCCGCTAGTCCGTGGCTGCGGGGGCATCCGGCAGCAAAGCCCCCCCGTGCGGGCTCTGTGCAGGCGGGGGCTCCCCGGGAACGGCTTCCTCTTCCCCCTCCGGGTGCGGGGTGCTCTCCTGGACCCGCTCCTCCTCGCTGGGTGCCGGCAGGAGGAAAATCAGCGGCTCCCTGAGGGCACCGACGTCGATACGGCCCAGACGGCCGAAGCGCTGGAGCTGGGTGGGGGGGACGCCTGCCAGACAAGGGAGAGGGGGCTCAGGTGGGGGCCCCCCAAGAGTGACAACAGCAGGACAGAACCCAATATGTCTCATGGGTGGAGGGGGGGATCCACGGGTGGGGGGGCAGAGCCGCAATAGCGGCTCTGCCCCCCCACCCGTGGGTCCCCCCCACCCACGAAATGTAATTTCCCGGGGGGTCTCACCCAACGCCTGAGCGATCTGTGCCGGGGGAAAGAGGACCTGGAGGCAGCGGTTGAGGTAGGGCAACAGATCTTCCAAAAAAGCCGTGCAGAAGTGGGCAAAGAGCTCCTGCTCCCGGCCGCTGAACGCCGCCTCCTCCGCCCGGTGAAAGGCCAGGATGGTTTTGGTCACCTGGGATGAAAGGAGAGAGGGGTTAAGAGTCATTAATTCCTCGGAGAGTCGTTAATTCTCTCCCGCAGACGACTCCCCCAACCACAGGGACAAGGGGAAATCGATGGGACGAGGTCAAGCGTGTCAGGTTCAACAAGGCTCAGTGCCGCACCTCGAGGATTGCGTTCAGTTTTGGACCCCTCGCTACAAAAAACCAAAAAGACATTTTGGTGCTGGAGCGTGTCTAATTAATGGCAATGAAGTGGTGAAGGGTCTGGAGAACAAGTGCGATGAGGAGCGACTGAGAGAACTGGGGTTTAGCCTGGAGAGAAGGAGATTGAGGGGAGATCTGATCGCTCTCTGGTCTCTTTTCCCAAGTGACAAGCGATAGGAAGAGAGGAAATGGCCTCAAATTGCGCCGAGCAGGTTTAGATTGAATATCAGGAAAAATTTCTTCACCCAAAGGGTTGTGAAGCGCTGGAACAGGCTGCCCAGGGAAGCGGTGGATTCGCCATCCCTGGGGGGATTTAACAGACCTGTAGGTGTGGTGCTTGGGGACAGGGGTTAGTGCTGACTCGGCAGCGCTGGCCTAACTCGATGATCTTAAAGGTTTCCAACCGAACCGATTCCATGACTCTATGCTGTGAACACTCGGAGCAGGACGAGCCCGTCCCCGTGTTCTCCCGGGACATGGCCCAGCTCCGTCCCCCACCTCACCTCGCCGAGCGCGTCCTCCAGGCAGGCGGTGACGTCCTGGGCCAGGGCGATGGGGCAGCAGAGCCGCAGGTCGTTGAAGGCGACGAGGAGGCCGTTGAGGAAGCAGGCGAGGGGCGGGAAGTCCAGCAGCACCATGGGCGGCTGCAGCGTCCCCGGCTGGGCCGTGGGCACCGGCACCCCCGCGCCGCCCCCCAGGACGGCCGGGGCGGAGATGAGCGTGTAGGAATTCATCTCCTCCCGAAACTTCTCCACCGCCTCCTCCACCGCCTTCTCGAAAGCGGCAGCGGCCACGCGCTGGAAGAGGGGGGCCAGCTGCCCACGGAAATCGGCCCCCACCCTGCTGAAGGAGAGGCCGAAGTACATGCACTGCCCCAGCAAAGAGTCCAGGCGGCCGCCCACCCCGCGCCGGAGATCGCGTTCCAGCGTCCGCAGGAACTCGGAGACCTTCTGCAGCACCCAGCCGTGGAAGATGGCCCCCTCGTTGAGGGCCTGCCCCTCGGGGGGCAGGAGCGGCTCCTCGTCGGAGAAGATGGCGCGATACTGGGTGACGATGTCGAAGAGGTGGACGCGGCAGGCCTCGATGGTCTTGGTGATGTGGAAGTAGGGGTCGTCGTCAGGGATGGAGGCTTGGATGGAGCGCAGCCAGGCATCCCGTGCCTGCAGGAACTTGATGCGCAGCTCGGCCTCTGTGAAGACATCCATGCGCCGCAGGTAGCCGATGACCCGCAGGCAGGCCGGCAGCTGGATGTTGGTGCGGAGCTGCTGGATGAGCTGGTTCAGCATCAGCTGGGAGGACTGGCGCACCTCGTCCACGATGCCCTGGGGTGCGAGAGAGGCTTCAGCCGCGGGGCTGAGGGGCGGCCGCGGGGCCGGGGCAGAGCGGGGCCTACCTGGATCACGGGGATGCCGCTGTGCTTCCTCTCCAGCCGGCGCACGTAGGCAGCGAGTTCCAGCGCCTCCTCGTAGTAGCCATTGCGGACGCAGGTGTCCATGAGCTGCGGGATCTCCAGGATCTCCAGGATCTCCGTGTGCCGGTTCAGCGTCAGGCTGTTCATGCGCCGGCTGCAGGCGATCTCCTCGGCATCGCGCATGAAGTTCCTGCGGGACCAGGATGGGATCAGCACGAGGGTCCCCCCAGCAGCGGGTGGGCCCCGGGACCCTCCCACCCACGCTGGCCGGTCCCAGCGTCGCCCAGGGCCCCCTCCCAGCCCCGATCCTCCCCGGCCCAGCCCCAGGACCCCCCTCCCCGGGGTCGCTCCCACCGACACCCTCTCCCATCCCTGCTCCTTTTTGCCGTCCCTTCTCCCTCATTTCCACCCGTGCCTTCCCCGCCCCGGCCCCGCTGACCCCGGTCTCACCGAAGCCCTTAGCGGCCCCCCCCCCCGCCCCGGTCCCGGTCCCCGCACCGGCAGGCGTCCTGGAGGGCGGGCAGGCGGCCCAGCAGGCTGCCGAGGCGGCTCTCGATGCCGCCGAAGCCGCGGCCGGCGCGGCCGGTGCACTCTGCGGAGCGGATGAAGGCCCGGTAGTGCTCGAAGGCCAGGCGGCGCGTCTCCACCCCCACCCGCGCCCGCTCCGCCGCCAGCCGCGCCGGTTCCCGGCCCAGCTCCGCCAGCCCCAGCGCCGCCAGCTCGGCCACGTATGCGGAGAGCTCGGGGCTGGCGGGCCCCGCCGCCGCCGGGCCGCGCAGCCAGGCCAGCAGCCGGGCCTCCTCCGCAGCCGCCGCCGCCATCGCGCCGCTCTGGCCGGCCGCTCCCCACGGGCCGCCGCGCCACTTCCGGTCCCGCAGCTTCCGGTTCCGCCGGTTCCGGTTCCGGCGCGGCCCCGCGTGTGCGGTGCGGGGCGATGCGGCCGCTGACGGAGGCGGAGACACGGGCGGTGTTCGAGAAGCTGGGCAGATAGTGAGGGGCCGGGGCAGCGGCGGGCGGGGGACGGGCACCGGCACCGGGCACCGAGCACCGGGGGGGGGGGGGGCTGCGGCTGCGGCTGCGGCGGGAGGGGACCGGGACCGGGCTCACGGCGTCTGTCCCCGCAGCATCGGTGAGAACATCCAGCTGCTGGTGGACCGGCCCGATGGCACCTACTGCTTCCGCCTGCACCGCGACCGCGTCTACTACCTGAGGTGAGCGGGGCCGGGGGGGGCACTGGGACAGCGCGGGGGGGCCCGGCGGGGCGGGGGGGGCCTGGTGCCGGTCTGCCCGGGGCCGCTCCAGCGCTGCCCCCGTGTTCCCCCCAGCGAGAAGCTGCTGAAGGTGGCTGCCAGCATCCCCCGGGACAGCCTGGTGTCACTGGGCACCTGCTTCGGGAAGTTCACCAAGACGCAGAAGTTCCGGCTCAGCGTCACGGCCCTGGATTTCCTCGCGCCCTACGCCAAGGTGGGACACGGCCCCCCCCGGCCGGCCCCTGCCCGCGCCCGGCCCCTCACTGCTCCGCTCCTCTCTTGCAGTACAAGGTGTGGGTGAAGCCCGGCTCCGAGCAGTCCTTCCTCTACGGCAACCACGTCCTGAAGTCGGGCCTGGGTCGTATCACGGAGAACACGGCCCAGTACCAGGGCGTGGTGGTGTACTCCATGGCCGACGTCCCGCTGGTGAGTGGCCGGCGCAGCCCCTGCGCTGTCCAGGGCTGGGGTGCGGGGGGAAGGAAACTCTCTCACCTCTCCTTCACCCCCCTCCCAGGGCTTCGGCGTGGCTGCCAAGTCGACCCAGGAGTGCCGGAAGGTGGACCCCATGGCCATCGTGGTGTTCCACCAGGCCGACGTCGGGGAGTACGTGCGGAACGAGGACACGCTGACCTAAGGGCCCTGGAGCGTTTCTGGGCGGAACGGACCTTGTCCTGCACCGTGGGTGCAGCAGCGGCACAGGGAGCCGTGGGAGCGACCCCGAACAGGGCGGAGGGGCTGGGAGCCGCCAGCGCGTGGCCCCGCACCCCGGGGGGCCGCTGCCACCGCGAGGAGGAGCTCCCCCCGCGCCAGACTGGCTCCTACCATCACATAAAGCCCGTTCCTTCTCCCAGAGTGCCTGTTGTCTGGTGCGGAGCCTCGGGGGGGCGGGCCAGCATGACACCACAGGGGAGAAGCCCCATGCTGGGTTCGGCGGAGGAGCCCGGGGGGGAGGCTCACAGCCCGGGGGGAGCCCTCAGAAGCCGGCAGCTTCTGGGAGGGAGGGAGGGGGCAGGCAGCTGCCTGCACGGCGGGGCTGGTTTTGCCCGCGCTGGCAGAGGATGGAGGGCAGGCAGCAGGCTGTGATCGCTTCCCAGAGTGTGTGCCAGGGGTTCCTTTATTGGGTGTCGGGTAGAACAGGGATGTTGGGACATCGTAACAACGGGTAGGGTTGTAACAAACTGACTTGGCACACAAAGCTCAGGTGACCGCGTCGTGCTTTTCTTCTGTTGGGATTTCAGCCGAGGCAGGGCTAGAGCTGGAGGCAGGAGTGGGAGAACTCTCCTTCCTCCTCCCCCAGGCAGGATTCAGCCTTCCCTCCTGCTCTGCGAAGGAGCGGCTCGGTTACCGAGCGCTGCAGGCAGCGGTCCTGCCTGCGTTTGTGGGTGCTGCTAGCACTTCTGCCTGCTGGAGGTTTGCACGTTGAAGAGGCGCTTCAAGAAGTAGAGCTGCAGGACCCCGGAGAGGACAATGACGCAGCTCTGAGCCATCGACCACCAGTTGACGTAGTTGTAGTTGGACTCCAGGAGGAAGGAGTCGGCCCCCTTCCGCATCCGGGCGAAGTTGTAGAACCGCCACATGTGGAAGATGTGGAGCTGCAGCTTCCGGATGCTGACCTGCGGGAGAGGTGGGCGCTGGGCTGCAGCAGAGCCTGGCGCTGGCAGAGCCGCCCCGGGAGCTGCCCACCGAGCTCAGCGCTGAGTTACGCCGCAGCTCAGCCAGCGGCAAATGCCCTTCTGGGTTCCCTTGGGAGGATGTGCCCGTCCCCGCTGCATTGGAGCACCCTGCGGTCGCCTTGACACTCACCTCGATGGCCTCCAGGGTGTTGTTCAGCTCTTTCCTCTCTTCCGGCTGCTTGTTTTCCTTGTCAAAGCCTTCGTAGTAGACACCGAAGTTAAGATACACCTGCATGAAGCCAAAGTGGTTTTTCTGGTTGTCCAGGCACAGCTGGTAGAAACCTGCAGAGAGAAGCGGGGACGGTTGTTCCCCAGGTAGAAGAGCCGCTGTCAGGCAGACCCGTCCCCAGCGCTCGACCCTCATCCTCCCCGTTCGGAACGGATCAGCGCTCTGTGAAGCACAAGCCAGGCCCGGAGCCGCTGGCCAGGAACCGGCACCCCCAGACACCAGGCTCCTGCCTGCCTGCAGCTGGGCCAGGCAGGGACCGGGGCGGCAGGACCTGTCTCCTTGGTGAGGAAGTTGATCTGTCCTCGCACGTGCTGGGAAACGCCAAGCTGGAGGCCGTTGGGGTCGCTCGCCGTGGCCAGGATGTTCCTGTTGTTGCCAATCCCCGTTGCCCGCTGGACCTGGAGGTAGGAAACACCTGAGGGGTGTTTGCGGGCCTGACTCTGCACCCAGGAAACAGATGGGAGCCCACGGGAGCTGGTTTGGGGCGCGGGGGACGCCACTGCCTTCATTACTGCGAGCTGAGGGTGCTGCCTGCACCCCGAGGCTGGGAAGAGCTTCCAGCGAGCTGCACCAACCCACAGCCCTGGGTAACGAACCCCGCGGTTCCCAACGCTGCTCACGGTGCTGCGGGTGCCCGCACACGTCTCCCACCCCACCGGCCCACCCTGGCTCCCCGCCACCCGGCTCGGGTGCTGCCGGCACTGCCGCAGCCGGTGCTGCTGGCCGCTGGAGCGTCAGGAGATGGAGCTGTGCCGAGTCCCAGGGCCGGGCCATGTTCCCCCCGGGCTGCTCTGCCAAGCGCAGAGCCAGGGGAAGCCGCCAGCGCCGGGCACAGCCGTGCCTCGGCTCTCCTTCAACCAGCCTAGTGTAAACAGGAGATAAAAGGGCTGCAGTTTCCCCTGGGGGAAGGGGACGGAGCGCAGGGACAAGCTGTGCCCGAGACCTTCGGCGTGCCTTCCAGCGGCGGCTCAGAGGAGAGCCAAGGGCTGTGCAACAGCCTCCGGCCAGCCCAGCGAAGGGCAGAGCTCCCCGCAGTGCCGGGACCCCCCGCAGCTCTCTGTGAGTGAGCTCCATGTGCTCGGGCACCGCGTCTGGAGCTCTTGGCACCACTTTATGGTTTTAAAACTGGTATTTAAAAAAATAAATGGGATTGGTGATGGAAATGGCCTAAAAAAGCACAGTCCCTGAGATGAAGCATCCAAGTGACTGCAACCATTCCCTGTCTCAATCGAGGACCTTCCCTGCGCAGGGCAAACCGCCTCTGCCCTGGGGGCTGTGGGTCTGGCGTTCAGCCGGCACGCGTTATTCATCCCACGGCGTCTCCTTCTGCCCATCAGCCTGGTCGCAGGACTAAGGCGACGGAGGATTGCCCACCGCAGCGCCTGCCGCACCCTCGGAGGAGGCAGCTGGTGCTGGCCGCAGAGCCGTCGCGCAGGATTGATCCAGCACAGCCATTCCCTGCCCCGTCGGCAGCTGCACCGCGCCGACCCCTTCCCGGGCTGCGTCCCACCGCACTCACCTCATAGCTGAAGAAGAAATTGCCGCTCTGGTGCGCAAACTGCCAGAAGCACTCCACGGCACCAGCGGGGATGACGATGGCGAAGTCATAGCGATCCGCCCCGCGGAAGAGGGGCTCCTGGCCGGACCCGCTCAGGGGCTCAGTCCTGGGGCAGCCGGCGGGGCCCAGCAGCAGCGCCAGCAGCGCCAGCAGCAGCATCCTGCTTCCCGGCCTCCAGCGCTCCCTCCCGTCGGGGCAGGGCAGGAGCGGGGACCTGAGGTGGCAGGGGTAATCATTAACCGTGCCCCCGTCTGCTCGGCCGTGGCACTGGGCAGCGCCGGGAGGAGCGTGGCACAGGCTCTGCTCCCCAAGGTGATCTCGGTGCGGAGCAGGAGCTGGTCCGGCTCGCGCAGGTTAGAGCTTGCCCACCCAAGCCCATTGGCAGGGTCCCCAGCCAGCCCCAACACCGCCAGCCTGTGTCTTGTGAACAAGCAAATTCAGCAGGAAAAGTGTTTACTCCAAGAAACTTCCCAGTTTCTTAGAATAAAGCCTTGGGCTGCCACACCTTCCCCACGCAGCCTGGGGCAAGAGCCTGGCGCAGGGAAGGGGAGAATGGGCTTAGACCCACGCACTGCGGCTGCCTCTCCTCCCTCCTGGGCACCATCCTGGCACAACCACTGGGCACTGCCTGATGCTGGCAAGTGCTGGTCCGGTGTGCAGCTCACATCAAGGCTCCCCCCTCCCCAGAACGGGCCTCTGCAAGCGCAGGGTGCTCCTCGTCCACCCAGGCTGCCCCCACCCCAGGGAATCCCTCTTACAGGCAGGAGGGGAGGGGAAAGGTGCAGCCGGGTGACAGGGGAGGCTCCTTCAGCAGCTGCTGCCGAAGGACAGAGGGGAAGCAGGTGGTTCCAAGCAGACTTCTCCCCAGCCCGGCTCTGCAGGAGTGCAGTGAAGAGGTGAAGATGCCCCATTGCTCCCCCACCCTTTGACTTTGGCAGGAATTAGGCCGGAAGGTTCTGCTGCATGGCGGCATCTCACACCTTCAGGGCTGTGCCGCCCCAAACACCTGCCGACAACACCCCCAGGAGGCTGACGGGGAGGCACCATGTTCCTGGGGCAGCGTGTGGCCTGGCAGGGTACGAGTTCACACTTAGTACAACTCCTGATGTCCAACAAGAAAGGAACTTTATTTTACAGAAGACTGCTCAGACATTGACTCCGGCTTTGACACCCGAAGGCAGGAAACACGCAGCACCCTCAGAGCTCACACGCTTGCAGGGACTGCACACAGGAGGAGGACGGTACCAGAAGACATGACCAAAACCAGTAAGCACTGGAACTTATAACATGGGAACAACTGACATTTAAGTACTGGAAAAAAAAAAAATGTTTTTAAAGCCTCAATGCTGGGAGGGAGAAATTCCCCACTCGCAGACTAGCTGTTTACAAAGCAGAAAGAAATGTGGAACAAAAAAAAAAAAAAACAAGAAAATCCAAGCAGACCACCTTGCCCAAATTTCTTCTTCTCCCCAGAAGCTCTGGGATTATGTGCTGCCCCTCTCCCACAGGGGACTGAGTGCAAACGGGTGAAACAAGCCATTCACGGTTCAGACAATTAAAACACATAAACACAGCCACAGGTGGGATCCTCGTGCCATCTGACAGCGTCTGAGCCAAGACAACCATCACTTCAGCAGCCCATCGAGTCAGGATTCATCCTACAAAGGCTGCAGTTGTCAGGTGGAAAAGGAAGTCCCAATCCAGGCTGTTTCCAAGTGCGTGCAATCAGGCTGCGTGGCTTCTGCCAAGCGCAGAACACCTAAACCCTGCAGCTACAACTCGAGAACCAAGCTCCTCAGTTCTCGTCAGACGTAGTTTCCATCTGCCGCGGCAGTCTCGGGTACCCCGAGGCAGAGGGGCTCACCACGCTGGCCCCAACATGCATCAGGGCAAGCGCAGCAGCCTCCTCACTACTGCTTCAGTCCATCTTTCTAAAGAAAAATAAGAAGATTTTTGCACTGAAGGTCCCGTGGCTCCCATCTTTAGAGGATTCCCAGCTTTTTCATGGTCCGCCAGCGATCCTTGATCATCACCGCCGTGCGGTTCTCAAAGGGGTATTTCTGGCAAATGGCTTTCCATCTTCCTTCTCCAAACTTCTTCACGCCCTCTTTGATCCACTCGCTCTCTTGTATTGTCCATTTCTACAAAAGAGGACACAAGCAGCGTTCCGTGAGTACGGCGTGCGGTTTCAGGGAGGAGCTGCATTTGGCAGAGAACCATGCTGCAGCTCCTTCCCAGCACGTTACCTTCCCTTTATCATCTGTGCTAGTAACGTGGAGGAGAGGCAGCGATGTCCTGTAATAGCACACGCTATGCTCCATAATCATGTCACGGTAGATGTGCTCTCATAACTGTTAAAGTCAGAGAAGCGCTCAGCTCCAGCACAAGCTCAGGAGCAGTTCTGCTTCCCAAAGCACAATACTGATCACGTAAGAGAAGAGTTACCTTTTGATACAACAGCACACATCACAAAGTACTCACTGCCTACACCCTGCATAACAGCACACAAATAGAGTGTTAAAAAACCCATGATCTGCAAGTTCAGGTCTGCAGGTCCCCTGAATTTATGTATTGGAGGCAAAATGTGAAATAATAGAAGCAAGCAGTAACCGGGAACTGTAACCTGGCGTACAGCAGCACAGGAGCCAGCAGCCATCTGCTGACAAGCGAGGGTGAGAGAGTTCCTGGTAGCACCAAACGCGGGACCTCATCCCAGGTAAGGCTGCCGTACGCCTGTCCCTCACCCGAGCGAGATACTGAACGTCTCCGGCACACAGGGAAGACAGCAAACCTAGCTCCGAGCCACGTGCAGCAAGGAAGAGGGACGTCACGCGGGTGCCCAGCGCCTGGCACGTGGGAGGCGCACAGCTTTACCCAACTGGGCTGTTTTAACAGAGGAACTCCGGCTGGCTCTGCGAATGCGAAGACCGGCACAACTCGGATCAAGCCTAGACACCACACGCACCGCTTTCCAGCCCAGCCTCCGGTGCTCCGATTAACACACCGCAGCAGCTCGCCCTGCCGTACTGAACTGCAGGCTGCCGAGCAGCGGAGTATCCTCACCCATGTATCACAAACTGTCCGATAGTTTGCTCTCCTATATGGACATGTCCTGATTTCAGGCTTACTGAAAGGACTTAAGGGCTCCACATTACCTGTTTCTTGGAACCAAACACTGTAGTGTTGTGGCTGTTCGTCCCAAAGGATGCTGAAAAACAAAGCAAGAAGATTCCATTTCACCATACCTGGGGAGGCACAGACCTCCTCCAGGGACTACCTTGGGCTTAACTGCTGAACTACTGTCAGCCCATGAGGAGAGCGTCCCCCAAGAGACAATAAACCCAAATTCCTTTATCCCTCCCTTTTCTGCAGCTACAGCACGCACAGCATTTCCGTTTCAAGCCCCAACTGCTTTATGTGAAAGCTTTCCAGTAAGATCTGTCTTGTTCTAAACTAGCCAGCACGTCAAGAACAGGGGCACCTGTCCAGGATGTGGCTGTGCTGTATGCTGAGGCTGGAGTTAGATGTCCAGTGTCCACCCCTTTTCACCAGCTAAGCTGCGTATCGAGCTGCAAAGGGAACTGGACTGGAAAACTCATCTGGCTGAACCTAACCTTTATTTCCTGGCACTAAAGAGGGAATGAGGAAAGAGGGGTATTTCCAGTATTTCCATCCTGTAAGCTAAGCGTGATGGGTCTGACGCTTGAACAGGAGGTTTTGGCATGCACCGCGGGTCAGAGGTACAGAGAACCAAGAGCTCAGAGCTGGACAGCTCCTATTTTCTCAGGCTTTTAGGATTTCTGGTTTCAAAATTCAGTCACGCAGGAGGTAGCAAGAGCCCCGTGAATGAGCCCCAAAGCCAGGATCATCATCGATTACCACCTGCCCCAGGGGCTCCGTTCTTACCTGCATCTGAGAAGAGCTCATCCTCGTCACTCCAACTGTCTTTTTCTTCTTTGCCATACAAGCTGTTCCACCTTCCTTGGAAGGACCTGAAAGCAGGCAAGCATTTACTTTGGCTACTGGCTAGGGAGAGTGTTCAGGGGGAGAGGGTGCAGGGACGCCAGGAGCACAGCAGGCAAGCCTGCCATGAGCACACAGTGCGGAGAAATGTGCCCTTAAAGCAATATATAAACACGCCACCACCTCCTCCCCTCCCTCAGAGGTGGGGTGAATCCTTAGGAGCCCCGAGCTGAAGGTATGGCGTGCAATATATACGCAAATATACGTGGAGCATTGCATTTTGCAGCCAGCATTTGCAAAACCAAGTGACTGGGTATTGACTACACAATTAAGCACTTACAGCAGACACACACACACAGCTGGACTTCCCAGGCCTTCGTGTCCCACACAGACTTGCCAACGGCTCAGGGCAGAAGCCTTTGGCCTTCCCGAGCAGCACTGAATTCTTACTGTTTCACCACTAACACTACTGAGGCCAAGCAAGCTCCAGAGGCCTCTCTGTGAGATCAAGCGCCTCAATGCTGTCACCTGCTTCCAGTCCTCAAGCACAGACTTGTGAGGTGAAATTAAGTCTGTTAAAAAAACCCCACCCAACTTCAAAAGGTTCACCCCGGCTGTCACATCCAATACAACTGAAGCCATTTGTGGCACCAGGAAAAGAACTGTTCTCTACTCTCTAGACTTGACGTTGCACTGTCGAGCGCCTCTTTCTTGCACATAAACACTGGAGAACCAGCCACCAGAGATGCACACGATTAGATTTCCAGACAGACGCCATGAGCACCACTGCTACTGCGAGCCCTGACGCTTCCAAGGCTTCAAGACATGACAGCCACCCCGGCAGCATGGACAATACGGCTCTTTCCAGGTGAGCTGGAAACCAGCTTGCGCAGCAGCAGGGCTGAAACTCCAGAACCACTCAAGCCAGTGGCAGCCGCGCAGCAGTTCCTGATCCGGCACCAACCCTCGCTTTCAGCACCCGGCGCGGGATGGGAAGGCGGCACACCCGAGCCACGAGCCCGGCCCCTCCCTAGGGCGGTCAGACACAGCATTCCGCTCTGGGAGAGTTCACAAAACATCGTCCTATTGCCACAACGTTCCCCAGTGCCCTCAAAATACAGTCCAGACATATCCTGGGGACGGCAGTGTCAGCTGCAATGTACTACCGGGAAGAGGCGGAAGAGATCAAGTGTCACCACTTGCAAGTCCTTGAAAAAGGAAATTTATTAAGTAAAATTCCCAGAATGACTCTAGGAAGGGGACAACACAGGGGTGGAAATCCCTTCTCGGCGTCATCCCTGACAATTAGTGTCACCCTGAACAAGACACACCAGCGAGGTGTCAGAGATCTCATTGTTTGCATCGATGCCAGCTATGCTGCAGCACATCTCTACTTGCAACCCCTCTCCCGAGCTTCGGAGAAAGACACTCCATCTCCAGAGCAGCCAAGTTACACAGAGCGCTGAGATCTCTACTTCAAAACCAAACCTTTGTGTTCTTGGCCTTCTTAAGCCAGGAACCACGGGAAATTGTGTTCTAAGTATCTTTTCAAACACATCAAGCTCTCCTCAGTCCTCCCAGTTTCACTCCTGGGGATCAAAAACATCGTTACTGCTGCCTGCTATGCAACTTCACCAAGCAAGAGCGACTCCAACACGTAAGGAGGAAACTTTGTTACGCCCTTGTTATGGCCTACAGGAGATACTCCTGGGACTCCAAGAGTCTCACATCAGTGTTAGTTTCAGCCTTCGGCAGGTAAGCCTACTTTGCCACCTTCTGTGGGAAACCCTTATAAAAAGGAAGAACCCTAACACAGCCCCACCTCTTATTGCAGTCATTTCAGCCTTGAGGTAAGCGATAACTCATACTGAAGAAACAGTCAGAAAGCTACAACTAGGAGTTTCTTAACCAACACAGGTTTCAGGAAAAAAGAGCTTAAGCGAGGTCAGTGCTGTATTTCTCAAGAGGTGGAAAGGAGAGTCTAATCTGTTCCACACGATGCACCTATGAACTCTTTCCAGCTTCAGCATCACTAACCAGAGTGCAGAGACAGGCGTTACCTGCGATACGCATGCTGGAATCCCTACCACTACTAATTGCAGTACCTCTGACTCGCTGCCAGTGGAAGCTGGATCATTTTCTCTTCTCCATTAACCAAACAGTAATGCGTAAGGACAACAGAGCATTTACTTTACCCAGTTCCACATCTGCTAGCGGACCAGGACGGTCAATATACTCATCTTGAATTAAAGATAGAGGTTTTGGTTGTTCACGCTACCCACATCAGCTGCAAGTCAAAAGATTGGGTGCAGATTAGAATATACCACAAGAGATGGGCTTCATACTTGGCACTCTTAGTAGATACAGGCTGGTCATGCAATTTCTGAACAGGTCTGGAAGCAGAAGATACAACTGGCTCCTGGGAAGAGTCTGGGCTCTCACTTGACTCGCTGTACTGGCTGTCTTGCTCCATGACCAGTTTGCTTATGGTCAACAAGCGTTTGCCCTTACGGGATATTTCAGGAGGGTCTGAGACCTCAGAATCTCGATTCTCCTCTTCTTTCCGTCTCTTGGTTCTGTGGGATACAGAAGGAGACAGTTGCTTGGGGAAAGAAAAGTCTGTTTCGTCCAGTTTGGTGAAGAGTGCATCAGAATCCTGGGAGTCCGACAGGATCTTGAAAGCTTCTCTCAGAACAGAAATCCCATACGCGGTTACAGTTCCAGAAGGCTGCCTACAAAATAAACAGAACTGAGCAGGTTGTAAAGATTTCACCAAGGTGGCTCCACTTCACCAAAGTCAGGCTTTTCCCCTATGGTGTGACCCTCAACAATTGACCCTGGGGTGCAAATAAAAATCTACTGAAGCAGGCATTCCCAACCCTTCAGTCTGCCCTGCCTCTGAACGGTGCAGCGTACCGGCGAAGCAGCTCTGGACAGAACATGGCCACGCTCCCTGCTAGGGACAGCGCCGGCCGCCCTTCTGCTATCGTTGACTATGGGCTGAACCACACGGATACCAAACCCTGCTCCATGAGAGCAAACCTTCTGGCAGGCACTGCCCTCCCTCCCTACTTTACAAAAGTACTACATATCTTCAGAAAAAAAAAAAACCCAACACCTTAACGTTGTTACTTTACAGAAGTCTTACACCGATAGCCTTTGGGGCTTGCTGGGGCAGACCTGCCTGGGCTGGCATTCGGGGAAGTTAAGAGCTCCCTGGACAGAGCAAACTACCCCTTGGAAGAGAACTGCTGCCAAACTTCATCCATAACACGGGGCCAGAATCCTCTGCCCACCTTTCCGAGTCCCTGAAGGACACTCCTGGAAGCTCTGGAGCTGCTGCTGCTGCTGGTTCTTTAGATATTTCCATAGGCTCTGAAGCATCTTCCAAGATATTAACCGCTGCTATTATATGCTCAGGAGTTGCTGCTGGGTCAGTAGCTCCTTCCATTGGCTCGGGAGCTGCTGCAGAGTCACTAGCTCCTTCTGCAGGCTCAGGAGCTGCTGCGGCATCATCTACCCTTTCTGCAAGGCTGGGAGCTCCCTCCAGGTCTTTCACTGTTTCCGCGGGCTCTGCAGCTCCTGCCGGGCCCTTTGCCCTCCTTGAGGGCTCCGGAGCTGCTGCCTGGTCCTTCAGCCCATTCGCAGACTCAGGAGTCACCGACGAGCATTTTGGTTCTTTGGCATGTTCTGAATTCAAAGTCTTCTTCATTATCTTGGACAGGAAAAAAAGCACATAACCATTACAAAGATGATTCCCTGTACTGCCATCCCATTTTATCCCCGTCCCAAGGGTGTTTTAAGCTGCTACTTGCAGTTCAATCGACACCACGCACAGAGTAGGTGTTTATCAGTTAAAACTTTAAATCGAGTCTGTTCGTGTTACAAGTATTTTGAATTTAACCTGCCTAAACTCTAACTCATTACTGGCACTGAAGGCACGTAGAAGCCAAACTACCGTATTTCAGGTAAAAACAGGAAGCCAGGTAAGCAGGGCAGACACGTACCGTCAGCAGCAGAGGCTCCGAATCGTCCACGTAGGTCTTCAGGAACTGAAACACGCTCTGCTGGAAGTTCTTGTAAGAGAAGTTTTTGACCACTGGATGAGCGAAATTCTTCTCTCGGATGACAGCCAGCAGCTCATTCCTCTTTTTCTAGAGGAGAGGCAAGAACGCTCGGAATAGGTACAAGGGAATAAACAACAGTGGCAGGAGCTAGGCTCTGAGCATCGGGCCCTTCCCACCTCACGTTCTCCAGGCCCAGCTAATTTACACTGAGAGAAGGTTGGGACGAGGCCGGGGGAGCCATCGCGTTTCAGCAGCTCTGACTTTTTGCTTGTTCCAGCGCCCAAGACACTGCAGAAACAGGAACAGGGCCTCCTTCTGCTTCTAGAGCCAGCCCTTCGTACGGACTCGCGCTCTGCATGTGAGCTTGAGTTTGCCTCGAGGCAAAGGATGAAGGCTGACGCCTGGAAGGCCCGTGAAGGCATGCGAGGGAACATCAGTAACGGAGGGAGCTCCAAAGCTACGATCAACATGCTTTAGGAATGCGTAACGCTGAGGGTCCACCTTCCAGGCAGGACTCTTTCCACCTCATCACCCTCACCCTTTCTTCTCGTTCAGGTTTCCCCAAGAGGCACGTTTCTGAGGGAAAGCTTTTATTCCTGTGATACGGGTCACGAGTCCCTCCCCAGTACCTCATAAGACAAACCAGACCACCCCCAAAGATCCCCGCTCCCCAATATCCCGCCAGACGCATCGCACAGTCCTCAAACAGCCGTCTCTCATTCCGGCACAGACCCACCTGGCTTCTGGGCTCCTTCCCCATGTGCCTCTTGACAATTCTGGATGCTTTATCAAACTCTCTGTTTTTGATGCACACAATAACAGCCTACAGAAGAAAACAAATACCAGTTTCTCTGTTGACATCGAATTGACCAAACTCTCTACATCAGCTCTGGGAAAGCACGTATAACAATCAAGCATGGCACACAGGTAACAGCTTAGTACCAGCTCACACCGAGAAGCAACTTCTATGTTAACTGATGAAGTGGCACATACACTGAAGATGGGCGTTTGTAAATCAACTATTTACCATCAAAAACTATGGTATTCTACACGTGAGGCAATTCCCGCTGTGATTTACACAAGACCTTTTCAAGACAAAAGACAAGCAGAGTATTTATTGAAAAAGAAAAAGGTCTTACAGCTTCCTTCACCATCTTCTGAACAGCTTCCATCGTCTTCTCAGCCACAGAGAATTCTCTCTGAATGAGCTCCAGGACACCGATCGCTGATTCGAGAGGGGTGAGCTCTGACTCTTTATCGAAGGTGCAATCTGCAAGAGTTCGCAGCCGTTGGTTTGCCAGGCGCTCGCAGCGACGCCTTAGACAGTGCGACTGCAAATTCTAGACCTACTGAGGATGAAGAAGGGAGGGAACCGCAGGCTGACGGCCAGGCAGCTAACCTGTGCAAGATCCCCCCCCCACAGGCACAGGAAACTACAGAAGCACCACTGGGCTACAAATAACTGATCCGGGGGGGAGCATTTCAGCAGCTGTGAGCTCAGAGAGCGGGACGGCCCTGGAGTGTGGGTGTGAGCACGCTGCTCTCAGCTGAGGGCAACAGCAGTGTGACGCAGGCACAAACAGGCACGCTCTGGCCCCTCACCCCCAGGGAAAGCTCCTACAGCTTAACGGCTTCAGCCCAGACCTCTGCTCCCTGCAGAAGTGCCGCTGCCAGGAGCTGCCGGGACACCGCCCCAGCACGGGGCACGCTGCGGCTGCGGGAGCAGGCTGGAGCCAAGCCTGGGGCTTCCCCAGGGCCGTGCAGGGGGGGCCGGGGGGACCCACCGAGGTTCTCGCCTTCCTCAATCCGCGACAGGAGTTGCATTATGCGCAGCATCTGGGACACCATGGGCTCCTTCTCCAGGGGCCGCACGAGCAGCGCTGTGGGACAAGGCGGGTTACGCAGGGACAGCACGGCCGGGCCCGGCGCCCCCAGCCCCGCTGCCCCTCACCGCGGCCCGGCCCCGTCCCCAGGCCGCCCCCGCCCCGCGAGCCCCCGGGCCCGGCCCGCGCGGCCCACCCTGCATGACGTCGCGGAGCTGGCGGAAGTCGCGGTTCCGCCCGGAGCGGTAGGCCGCCATGGCCTTGTGGAAGTAGAACTGCAGGACCCAGCCGTTCACCGTCTCCTCGGGGACGCCGCCCCGCGCCGCCATCCCCTCCCGCCGGGCCCCGCGCGCCCGTTTCCCCACCATCCCGCCAGGAACTGACGTACAGCCCCGGCGGAAGTGACGATTACGCCGAGCCGCCGCCCCGCCCCCGGCGCCGTAGCCGTATCACGCAGCAGGTGCCTGCCGCGACCGACATGCACCGCGCCAGCCCCGCCGCGCCTACAGCTCCCGGCGTGCACCGCGCCAGCCCCGCCGGGTCGGACTGGCGCCCTCTGCCGGGCTGGCGGGGCGCTGCAGGGCCGGTCTTGGCAGGCAGGGGCACTGCAGGCAGGGGCAGGGGCACTGCAGGCAGGGGCACTGCAGGCAGGGGCACAGCTGGCCACGTCCCTCGGGGCAGGGTACCCACCCGCTGCCCACACTGCCCGGCCCCGTGGGGAGAAGCCCTGCCAGCCCGAGGCCTCCCCGAGCAGGGCAGGGGACGCGGGGCAGGGTGTGCCACCAGCCTGCCCAGACCTCGGCCACACCGCTGCCCTGGCAGCCCTGCCCTCGCCGGCACCGCAGCACGGAGGCACGGTAGAACGGCTCCGCACGAAGCCAAGCAGCACATACGCTCTGTAGGGTTGTACGAGCGCCGAGGTTGTTCTCCACCTGCCAAAAGGTAAACGCGGAGCAAGGGGCGGGAGAAGGACACCCTCCTCGTGCTCTTCCAACTGCGAGTGTCGCTCTCCCTGCAGAAACGGTATTTTCTGGAGCACTGGTTACTTATTTCAGCTGGGAAGAGGAACCAGAAGGGAAGCGGCCATCCATAAATGATGAGAGATCCCCTGACCCGAGTGTTTCCGAGACGTCTGTTAAACTTGTCCCGGTGCCACAGCAGTCAGTCAGTGCCACCTCTGCCAGCACCAACGGGTGCTCAGAGCTGACGGGCGAGGCAGAGCCGGGCTGCGTTGCGAAGCGGGAGCCGTCCTGCAGAGCCACGTTGCTCGGGGGCTGCGACAGAAACGGCAACGGAAGCCGCACCGTGCACCTGCCCGGCCTCACGGGCTGCCGCCCTAGGGCAGGGGAGGGGGAGCACTGGCACCCAACTCGGGGCGGGACATTAGGGCGTAAGCACAACCTGCTGTTGGAGACGGGACCGAACACTTCAAGCATTAGAGTTGTTATTTTTTACTTTGGGTTGTTGGGTTTTTTTAAACTTTATGCTCTTTTATTCTAGTCTTTTGAACAGGCAGGACATCCCTGCTGTTCTCTGCCACTCCAGGGTCTGTCTCACTCGGAGGCGGTGGGGCTTTGGCCCCAGGAACATCGCTGACAGTGTTCTGGAGAGCACCTCACCTGCGGGGGGAAAGCACGTGAACATTCCCCTCGCATTAGGTTATCCAGGATACTCCCTGCCCTCCGGCCCTGGCCAGAGGAGAAGGAAACGCACATGAGAAAAATCCACGTGTCAAATGGAAAACAGTAAAACTGGGAGGGATTTTTTTTTTTTATTCGCAAACAAAGGGAGATAAAAATAATCTGTGCAAGAAAGAAGGGTGGCGGTTCAGCTCGGGCAGCGTGACTGCCCTGGGGAGTGCAAGCGCAGGGAGGGGGCTGCGTGAGTGGGACGCGGTACAGCCGTGTCATAGGGCCAGTCCCTGCTGTTAAACGTTAGGAAGGATGCAGAGAGAGATACCGATGGCTGCTTCCTGAGCTGAGAGGAGATGATGGAGCAACACGTTTTCATTAGAATACTTTTCCGTATGAAATGTTAACAAGCAAAATGGTTTTGCTCTTTTTCTGTCACAAGATGCAAGAACAGGTGACAGGGCTAGGACTCCTGAATTTCACCGTTCTCCCCCTGATTCCAGGAGAGGTTGATGGGCCACAGCAATAGCGTGTGGGCCTGGTTGTCCTCACGGCCTTTCAAACGCTGCCCCTGCTCTCCTGACTCCAAACTCCATGTTTTCTGAAAGGCTCAGCAGCTCCTGCACCCAAGACACACACCGCCCCAACTAGGTGCGCCAGCCACTTTGGCAGATTCCACCAGCCCGGTACAGGTTTTAGGATTTTGAGCCATTTCATTTATTTCTGCTCAAAGATGAGAAAAGAGAGTCCCTGGAGTCCTCTTCCAAGGGGAACGAAGCAAGCTTGCTCTCCGAAGCCATTCAGGGACTGCCTGCCTTCTCCGAGTCAGGTTTCAATGGGGAAAGCAGCAGAGCTGTTGCTCAGCAGGTCCACCTCCTCAGCCTCCTGCTTCTGTTGCAGGACCCCTGCTGCTGCCATTGCCCCCGCCTCGTGCCCACCAGCATCTCCTCAGTCAAGGTGTCGTCCCCTCAGCTCTCCCAGCAGGGCTGCTCAGGAAGTAGATGACTTCCCACCCTGTTGGATGGAACCACTCCAGGTTAGGACAGACCAATGAGGTTCCTGCGGTCCCTAGGACAGTTCGGACAGCAGCAGCTGACGGAGTGGCAGCGTGGTCATGCTGACAGATGTCAGGGAGCAGTAATCACCACGGCCGGGCCGCGGGGCAGCTGAGAAGGTGCTAATCTGCCCAGGAGCTGCTGGAGCCAGGAGAGGGCATGTGACAGGGGCCGCAGCCTTGGAGTCTCAATCAAGGCTCCCTTCCCACGCAGTTCCATGGCTTGCCTGGGCCAGTTGTGCATTAACAGCACCCAGCACTGGGAAACGAGCCTGAAATTGTGATTTCCAGAGTAAAAGCAGAAATACAACCCCTGAATTTTCTATGATAAATTAAAAGGAAGGAGGGATCATGGAAGCAGGCAGTGGAACTGGAATGCAAGTGGCCTCGCTGTCCAGTTTCACCGAATCCTTGCCTGGTGCCATCATCAATTTTTTCAGGAAAAGGTTGGGTGTTTCACGTGCCAAAAGAAACACCGGGCAGGAAGGCACAAATTACCGTCACATTTGTGCTTTTTAGTCTTAACTAGTTGATTTATGGATTTTGATGAAGTGATTACAGATGAAACAAAACATTCCGGGGAACAAGATCTGCACGTTGCTGTGGTCTCGTGTCTTTCTGTATGAGTTACAGTGGAAAAGAAAACAGGAAAATCAGCCAGGGCACCTGGTCACCACGCACTCCTTTCTCTTCTCTATCATAGAGCACCGGCTGCGTGCGCAGTGCTGCACCAAACAGAAGACAGCAGCACCTGCCCTAAAGGGCTTGCTCTGTAGACACGTGGCAGATTTCTGACTTCTGTTTGGGCTCGATAATGGTAAGGAAGAGCAGCGACTGAATTCTATTGCTCAATAAAAAAAATACAGAAGTCATTTGTTACCATACTTGTTATTTGCATTGCTAGTGTGCCTAGAAAGCCTGGTCACGGACCAGGGTGCCACCGTGCTATGCACAAGTGCAAAACAGATACTGCACCAGGTAGTCTTAGAAAGGCAGCGGACAGCTACAGAAAACCAGGCAGCAACGAAGCAGTGGAAGAGGGAAATGTTGAGGAGAGTAATGAGGTTGCTTTGCAAAATACCGGGTCAAAGCGAGAGGGCAGAGTGGTCTTTGCAGCAGCTCTGTGTGAAATGATACACGACTGCACTTGTCAAGGCCAGGAAGAGGACGGTGTGGCAATGGGGGTGCATGATGATGAAGTCCCATGTCAGAGCCTGACAGGGGTGGAGGGGGCTTCCCCCTTAGAAATGTTACTCAGTAAGGGAACTGCAAGGTTGTATTTCATGTTAGTGCAAGGAGCTAGAAATGATTCCAAGGGGATACTTGGGTTACGTACGGAATCAGGGAAACATCCCTAACGACTGAAAAAAAGATACAGGAATGATTGGAAGAAGAGTAAGCTCAATATTTAAGCTACGTTGAGACCGAGCTATTGATTAGGTAACAACAGGGAAAGACTTTAACAATATACAAATATCTGGTTAAGTAAATGTATGGACTTGCCCACATAGAGAAGATACCTGAATTTGCATTTACAGGTGAAGTATCTGTGTTACTCTGAAATAGCTGGAGAGGTCGCCGGGAGGTCTGCCCCCTCCAGCCTGTAACAGAGCTAGAGCGGAAAAGGAGGGCAAGGATTTCAAGAACAGCGTGACTTTAGCAGCTGCTTTGCATACCCAAGCATGTACAGGCAGAGCGCTGGGTCTGGCCGCGCTACCGACAAGCAGAAACCCCAGGTTGCTGGGCCAGCAGAGTATGAGTAAGAACTCTGATGACAGACTACAAGCTCGTGGGGAAGCACAAGGCAGTAAACGCACTTATGAAGACAAACACTCTTTTATGCAGCTGTGAGAACCAAGACTCTTAACATACCAGGGAACAGTCTGCTTGAGGAAGTCACCACCTCACCGGGTACCAAAGGATGTGAAACACTCAGTCAAGTTCAGCTATTGCTGTGGTATAACCAGATTTACGGCTTACTTCCCAGACAGAGAATGCACTGACAGCAGGAGATGACTGGCACCCTACACAAATTAGATGGATCTGACTGAAATGCCTTCTGTCCCCGCACTTTACCCTTTACCTAGAACAGCGGCTTTATTTCCTTACTACTTCTCTGGCTGCACCTCGATCCCTGTTTCCTTGTAAAAAACCAGCAGAACAAGGCCAGGATAAGCCAGTGTATGAAAAACAGCCGCCGTGCCAGAATTTCAGCCATTTGCAAAGGTTGTGCATTACAACTGGAATTGGATTAGAGACTATGGTTGGCAGGCACCACTGGAGCAATTTCCTTCTCTCCAGTACTAAAAGATACCCTTCTTTCTTACCAGAGAGTGACCTAGAAGATTTCTTTGACATGCAACCCAGGATCTTCAAGGAGCTAACCTGCCTTTGGACTGAAGTGGTTGTGGACAGATAGCACGGTCAGTTAGGATAACATCTTTGAGCTGATAAACCTCCCAGACTGTACCATTGAGTACATCTCATTTCCACAGAGATCCCAGCTTAGCGGCAAGTCAGGTATGAGTACCTGCTTCACTGGAGCTCCTTGTAAAATCCCAACTGTAGCAAATGGCACGGATATTAGCCTGCTCAAATTCCCTTTGCATATACCTTTAATCTTTAGCCAGCATTGGTAATAGTATTAGCACTTCTTACAACATAGGGCGTTTCTGCCGCCTCAGCAGTTCTGTTAAAACAGACCACTGTCCAGTGTTATACCTGCACTGCAAGTGTAAAAAAAATAAATTCCACAGCCATGGATGTGAGTTCATAAATGAAAACCATCAAGTTTACAAGTTACTTGGGTTCCTGAGCTACCAAACAGTCTCTCTGTCCCTAAACCTGTTCAATGTGTCTGCCAGGGAAGAGAGAACTCACCAAGCGACTCACGTCAGATTTGCACATGAACACTTTCTTTTAGGAACTGATACAAATGCAGCACTCTGAGGACATTAGAGCGTTGGCTCAGTTTAAAGATCTGTGAGACAACCATCTATTTTATACACAGGCAGAAAGAATCAAAACAAAAGGAGCAGCGAAAAAGCCGTTCCAGTTGGCAGCGGAATCGAAAGCCCACCAAAGCAGCACTACAGCTCAGCCAAGGGACCTGACGAATGGCTCTTGCCAGCGCACATCCCGTGCGCTTTCCCGATTAAACAGCCGCTTCCTGTCATCCCCGTCCGCGCACCCACCGCAGCTGGCTGGCACCGCGCGTTCAGCAGTGCCGCACCGTCCGCCCAACCGCAGACGTCTGCGGGTCGGCTCTGAGTGAGCTCGGCCGGTCCCTGACAGGAACAGGCGATCCCGGTTCCCACAGCATTTCCCTTCAGCCGCCCAACACGGACCGGGAGAGTTACCAGAGGCTGGGGACGGACACCGGGCACTGCCCTGGGCAGGCTGCTGCTGCTGGGCACCTCGCTCTCCGGCGGCCCCGCTGAGGTGGGCAGAGCGCCCCGGGAGGGCTCGGGAGGAGCCGGGGGCAGCCGTGGCCCGGAACAGGCCGCCTGAGGCGAGGCGAGGCCAGGCGAAGCGAAGCCCGGCGCCTTCCCGCCCTGTCGCTCTGGCCGCTCCCTATTGGCCCACGCCCGGCGCCGCGCCCTCCCATTGGCTGCAGCCGGCACCACCAGTCGCCCCACCACCGTTGCCGCTAGCTCCTCATTGGCCGGCGGACTCGGCCGGGAGCCGCCGCGCGCCGTTAGCTATAGGGGGCGGGGCGGGGGCGTCCGTCATCGGTACGGTGGCTGTCGTGGGCCAAGCTTGTTCCGCGAAACTGCCGGCGGCCAGCATGGAGCCCGGGGAGCGCACGGAGGCCGGGGGCTGTGCGGCGGCGGCGGCGGAGGCTGGGCCCGTCTTCACGCTGGAGGAGGTGAGGAAGCGGAACTCCAGCCGCGAGGCCTGGCTGGTCATCCACGGGCGTGTCTACGATGTCACCCGCTTCCTGGAGGAGGTGAGGCCGTGTGGGGCGGGGTCCCGTCCCGTCCCGTCCCGTCCCCTCAGGGGCCGGCGGGGGAAGGACAGGGCCTGGGGGGGCTGAGGGGAGCGGGGAGGGCCGGGGGGAGCTGAGGGGAGCGGGGAGGGCCGGGGGGGGGGGGCTGAGAGGGAAGGGGAGGGCCTGGGGGTGCGGGGGGAGGTGAGGGAGGGTCCTGCGGGGCTGGAGCAGCGGGTGAGGGAGGGGTGCCATGGGGGGCAGGGATCCCGGGGTGGGGGCTGCAAGGGGAAGAGGAGGCGAGTAAGCCCTGGGGAGGCTCCCGTGACCCCGAGGCAGCCCTCAGCGGCCCAGCACTGCCCGAAGGAGGGTCCGCAAGCCCTGAGGAGGGGCCCCAGGAACCCGCTGGTCTGTTGGCCGCCTGTGCGGTCTCTGTGCTCAGGACAGCTCCTGCCCCTGCTGAAAGAGACCTGCGAGAAACGGGGGAGTGATGGCAGGTGATGCTGGCAAAGGCCAGCCGAGTGCAGGGGTTGTGCTTCTACTCGTTTGAGCCAACTTCTGTTTTCTTAGTAAATCCGTTCAGGCACGCCTTGCGCGGGAGGTCTCCTTCAGCCACGTTACTTCGCTTCTCGTCTTGTAGGGTAAAGAGCATTGAGCTAGATTAGTATTTTAAATGTGACATCTCCAGGGACACCCCAGAAGTTAAATGAGAAAGTAGTGGTGATTCAGTAGGTGAGCATCTGCCACACCGCTGCCTTCCCAGAGGTGACCGTGCACGAGTGATTCGGAAGGGATGCAGTCTCTGCCGTGTAACCTCCGGTTCTCTTGGATGTGGGGACAAAAATTGCTTCTATGCTCGCTGCTTTTGACTTCTGTTTTTGGGAAGGTTGAGAGCGGTATGGTTAGTGTTTGGAGCTGAAAATAGAGTGGGAAGAAATAGTAACAAAATTTCCAAGGGCTTTTATCCCAGCTTAAAATAACACCAAACCCTTTGTAGGACCTACAGGGTCATGTACAAAAGTTAGTCTGAATCAGCTTTGAAAGAAAAGCACTTCATTGAAAGTGCACGTGTTGCTGCTTGCTGGTTTTGCTTGTCTAAATTAAACTCTGATTTTCCTCCAGGCGTATATGATTAAAGCACGTCTGCACGTCATAACATATAATGACAAAGCTACCTTGGTGAGCTAGGAGGAGAGAATGAGAACCCAGCAAGTTTTTACAATGGAAGTGTTGGCTATCTGTGTAGCTTTCTGGTATTTATTTATAAAGTTGGACACAAATCGATTTTGTTCATTGGATCTGGCATCGTAACGCTTCATTCAGAATGTGACCTGTGCTGTGAGTCTTCAGTGTTTAAGAGAGCCTCTGAGGTATTTCAGTGAACAATCGAGGAGCGTCTTTTACGACGGTGGCTTGAGCTGGCCTTTGCCGTAGCCAGTTCCACACTGTTTATAGCTTTTATAATGAAAAATTTTGCTTTCACAGGACGATAAATGGATCCTGGCTGCTCGCTCCTTTACTCTCCTGTGTCTGCTCTTGGTACTCCAGCACTATTTACAGATGCCTCTGCGTCAGGTGCAGGATCTGAAAAGCTGCCTGCTGAGCAGCTGCTGTTCTTGGGTCTTTGATACTTGAGAGACATTTTAGGCTGGAAAGAAAAGTACGTGGGACGGTGGGGTGGTGCCTGTGGGGGCACAGCAGTTTGGTGCTACAGAGCAGCAGTGGCACGAAGAGTTGTCAGCTGATGTTTGTTTCACAGGAGAACGCACAGGTCTGGCTGAGGTGGAGGGACTGGTTGCGCATTTAGTCACCTGCACCTGCAGCAAGATGCAAACTGTACTGTAAAGAGCTTATTGTTGGGGCGGGAAGGAGAAGACAATCCTATCGAGTGTGACTCTAACTCAGGAAGCTGTTAATTAAATGGTGGGGCTATGAGCAGAATTAAGGTACTCGGATTACTATTCCAGGGTCAGTTCACCAGACCAGGCGTTTTCCAGCTGGTACGTGAGGATGTTTTGAGCAGCTGACTGCCCCCTTCTACACGCACACCCTCCCCAGCGTTTGGGTTCCCCGGCACTAGGCCAAACCTGTCATCTGGCATCTCTCAGATTCCTGAGAGAGTGCATGGAGTACAACGTTGTGAGCCCAGCCACCTCTGCTGATCAAATGAAACAGGCAGGCTGGAGGGTGTATTTTGAAAAACGTTTAGTTACTCCACTACTTTCTGAAATCTTTCATGTTTGCCTGCATCTAAAAGTCTACTACAAGAACCAGGGGACATCAAAGCAGCTGGCTGGAGCCAGGTTCAAACCAAACAAATGGCGTTTCCTCACTTAACAGGGAGCAGACCAGTAGAACTCTGCCAAAAGTTGCTGCGGATGCAAGAAAGTGAAGTAGATTCATGGGAAAACCAGGCGAAAATGTGGAAAAGCAGTTCAGTGCTGGTTTCTAAATAACAAAATGCTGTGGGGTTAGGAAGAGCCAAAAACAGTGGGAGGTTGGGACAGTGCTTGCAGAAACTGCATGCCTTGTCTTACGCTTGCCTCCATGTTCCAATTATAGTGCTGCTTATCGCTTTTCAGACTTGTTAGAAAAATGTTTTCAAGATACTTACCCCAGTGTGAATGACGCTGCGTTTCAGAGCATGGATGCTGCATTATGGTCACAGTCTTTGTCTCGGCATTCTCTGTGTAAGGTAGCATCTGGGCTGTGCTCCAGTACACCTTCAGTATTATTCATGAGCCCAGAAAAACACTTCGCTCCCCCTCCAGCAAGCCAGGTTTAGCAGTGCCCTGAATGTTACCCTGAGATGATATTTCACATTGTCCTTTCCTATCCCGTTTTTGTTTTTTCTGACATGAAAAATACCTTCTTGGACTAGGGAAAGGAAGAGGAGCGAGGCTAGTTTTAACTGTGCAGCATGGCTGACGCAACGCTCTGCTATGTACACCCCTTGCTGACATAGTGAACCTTGTCAGCGTAGAACAAGGCCTAATTTATTGGCAAAAATACACTTTATGTCTGTTACCCCACTGCAATCAGTTGAGTGACAGGGGAGCAATGTGTAGCTGATCGGAACCAGGAGTGTTTGTCTTGTTTAAAAGTTACAGTTGTCTGATAAACTGTTCTGCTTTAGAGCTCTGAGTTGCTGTAAGTGCAGCCATCAGGGTTTCAGCGGGTAAGATTTCCCCTTGATCCGGTGTAGTCACTGAAGCAGTGTCTGATTGTTGCCTTTTCTGGCCTTTGGTCACAGATTATTTGAACAGGATTGCTGAATTCCACTGGAGCATTACCTTGGAGTGATTGTGCAATCTCAAAGAAGCCTCATCACTAAAAGATTGTCAAATTTTGCTTTGTGATTCCTGCAAACTAGGTACAGCAGGTCAGCCATTAGCTAGCCAACTCAAAATCTGTATGTTGTTTGAAGCATAGATGGGTTTAAACTTCCAATGTACTTGATGTTATCTGCTGTGTAATAGGAGCAATGCTTACGACACTTATCAGATAGCAAAAGTCTACTGAATTATAAGAATGTGAGCAAAATGCAAAGAAACTTTATAGGAGTTTCTGAGAGACTGCGATCTCTTGTGCTTCAGAAAGCCCGTAAGTGCCTGAAATGTGTGTGATTATTTGAAATCTGAGATAGCCTTATGGCAATAGCATAATTTGCTCCCAAATCTAGGTAGCTGGACCGCCATAATAGATGTTATTACTCCTGATTGTAGTAGTCTACAAAAGCAAGTGGCTAGAGCAAAAAGGGCTGGCTGCTCAGGTAGGTGTGCACCATGAGTGCGGAAGCGGAGGAAGGCAGATGTACCCCCAGTCTGGGCTGTGGCACTGCTCCCACTTATGCCCTCACCGCACTGGTATTAAAATCTGTGTCTTTTAACTGGTGCAGTCTGTAATAAACGTATTTTCACAAGCATCCTTATGATAAAGGGCTGTGTTTTATCTCTGTTTTTAAACATGACTAGAAGAGTTTGGAGACACATGTTGCTTCAGTACACCCTTTTGCCTGTTATCTGAGTCCACAAGACAGAGCAGCCCCCGCAGCTTTGTGTCTTGGCACGTGCTGGTGCTTCTGAAACCCGTGATAAGTGTGACTGGAAATCTGCCTGAACCAGTGTCCAAGCGGAATGAGCCTGGGTTGTGACAACTCTAACCCAAATTGGTCAGTTGGTTTCAAGTGTAATGTTTTTCAAACTATGCTTCAAAAGAAGGAAATATTCTGCTACTGACAGCTTCTCTTTAAATTACATCGTTCTAACAGAAGCTACGCTCTTTCCAGGCAAGTACGAGGCTAAGGTGGGGTCTGTGCTTGGCAGAGCTTGTAGGTAAGAGCGTTATCATTGGGATGGAAGTGAAGAGGAGGGAAGTATCAGATGGGTGCTCACACCAAAGAGGCAGCAAGGTTTTAAATTCTTACCTCCTTACTGCACCAGCAGTAAGAAACCAGTATTGAATACCTTTTTTTGTCTTTCTGCATTTAATTCCTGCGCGCTCTGGTGTGTCTGAAACCAGAACTCTGTGAGGGAGAAGGAGGAATGCTGGAGATCTGTTTTTGCTCATGCTGACTTCTCCAGCTTTGCAGAGATATTTTCAGGGAAACGTGTTCTGTGTCCTGAAACAAGCTCTGAAGGACGTGTGGTTGACGAACACCATTTGTCTAGGTGGCTCCTTGTCTTCTGGCTTGGATGGTCTTGGCCCGTTATTATTGCACAGTAATACTCTTCCCCTTCCTGGCTTGTTTCTCTAACACTGGGGGCTAGGAATGAAAGCTTGTGCATCCCTCCTCAGCCTGATGATCCTGTGTCTTACCTGATCCAGCAATCTAATTAGCTGTAGAGCTTTGCGTTGCTTCCAAGTTCATTTGTAGTTTACAGTGGGTCTGTAACAGCAGTTGTGAGCCAGATGTATGCAGGTGGGCACAGCCTCCGTTGTGGGATTTGGAGAACTTGATTCATAGACCACAGTGAAATGATGCTTTTGAGAGCACCTGCTGTAGCTGTCGGTATTGCAGAGCATGAGGAAGTCTTAGGTTTTCTCCCCAACCAGATATCCTGAGCGTGGCAGGAGCTGCTTCGAGACTATTAACGTTGCTGTCAACAAGTACTTTATTTATTGTGTGTGCTGAAGGCTCCAGTGATGAGGAGGTTCCAGTTATATTACTGTTGTTGATGAAAACTTCCGAGGCCTGGCACTTGGGCCCACCGCTCTTGTTCTTGTTTGCTTTTGTCTCTTTCTGTTCAGAAACAGGCATTTTTCAGCCATTATATCCTCTGGAAGTACTTTTTTTTTCACAGTTTGCAACACTTTTAGTTTTCATGTTTTCCTGCAGGAGCTGTAGCTTTGGGAAGTTTTGTGGCAGAGTAAATTACTTCCTGTATAAATAGTCTGGTTTTACGTTTGCTTGGGTATGACAAGGTAAGAATTGTCTGGCTGCAGTTGTGGTTGTCTAGACCAGGCAGTCCTTTCAGAAATATGATATGCCAAAATGTTTTGATGGTTTTCTTTCTTTTGGCTTGGTGATTATAGTGAAGGACAGATGTGCGTGAATAAATAATTCTTTTTCTTACTTGTGGATTTAGCAAGTGCGTAGAAGGGCTTCAGACCCAAAGACGTAAAGAGGAGTAAGCTTTACCGTTCTTGTCTCTTGTGCTTTGCCGTTTTCTTGTCTCTTGTATATGCAAAGACTGGATGCCACTGAAAGCCAATATCCACTGCGTGTTCCCTGTTAGTGCCGGTTTTTGCCTGCCCTTTTAGGGTGGATGACTAAGAAAGCAAGGCTGTCCTCTTAAAATTCAGCTCTGATATTTTTCCATCTGAAATGAGATTTCTGGTGAGACATCCCTAAGGAGTTCTAGAAGGCTTAAAGTAAATGGCCAGCTTTTCATCCCCTAGTTTCTGTGGATCTTTGCAAGCATGCTTATAAAATAGCTGAAAGTTGGGCAGTTGTTCTGAGTAACGTGCATAGATTATATACAGCATCCTGCCACTGCAGCCAGGTCTGAGAGTGCGAGCTAAGGGGCGCAGCAGTGATCTAAAGGGTGGTCTTGCTGCAATCTGTGCTCCCGCTAACTCCCTTGCGTAAACAGAGACGTGCATCCAACTCCGTAGTGAGCTCATTCACAGCTACCCCAGCAGATAATCCCTCTTTTTTTTTTTTTTTTTTCTGTAGGATGGGTTTTCTGCTAGAGTAGTCCCTGATCTGGACCCTCTTGGGTTTGTGTGGGAGAAATGGCAGCAAGCCCCGTAGCCAGGCACGGAGGGAATGAGCAGAGTGGAGCCTCACTTGGTTTGAGAGCTAAGGTGATCTACTAACCAAACTGTGTCCTAGGACTGCAGACTTTGCCCTTCGCGGCTGCTGAGAAAGCTCCACGTTGATTTTGTTACATACCTGAACTATAAAGGGATTTATTCAGAATAAAGAGCTCTGATACGAGGATTGCAGAGTTGGCTGCACAGCTCACTGGAGTAAACAACTGGACTGTCTTTGTGTCCGTACTGAGTATGTTCGGTATGAAGTGCGATAGCCGAGTGGGAATATTTAGGCGTTTGGCAGCAAAAGCAGACAAGCTGAAAGAAGAGGGGCAATGACAACTGCTCTGTGTCTGTGGGAAGGAAAAGGGTATTGCAGAGAGAAACAGGTGTGTCAGTCCTTTGATCTGAAATTTAGCCCAACACCTCTTCTCCAGTTCCAGGCTTGTAGCTGTTAGGGGAGTTTCAGGCAGCAGTGAACAAGTCTCATCTTCTCAACTAGTGTGTTTAGTGCCAGTTGCCTGATGCACTAGAAAACTGGGTTAGTCCCACTCCGAAGCTTGACCACTTTATTGGTTTAACTGGATTAGCTGGTAGTTCGAACTATTTGTTCACACTCACGCTGTAAAGAGATTGTACTTTGCTGACCCTGTGGTTAGCGCTTTCCATTGCCATTCTGTTCCTGGAGTTATGGTATTGACAGTGCTAGAGAAGAGCCCGACCCATCGAGGAAGCAGAATTGCGCCGGGGTTTCTTGTCAGTTCATACCACTTGGTTTGGCAGTTGTCTGTGGCCGTCTACCATCAACAGAAACGCCAGGGGCATGGTGGAGTGTCCTGTGGATTTGGTGCTTTTGTTGTAACTTCTGAATCTCTGAAATCAGTGTATGATGTCAAATGGTATAATTTTTCTTGACATTTTTATGCTTTCTCCCCAGTCGTTGAGTAGTTGTACGCTGGATCAAGTTCAGTATCGGTGGGGCTACGCTGGAGCCATAGCTGCTCGTGCCAGTAGAAAACACGATGCATTTCTCCTCTGTTGCTCTCCACTCCTCATTGCGCAGCTACGTGCAGAAAGAGGCTGTCAGCCAAATACTATTAGTTTTTGTAGCGTCTGAAGAAATAGAACATAATTTCCTCCACTGGCATCTGTGAAGGCAGCGTTCACTTGTGCTTCATTAGCAGTTGAGTTGCCTCAGGAAAGTTCTTGAGAAAATCATGTGGGAGAGGCTCCTCTGCAAGCAAGGGAGTCTGATGCAATGAAGCCCATGGAAAGCTACATGACGATATCCTTTCTTTTATATTATTTTCTTGCCCAAATCCATTACAGAATCACAGAAGGGATAGCTTGGCTGTGGAGGATAAAGCTGTGCTTCCCTCTGTATGCTGACGATTCGACTCTTTGGAAAGATTTTTATTACATAAGGTATTTTCCAGGCTGTGCAGCACACGTTGTTCTCTGAATTCCTGAAGGAGAGGTTGGACAATTGAATCTTTGGAAGATTTTATTGATGATGTTGGTTTGAGGCATCCGTGCTGAATGGAAGAGGTTGGAAGGCAGGCTGCTGGCACTCTTGGTACCTTTTTTGCTTTTAGCCCTTTGCTCACCTGAAGTCTTCTCTTCCAGCATCCAGGTGGAGAAGAGGTTTTGCTGGAACAAGCTGGTAGAGATGCCACAGAGAGCTTCGAAGATGTTGGGCATTCCACAGATGCCAGGGAAATGCTCAAGCAGTACTACATAGGGGAGATCCACCCGGTAAGGACTGGTTGGCTGTGACGGCCTCTTTCAAACACAGGATGGGACTGTGTAAAAGTGCGACTCTCCTTTGTGTAACCCACTAAACACACACACCAAGGTGTGTCTTGCAAAATAAGTAAGTAGTTAAGGGTTCTAGGCAGTCTCTGTGTTGTCCAGGATTTATGTTGAGGAAAGAGGATCTCTGTTGAGGAAACAAAATGAAATTAGTCTTTTCTTTCCACCATTCAGAACAGATTTCTCACCAGAATTAAATCAGGGGCACTTAAAGAGGCTAGTCTAACCAGTTCCCTCCGTAGCTGGTGGTACAGTGACTTCCCCATGCCTGGTCATTTAGAGTTCAGGAGGGTGAGACATCACAGGGGCGCAGCAAACACCAGCTTCCTGCCTGCTATAAAGACGGGTTGGTCGGTGCCTTTGCGTGCTGAAGGAGCAACTGCTTTGAAAACCGAGTCCAGGCAATTACCCCTGTGATGAGGAGTGTGTACAGAACAATTCCCTCATAAAGACTGCAGGCTTCTCTTGAAGTCCGTGCTTATCTTTTTTTTCTTCTTTTTTTTTTCCTCCTTGACAGCATGATCGTAAAAAAGAAGGTTCTAAGGTAAGCCATTAGCGTTTTACTTTTCCGTTTTAATTTAATGCTGTGGAAACAATATTATGCTCACAAAATGAACAAAGAAGTTGTCACACGCCTTTTCTTTTTTTTTCCCCACCCACCCCCCTGTGGAGCTTGTGGCTTTACGTTTACACAAACTGCACTGATGAATAAATCTTCCAAGCAAATTATACCTTTGTTTTTGTTCTGAAGCTCAGCAGTCACCTCGCTGTGAAATTGGAAGCGGTTTTTTGTGCCCTCTCGCCCCTGACATCAGCAATGTTATTTCCACCCCTTGAGCCACAGACCATTTTTTTGCATTACTCGCTATGTCCTGACCACTGAACTGTTAGTGTTGTTACGTTCAAACCAGGAGACAGGCACAGCCACCGTGGGGTTGGCTGTAAAACAAGAATTCTCTGTTAACTGCCCTAGTAATCATTGGTGTTGCTTAAAACTCGGGTACTCCTGGATTAGAACAGGGCACGGTGTTGCAAAAAAAATGCCTTTGAAATGGATGGGGAGAGGGAAATGGTAATAAATAGAATCCCATCGGAGAGGTAAACATGTGCCTTGCAGCTGGCTTCTCCTCTCGCTTGGCTTGAGGTCTTGGACCGGGTGCAGCTCTGCCTTCAACAACGCTTTCATTAGCCGTTGTGCAAAGCAGGGCCACTTGCAGAGCAGCAGGAGGCAAGAAGGAAACTGTCAACAGAGAGGGCGGCGACTGAAGCCCTGGGGAGCGTTTGCTGCCTTAGTCAGCCCTAGAAAGAATAACTCAGGCTGGGTAAAGCCTACGCTTAGTTATAACACGGGACTGCATGATTACACATGTATTCACCTTAAAATGTATTGTTTGGTTCAACTCCGTTTCATAAACAGAACCACGTGCCTAAAATGTGCATAGAAATAAGTAGTAATCTGAGTAGCTGCCTTGGATAGGAGTTAAATATTTTTTTTTCCCAAGTATTTTGCTCTTCTGAGGAGAAAGTCCAGTGAGTTAGGTACAGCTAAGGTCCTTCCTGTTTTAAAAGCAGACCCAAGTATAATTTAAAAATAGCAGCGAGAGATAGATGTCAGCAATGCAAAAAATAAATAGAGGGGAACCACAAAAAAAAAAAAAGTTGTATGTGTATAGTCTTGTGACACAGCTCACCAGTAGCTCCCCACAGAAAAGCATCAGTGTTTAGCATCCACTGAATGTATTTACGGCAGGAGAACAAGTGTTAAGGCTCTCGAGAAATGGAGAGAATTCTGTTTAGGATGGGCAGAAAGGTGACTTTTGGCTGGTAGGTATTGACTGAACTGGAGAGCAGCAACAGCCGTTGAGGAAGGGGCTGCAGAGTTGATGAAAGCCTAAAAGAGCGTTTCAGCTGACTGGAAAAAGGATTTAAATTCTCGAAGTTTGATGAAAGGAGAAGTGCAAAAGTTTGGAAACAGGTTGCGTGCAAGGGAGGAGTTGAAGAGAACACGGTGGTTGTGCGCTTCGGCGGTCAGGCGGCAGGACGGCAAACGGGGCCGCGTCAGGGGTTTGGAGAGGGCGTCACAGCGGAGGGACTGTCTGTGCCCCAGTGCCCGTTATCGCCTGCAGCTCTCGAAACGAACAGACTGCTTTGTGAGGTAATGGGCCAGACCTGTTTGTGGAAGGGGCGTAAGTTCCAGTGTGAAGTTGAGGACTGGGTGGGAGGGATTGGATTGATGGAAAGAATGTGGAGGTGAGGACGAGGGCAAACATCCCCAGAAACATCCGCGCTTGTGACAGGGTGCTTGGCAGAGGAGGGGAGGGTTACTTTTCCTCTGTATTTGTAATCATGTGTTCAGTCTTGTAGTCTTATTAGCACATGTTCAATGTTTGTCTTTTTCCCTCTTTCCTCCTTCAGGATCCAAGTATGACATCCTCAGGCCAAGCAAGGTATAGTATCCTCTTCAAAGAAGAGTAAGAATTTGAGGGGTTAGGACTCTCCGTTTGTAAAACTGCATATTAACTCTAAAGGGCAGGAAAAAAGTCCTGGGGATATTACTGCACCGGCCTTCCAGGAGGCAGACAGTCCAAAATAAGTTGGACTTAACTAACGAACCACGTTAGTTGCTGGGACACGCGCCTCCCCTGTCGGAGACACAGCCGGTGGTGCGGAGTCCCTTGCTCCGCGCTGGGCAGAACCGCCACCCCGGTGTTTTGCAGCTCGAATTCTCTGGCCCACGTGTTCACGTTACACAACTCCAGCTGCAGTCCCTTTGCACTGCATTGATTATTGGGGTGATGCAACACAGCGATGTGTGGTTTTTTGGAGGATCTTCACCGTGACCAGCCCCGTTTAGTTGCAAATCCAGGAGCGCTTACAACCAGAACTGGGCCCTAGTCGTTCGTAGCTGATGCAGAACTTTTCTGCTAAGGAGGCTGCTGAAGGTGAGCCTGTGGCTCATGAGCGAGGAAGATTTATTGTGGGATAGCTGTAGCAATTTCCATCCTTGAGTCAACTCGGCTGTTTGTATAGCACAAATTACAGTCTGACTTATTTAAAGAAAAAAAAAAAAACACAACCAACCAACAACCCAAATTGGTTTCTGTATGTGCCAGGCTGGAAACTTCAGCAATTCAGCTGCTATTTTCTGAGCCGCCAGCCACCCTCGCAGGCGTAGGGGCCTCTCGGAGCGTGGGGATTGCTAGCGCTGCCCAGCCCTGGGAGCTGAGGCCCGTGTGGCTGGTCTGTTAGCTGGCGGGAGACGAGTCCCGAGAGTCCCCCAGATGAAAACAGACATGTACTAAGTGATGAACACCTTGCATGAATTATTAACTTGATACTTTCTTCTGGTTTATGTTGTGTGTGTTTTTGTTTTGTTTTTTCTCCCTATAGTTTCTGGTCAACATGGCTAATCCCCATCTTCGGAGCACTGGTCATAGGTTTAATGTATCGCTATTATATGTTGGACGGGAGAACCTCTTGAACTGAGCTTGCTGGGACCTCAGAAAGCCCGAAAGAGAGGGTGTGAGAGAGAGTGCATGCATGCAACACATGGAATTCTACTTCCCTTAACTTTTTCTGCCTTGCTTTCAGCTTTGAGTCTGTCAAGTGATGCTGGTATCCATGGGACCAAGTAATACCAAACTCTCTCTATCCTAAGTCTGGGACCCGCAGACCTGTCGTACTTTCCTCCTGCGGTGGCAGGGCGAGTGCGACTTCCCAGTATTCTCTTATGTTTCTGTGTGGTCTCCCTCGTGTGTGCGTGCTCGTGAGCTCTCTCTCTCGCTCTCTCTTGCTCTCTGAAGTAAACCACAGACCACCTTTTTCTTTCAATGCCTTTTCGTTAAGCCAGACACCGTGAAACAGCTGGTAGTGAGCCTGTGGGTTTGCCTCGGTCCTTCACTTAGCGTTGTCAGAAATAAACTGTAAGTTGTCTACAGTCCTTTCCTGAAAAGACGTCCGGAGATTCGGTTCCGCAGTAACTTTCCCAGTGCATGCAGGCAACACTAATTGGAGCAGCAGGAAATTGTTAGCTTTGCTACCTCTTTCTGTACGTGTCTGTTTTTAACGGTTAAACAAATATAAGTATTTTAAAAGCGATTCTGTTCATTTTGTAATATTTGTACTTGTCCCTTTAAAATGTATATTCTGTGAAACAATTTATACCTCGAATTCTGGTTTCTTTGGATGCTTTTGTGCTGTGTGCAGCAAAGCCAGAAATGGGAACTGACCTGTGGCTTCTCGAAATGCAGGTTTTTTTTTTTTTCATTCTCCCTGAGGTCTTGATCCAATACACGTATTGGAAACAAACCTCATTCTTATGTACTGTGAATGCGCGCCAGATGGGGGGAAAAAAACAAACAAAGCTGGTCTGTTCTCCCTCTAATGAAAAGGGAAAATAAATCCATTTGGGAGTTGTGGATGATGCTGGTTTTGTCTTGGAATAGAGGAGGATGTTTCTCTCTTTCTTTGTGTTTTGTGTAGTCCGCCTCCGACAGTGCAGAGACACCGTAAGGTGTGCTTCATGCATTGAGGCACGAATCTTTCCAGCTCTTCAGTCTGTGGCTTCGGGATCTGTGAAATAAAGGGAACTCGTGTTCTGGTGTCCCACGTCCTTCAGCGGTGCTGTACAGCGCTGCTCGGACGCTGGCTCCAAATTCAAACGTTACAGCGATCGTTGTTTTGAATTGCAGCAAAAAGGGAAGCGATACGCTGGGCTCCTGTTTGTGAAAACCTCCCGTAGGTTGTGGCTCCTCTTCTCTCTTCCACGAAACCACCGTGTTCCCCAGAAGGTTGTGTAGAAGAGTTTCTTGGATGTGGAATTACTCTCTGCCCTTTTAAAATCGAAGGGCCAAGGAGCTGCATAGTCACCGGGAACACAGAGCACTGCTGGGGCTGCGCCACTGCCTCCGCTCCCATGCCAGTGGGCACGGGCCAGCGGCTGCCAGCAGCAGCGTCTCGTGTTTTGGCACGCGCTGTTTTACCAGAGGTGCAACCGAAGTCCCCGTAGAGGTCTGTCTTCCTACCGGACTTTTTTTCCCCTGCCATCGCTGTTTTGTCTCTTAGGGCGAATTGTCTGGCCAGGGAAACCGGGGGTTCACCATTGCCAAGCTACGTTTGTCCCTCGCTCTGCCCTGGCTGCTTCGCTGCTCCAGTTTCTGTTTGTTCCCAGCAGAAGGGCGTAAATCTGAGCCGAGGAACGTCCAGGGGGAAAGACCTGGGAAATTCGATTTAGCCACATCTTAAAGGATAAAAGGGACGGGCTGCACCGTTGTACACTAACACAGGTCTTGAAGCCAGCCATGAGTCAGTCAGCGGAAGCTGATGGAAAACATCAGTCCGACGTGATATTTTTATATCCCGGACTAGTTGCAAATTCACCAATGTGCTGCCTGGGCTTCTGCAGGGCGTTTGAACGGGCGCTGCAAGGGTCACCTGATATAACAAAACCGATACAGAAATCTGCAAGGGCAAATTGACAACGGAAAGATGTAGCAGTGGAAGGGTGATGGTCGGCAAACGTCCTTCACGCTCAACCCAGAGAGTGATCCGTGCTTGTTTGAGACTTGGCAGTGACCTGGAAAGAGAGAGATGCTCCCTGGAAAACCAGCGAGGTGATGGCTGCCTGCGTGGGGGGCGAGCCGCTGCCACGGAGCCGTCCAGGTCGCTGGTAAGATCGGCGCAAGGCTGTTTGTGGGAAACCAAACTGGGCAGGAGTGCTGGATATTAAAAACACCAGCTTAAAAATCCAGAGAAATGCCATGCAAATGATTCAAAGCTTGGAAAACTTTATTTATGGTGGGAGACTTGAGCCCAGTCTAGCTCTTACCAAAGGGGAGGTTACCAAATCGTAGTGTGGAGGGGCTCGCACGTGGAATAGAAACTTTACCAAAGGGCTTTTTCATCTAAAAAAGGCCACTAGTTAGAGCGGTTCAAACCAGAAATAGGTACTTTCTCGCATTTATCACTACGTCATTAACCATGGCAACAGTTGAGGGAGGTTTAAAGTGGATTCTCCATTGACAGAAAGTTTTAAAGCTGAGGCACGTGTTTGCTAAAACATCAGCTTAGGGATTAGTCCAGGGCCCCCGGCCGGGTCGATTCCAGGAGCCCTGGGTTAGCTGAGGAACGGAGCCGGTGCGGGTCCCGGCGCGATGGGGGAGCGTGCCGTGCCCTCCCTAGGTGCTGCTTTTACCCGGGTGCAGGCACACAGGCTGTTTTGTAAAATACTGTTGCCTGGTGCACCCTACGTGCAGTTGCATTTTGGTAACTCCAGGTCACTCTTTGCCATCCTCAGCTCTTGTCCCGTTGCTGGTTACGGTTGGGAAAACTGCTCGTTAATCCCCGTTTGTTACGGAGCCTTTTGGTGTTGCTGCCGTTTCCTTTTAAGCGATTAACTTCCCGGGGCGGGGGGAACCTTCAGCCTTGTTCCAGCGCTTCTGAGAGCTGCTAGAGCCGTGTCGGATGCCGTGGGGAAACCCAAGCAGCCTCTGCCGAGGAGCTGTCCCCTTCCTGCACGCGCCGGCTCCCTCAAAGATCTCGAGGTGCTTGAGATGTGTTTGCAGAAGTCGCATGGAAGTCTTCCCGCTTCTCCATTCCTTACAGCTTAGAGCAGCGTTTGCCAGCGCAGGTATCAGCTGTGCTGCTCTGTCGTCCTGCAGATCCTTCCCACAGCTCTGTCCACCGGAGCTGGGGCTGCTGTGAATCATCGAACCCCAGCCTGGTTTGGGTGGGCAGGGACCTCATAGCCCATCCAGTGCCACCCCCGCCATGGGCAGGGACACCCTCCACTAGCCCAGCTTGCCCAAAGCCCCATCCAACCTGGCCTTGAACCCTGCCAGGGAGCCAGGGGCAGCCACAGCTTCTCTGGGCACCCTGTGCCAGGGCCTCAGCACCCTCACAGGGAAGGATTTCTGCCTCACATCCCATCTCCATCTGCCCTCCTGCAGCTTCAGGCCATTCCCCTTGGCCTGTCACTCCCTGCCCTTGGCACCAGCCCCTCTCCAGCTTTCCTGGAGCCCCTGCAGGGACTGGAAGGGGCTCTAAGGTCTCTGCGCAGCCTTCTCTTCTCCAGGCTGAACCAGCCCAACTCTCTCAGCCTGAGGTCTCCACAGCAGAGGGGCTCCAGCCCTCGGATCATCTCCGTGGCCTCCTCTGGCCTCGCTCCAACAGCTCCATGTCCTCCTTGTGCTGGGGACCCCCGAGCTGGACGCAGCACTGCAGGGGGGTCTCCCCAGAGCGGAGCAGAGGGGCTGAATCCCCTCCCTCGACCTGCTGGTCACACTGCTGGAGATGCAGCCCAGGAGACGGTTGCCGGCTCGTGTTGAGCTTCTCGTCCCCCAACAGCCCAAGTCCTTCTCCTCAGGGCTGCTCTCCATCCATTCTGTGCCCAGCCTGGAGCTGTACTTGGGATCGCCCTGATCCACGTGCAGGACCTTGCCCTTGGCCTTGTTGAACTTCAGACAGTTCCCATGGTCCCACCTCTCCAGCCTGTCCAGGTCCCTCTGGACGGCATCTCTTCCCTCCAGTGTGTCGAGCCACCACCCAGCTCGGTGTCGTCGGCAGCTCGCTGAGGGTGTGCTCGATCCCACTGCCCATGTCACTGATGAGGATGTTAAACAGTGCCGGTCCGATGCCGACCCTGAGGAACGCCGTTCCTCACTGATCCCCACTTGGCCATCGTGAAGGACGACACGTACGTGATGGACACGTGCTGAGCTCCCTGCCCGCAGGCTTCCTCCGGTGAGGTGGTGGGGGCCAGCCCGCCGCCCGCTGCTTCTCATTCTTCTTCTGGCTCGCTGCGTGACGGGTCCCACAGGTGTGAAACTGCTCGGCCAACAAAGGAGGCATTAACAGAGCTTGTTTACCCATCCCATTTGAGGATTAAAAAAGACAATTCCAAATATTTGTCCTTACGTTGAACTTCTCGCACGTCAACCGTTTGTTGCCAGGTCCCCGCACGATGCGGGCGCCGTCTCGGCTTTCCCCCTGCGAGAAAGCGCTCGGTGAAATTAAAGCCGGGCGTGTGCGCTTTGCTTCCTTCAGGTGCTTTGGAGAAGGAGCTGAGTGAAGAACTGTCAGCACGGGGGCAGCTCCCACGGCTAACGCGACGGTAACTACGGCAGAACCGCGCTGGTCCCTCCTGCCGCCCGCACACCCACATTCCTTGGCAAAGCACGAGGTGACTGTTAAGTGGGGAGATGGTTTGTGGAGGGTGGGTGGGTCTGGGCACGTTCCTGGTTTTGCTGAAATGAGCCGATAGAGGGAAGGGAGGGCGAGGGAAGGGAGGGCGAGGGAAGGGAGGGCGAGGGAGGGTGATGCAGAGCTCTCTGCATCGGTGAGGTCGGAGCCGGGAGCCTCGGCTGCTGCCCCAGGGAGGTCGGGGCGGTCGGGCAGTGCTCTGCCCTGAGACGGGGCAACGCTCTTCTACCCGTGCCCGTGCTCAGCAGCCACTCGCTGTTCCCCAGAGCGCTCCGCTAACGTCCGCGGGGGAAATCCAGCATCAACAGTGCTGCGTCGGGGAACTGAGGCAATCACGTGAATTCTCAAAAATGACAACGTGTAGATGTAGGGCAGTTGGAGCAGGAAAATTTTGGTCGTGGCAATTGCTTTGCTTAGAATTGATTATCAGTTAAAGCTATGAAAGCGGTGAGCTGTGGCAGACGCAGGATTTGTCCTCCTCTCAGCAGAGGAAAAATCTTTTAGACAGCATCAGTGAAAGCCAAGCCCGTGACAAAGGCGATCGGCAGAGCGTCGTCACCGGGCAATACAATTGTTCTTGCGGTGCGTCGGGAAAGCAGCAGTTTGTGCAAGCAACGGAACTCACTTTTTGGGGTGAACGGGGTTTTCTACAGAACTCAGTCCATAGTCACCTAAATGTGGATCGTTACTAAGCTCGCAGTTGTCCGGCATCATGCAATTGTTCCCCTTCTGTTCCACAGTTGCTTATTTGCGATGAAGATCTCTGGGACCAGCTGACGCGGTTACGGTGCTCAGCGCTGTCTTGCTCTTCCAGTTTCGAGAAGGTCTGCTCGGCTCAGTGGCTGCTGATCCTGTACAGCCTTTCACGCTGTAATTACAAAGGGACCTGGAACAATCGCAGCGGGGGAGCCGCGAGGGTTCCCTACGCAATCCTGATAAATTCCGGTTACCTCTTAGGAAGCGCGATGAGCGAGCGGCGAAGGGAAGCAAGCTTTGTCAGATAAGCAGCCGGGGCGCGTGTGCCGGGGACAGCCGCGCCGTCTTGCCGCCGGTGCGAGCTTTGGCAGCGGAGCATCGCCTTGTGCCACCAGAAGCTCCGGCGCCGGAGCACAGACTCTTCCCCGCTGGAAGCGTGCGTAGGAGGGTTGTTTTCAATGGAAAGATGGAATGGAGAGGTGAAATACATCTCTTATTTGCGTGTGCACTTATAAAAGGATTTAACAACCCGCTCCCGCAGCTGTCAGCAGAATCTGGCTCTTAAAAACCTGCCCAGTCGCGGCTCTCCCGGTAGCTGCGGCAGCCTCAGGGGAGCGGAACCCGGTCGGCTCATCCCGGGGGGAGCGAGAGCAGCAAGGCAGCCGCGGGCAGCCGCCGGCTTGGGGAACGGGCGAGGAGAAGCCGGTGGGAACCGTCGGCTGTGCCGGGCTTTCAGCCGCAATCACGTAGGGAAAGAAGGGCATTGACCGAGCTGGGAGGGGAGGATTTCAGGGGGGCGGCACTTTGTAACGGGTGCTGGGTAATCAATCGCTCAGGAGGGTCCTGGGTGCTGAAACTGCTCTGCGGGCTGGGAAGCAGATGCTGCAGTCCCAGGGCGGGACATCCTCGCTGCGCTTGTAGGAGAGGAAAAAACGACTCGCAACACGAAGGAAAGTTGTGGGTTATTTTCTTGGCAAGCGCTATTTCACTGTAAACTTTATTTATCTTTGATCAAGAGGAATTGGATCCCAAATCCACAGAAATAAAGAGAAGACTTCTGAACTACTTTTAAATCTGCTTCCAAGTGCTGTGGCGTCAATACCGAGCGCAGTCCCACTTCTCCAAGCATCAGGGAGAATTTGCAGGGTGTCCAGGACAGAGATGATAAAAAATCAGGGGAGTCCAAATGCTCCGGCCCCTCTCGTTAGTCCCACGTCCTTGGCTCTGTGTTCGGCCGGACGTTGCCCTTTGCTGGTGAAGGGAAGGCTGAGACAGTGCAGGGAGAGGCAGGGAAGTCACCCCAGTGCCTCTGACGGAGCAGGGGATATTTTTTTGATGCTTCCTTGAAAGAAGCATCAGCTGGAGAAGCGAGTGGTTTAAAACACCCCGAAAGCCGTGTTTGGTCCCTCTCTCTCCTCCCAACCCTGTCCCCGGCAGCTGCTGCAACACCGGGCGTCTGGGCCAGAGCCACCGCTGCTGCGACACCGTGCCGGCTTCACGTGCCGCTCGCCCGTACCTCGTCATACTCCTGGGCAGCATCTCATTTCCCTTCGCCGTTGATCTGAAGCGTATTCGGCATAAATACCATCCTGCGCTGGCCTCCAAGCCGTACCCAGAGCTCCGGAGAGGAAACCAGTCCGCGGGTGCTGAAATGGGGCATTGCGGGAGGGAGAAAAAGGAGAGCAAACAGGAGTGCAATTCGCGTCTTGGAGGGGGACAGGACCGCTGCTGCTGCCCAAAACGCTGCTCCTCTCCCAGGAACGTTCCGTGCCTGCCGCAGGGAGATACGCGCTTGGGAACGCGAGCAGCCCTCGCGCTTGATGACCTGCTGAGCCCCGGTTCTCCCGGTAAAGCAGCTTGGAACACACGTCCGACCCGGGAGCGTTCCTGCCGGGACGTGCCACCCCACAGAGCATCGCCGGCCGAGCACGGCTGCTGCGGAGGGGGAACAGCTCTGGGTGCAGGGCAGGAGGCTGCCGCTCTCTGTGCCTCCGGACGGGTCCTGGCCGCCGGGTCGGCAGCGCCTGCACGGGTTCTTGCAGGAACAGGATTGTTACCTCGGGGCCAAATTCCCTGAGTGGGTGCAGCAGCACAGGAGCCGGGATCCGCAGCGCCCGGGCTGACGCCCAGCTTTCTGGGGATGCTCAGACACCGCAGAGCCAGCGACGCACGAGAAAAGCCGTGCAATTTCTGATGGTTCCCCTCGGCCGCGGAGGCCCCGGCGAGGGCTGGAACGGGGCTGCTGGCTCCGGGGAGGGAGGAAAGCCCGCAGGTCCTGCCCGGGAAGGACAGTGCCGTCCTCCCCTTTGAGCACAGCCAGCCGCCGGTACCCGGCCCTGCTCACCCAGGACAGGCAGGATTTCAGCGCCGCAGCGTCTGCAGCGCTGCTGGGCTCTTCTCCAGCCCCGGCTGGTGACACCAAGGTTTTCTTGGCAATGACACCATTCTGTAGGGAGTTAATTTTTAGTGAGGACGACAGATGGAAGGACCAAAATGTTTAACCTGGGCGAGCTGCGCCAAGGAGCCGCCAATCTGGTTCGTGCAGCCGAGCGACAACAGAAATCCCCCGCGACCCAGCGGGAGCGCAGATGCCCCCCCGGGTTCGCACAGGAGAGTGGTGGCAAGGACCAGGGGAGAAGCAGGGAGTCCCGAAATCCCGGAGAAATGTCTCTGCGCAAAGTGCTCCGGATGAACCGTAGCGCGGGCAGGCATGGACCCGGCCGTCTTGGCTCCCCGCGGCAGGACCGGGCGGCGCGGGAGGAACCGGGGTGGCTCTTCTGGAGGGACGGAAAAGTCCTTGGAGCGATGCCACGGGCCTCCCCATCCTGGAGCACAATTACCTGTACGGCGAGCGGGACCCCGGAGCTGCCGTGGTTGCAGGCGGTCAGGCACCCACCAACCTCTGCGTCCCGGTGAGCGCAGCCCGGGGAAGCCAAACGGCAGAGCGTGATGCTGCAGTAAGTGGAAAATCGTTAGAAACTTACGTTGGGATGTTATTAATTAGCGAATTGGTGGTTAGACGTCTGAGCTCTGTGTAGTTACAGCTGGAGGAAGGGGAGCGCGAATAACCGGGGCGACGTCTCCGTGCTGCGGCGTTACAGCGGGAGCACGGCGCAAACTGAGCTCGTTCCCCACAGCCTGCCGCAGAGCAGGAGGCAGAAACAAACCTTTTGATGAACATCGTAAGCTCCTTGGAAATTGGGAAATATCCTTTGTAGTGGATCCAATTATTAAAGCTGTCAACCGAAACAAAATAAACTTGTTTTTGCTGGACCAACTCAAATCGCTCTCATCTCCTTAGCTCCCGACCGCAAGCACTGGCTGTCACCCTGCCGATATTTGGAGCAAGCCACGCTTTCTTTTGCTTGATCAATGAAGATGACCTGAAGCATTGTGCTAAGATTTTCAGAAGGCGTGGCGAATCTGTGCTGTCCCGTGCTCCGCAGGACCCAGCTGCTCCGGCCGCCCCGGGGCTCGCTGCCCTCTCCACGCAGGAGCCCCGAGCCCGGCAGCCAGTGCCAGCCTTGCCGGGGCGCGTGCCGGTGCCAGCGCTGCCCGGGTCCGTGCCTGGGCTCTGCCTTCCCCGGCTGCAGCGGGGCAGAGCGGGGCCTGGGAGCGCAGAGCTGCAGATCACCTCTCGGGTCAATCCTCCTTCTACAAATAACCCGCTGTCTAACTCCGGTTGGACACGTCACTCGTTTGCTCTCCCAACGACGGGATGTTGTTTCTAATCCTACGACGATTAGAAACTCTCCCAGTTCCCAGCCCCAGCGTACCTGGGACCAGTTCCTACGTCCGGGTCCTGTGTCATTACCGTCCTTCCATTTATACCTGTTCTCTTCCTCCCGGGTGTTCCTGGAGATTAACCTCGGCAGTCACCGTGATAAATTACAGAAAAAAAGAAGTGTTTGTCTTCCACTTACAAACTAGGCTCCGATCTCCCTTGTCGTCAACTCCTGCGGATGCTCCAGCGTGAATTAATCCTTCCTGACCATAACCACACACAAAACACCCCAGACAAAGGTTTCCCGGAGCCCCAAACCCTGAAATACCTCATTTTCCGTCGGCGTGGGAGTGACAGTGCCCACCACGTCTCACCCAGGCTGCCTGACGGGAACCCCGCGCCGACAGCTCCAGCCGCCTTGCGGGCGCCAGTTGCGCGTCCTCCTTCGCCGGTTCCAACTAACGGGCGATAATTTAGGACAGAAGATCTGACCGGTTTTGAAGCTCACGACCTGCTGTGGAGTTACACTTCCAACACACCGGTCCCTGGGACGGCGCCGTTGGGTGCGAACGCCGTTCTGAGCCTGTCCCGTGCCGATGGCGGTTTGGGTGGCTGTTGGTTCGCACGAGCCTGCCCTTTGTGTTATCTTCTTCTGCCGGGCTGAGGTTTAGGGAATTCCTTACTCTGCCCAGTGCAGGACGCTGACCTCCCAACTGCAGCCTTTGAAAAGTCCTTTCAGAAATATTTCATGAAACATGAGGAAAAACCCCACTATATTGAGTATTCTTCCAGTGGTAGAAATACCCCTCATGCAGGGTTAGGCTGGCCCAAGAATAAAATAGTTATGTTTTTAAAGAGGAAAAAAACGATCGAGTTATGCTGTGGAAATTGATACGGATATTTGCTACAATTAAATAGAAACACAAAGGGTAAACACTCCAGCTTTAAAACTACCCTCTGATAGCATGGACGACACGGCTGCCGCTCTGGGAGGCAAGGCCGGGAACGCTGCTGTGGCTTTATTCCCGGGATGGAACGGGAAAACCCGCGTCTTGAATGGATTTTGACCGGCTCCTTTTTCTCTTTAAAAACCCTTCCGAAGCGGCCGAACATTCGGGAAAGCGGCCGATTGCGCGCACCAGCCTCTAGACCGGGATGCCCAGTCGTCCCGTCCCGGTCCAGCACGGGGACAGAGATGCCGCCGTCCGACGGCAGCAGTAACGCCGTGCGGCGATCCCGGCGGCCCCCCCGCCTCCATCACGAGGGCGAAGTTAACGCCGGTGTCACACGCTCGGTGTTGCCTCTCCTCCAGGGACGCCGCCAACAGAAATTACTATAAAACAAGTTTCCTGCCAACCTCAGCAGCTCTAATGAGTCAGGAAGCAGCAATCTGGGAACAGGGGAACTGTTGACAGAGCCTAATTATTTTCTGACAGTCTTCCTAACACAGTTATAAAATAAAACACCTACATAGGCTTCGAAATTGCAAATGGGGTTAGCAATATTACGCACGAACCTGCTAATTTAACCCCACGATCCTGGTTTAGACTCCTTCCCCCTCGCACCCGCTGCTCTCCAACTGCCCCTGCAGGGAGAGGAACCTCATTATAAAAAGAGAAAATACCGTAATTACACAGAGCACGTAACTTTTAATGGAAGTCTCCTGTTGCAGTGTCTGGCAGGTAATCGGTTGGGATTTTTGTGTATTTTAGTTACGTTTATTCCATATATTATAATTGCAAAATCAAGACGCGTGCAGAACGCGTTGCCGCATTTCACAGACGTGCAAGTGAGAACGGACTCATCGAGGTGCCGTCCGGCCGTGTCCCCGGCCACGCCATGCCGCTCCTCGGTTCATTCCGACCCCTGACCGGAGCCGGACGAGGTTCCCCCTCCGCCTGCCGAGCAGCGGCCGCCGGCACACACTCCAGGGAAAAACGCGTGAGAAAGAGCAGACGCAGACGGGGATCCCGCCCCGGGAGCCTGTCCCAGGCTTTGGGGATCGGCAGTTCCCCGTCCCCGGACTTCAAGGCAGGATCCCAAGCGGAGCCCGTCTTCTTCTAAACCTCTGCTGCGGCGTGCGGAAAACCCAGCGATAGCTGCGTACCACCCCACCCGCCGTCCCTCCTGCTCCCAGATTTCCTTTCCCGTGTTATTTCAGCTTCCACTGTTTGTGTCACTGCCACAGCTGGGATCCCTGGTTTCCACTGCAGGCACCGGCCGGAGTTTGCCCTTTCGGGACGTTGCAGGTTTTGCCCATCAGCCAAACTGACATTTGAGAAGGAACGACAGAGCTCCTCTAACGAAGCCCCAGAAAACCTGCCTGGACCTGGCATTGAAACTGGATGTCTATCCAAAGCGAAGGGCAAAAAAAAGGGTTCAAAAAAATCCTGAAAGTAAAGAAAAAATGCACAAGCAGCCCAGTGGTCTTTCACCTGCAGCCTCCTTCAGCACGTGAGCCTCTCCAGCTTCCAGTTTCAGCCGTCCTCCGGACCCAGAGCCCAGCACCAACCACGGGGCCGGCAGACTCGGTCCCACGCTGACTTTTGGGGTCGGTACCAAAGAGCTGGGCTGCGCCAGCCACCTCCTGACCTTCGCCCACCCCCTCGGGTCGCTGGTATGAATCCCTCCTCCTCTGGCCCTGGCCTCCCCGGGCAGGGAAGACAAGCCGGGTTTCCTTTGCTGCCCAGGCAGCAGAGCGATGCAGCGTGCCGTGGGGCTGGCGAGATCCCCCAGGAAAAGGATTTGGTCAAATGCTGTCGTTGCTCTTGCAGCTTAAACCTCACCCAGGTCTCGGGCGAGTCAAGGGAGGCTGGAGGCTAACGTCCCGACTGGGATTCACTGGTAAAGCGGCTCTGCTTAACGCGACAGCTTTTATTGCCTTCGCGTAGCTCTGTGTCCCGGGTCGGGGTGTCAGCGTTGGGTACGAGCAATGATGTCCTGAACGTCCTCCCATGCTCCGTCCTGTGAAGTCTTTCCATTCGCCCACCCGCACCTCTGCTTTTTTGCTTCTCTGCCCCTTTCAACATATCTTGTAACTCACGCTGGATTTCGAAAACTGTAAGATAAGGAGGTACGGTCCCAGCTCCCCAGCAGCACCTCTGCTGCATGCTCCACGCGGCTCTTCACGTGCTGGGGGCCACAGGAGGAGTTTATGGCTCCCGCTGGACTCCCATAAACCTTGTACTTGTGTTTTGTTGACCTGTCTCGGCGTGGTTATTTCCCCGAGTCCCGCTGCCAGGCACCGCTCTGCGCTGCACCCTGGACTAATCGCATCCAGTCATTAAAAACTCTAATCGTACAGGACTGGCCTCTCCTCCCCAAGAGCTGATTATCTATTCCTTCTCCAAACTTGGCCTGTGCCCATCGCCTCGCCCCCTCCGGCGATACCGCCTGGCTCTCGGGGTGCCCGGGCGCGCCGGGGCCCCTCTCCCTTCCAGCGGTTATCACGACATGGCCGTCGACGTTTGCCCCAGGCCGGGTAAGCCACAGGTGGGGATGGGACAGCCACGCCGTCACCACCTCACTCCATAGAGGATTCTGATTCCCTTTTTCTCCACTTTTACCCTCATCCTGTGTCCTCGTTCGTGCTCCAGCAGCTCTGCCCTTCGCAGGACTCCTCAAGGGTCTTTGCAGCCGAAGCCCTCCCTGAGCCGCTGGGCCCTGCCAGCTTCTGCGGGGAACGGCTGCAAGAGGCCGTCGTGGTTTGCTGTTTGCCCCTGCGATTTTAACCAATTCCGGAGATGTTTCCCCCAGGTTCAGGCGTGCGGTCAGACCTGGGGACGCACCGTCACTCCGGAGCAATGCCTGCCGGTGGCATTCCCACTGCGCTGCGTCCTGCTCGGGCACGCCTGCCCCGGGGAAGCCCAGGATAACGCCTCGGTGCCCGCAGGGCCTCTGGGCAGCAGAAGCTGGCTCCGGCCATGATCGCAGCTTGCCGCGGCCGGGCAGAGGCCCTTAGCTTGGGTCTCGACCAGGAGGAGAATGTTCCTGTGCCACCTGCCGCTGCGTTCGCAATTAAACCAGTCGTCGGCTGCGGGGTGACCTGTCCCTGCTGCCGCGCGAGGCCTTCGCAATCGCACTGCTGCTGCTGCTGTGCCGGTAGCGGCTGGGATTTCGGCACTGTCCGGTCTTGCTGGCCAGCGATGAATTCCTTTGCCCCCCCAAAAGAAGCGGGCTACCTGTTCCATCCCCGAGTGCTCCGTCCTTTCAGGACTCAGATCTGGTTTTGGCTCCCCTGCCACAGACCGTCTGTTGGCAGCCCCTTCTCAGCCTGCCTTTGTTTCCCTCGTTACTTGGACAGGAGGCGATTATAGCACAGCCTTACATTTTTTTTCCCCTGGATGCTTCCCAAATGGTTGGATTTTGCAGTGCCAGCGCAGGGGTAGCTCTCTCTTCTCAAGGGAAAGGCGTTCCTCCCTCGCCGGGCAGGGATGACTTCACCTTCCCTCCCCGGGCGGGCAGGTACGTGATTGCCAAAGGGGGGAACTTTCCATCTTTCCCTTCAGCTCTTCTGAATACACGTGCTCCACGGCTTTTTTCTCACCCCCCCCCCTCTAAACTTCCCACCATAAAAATAATTGCCAGTTAATTTATCAGCTAATCCTTCTGAGTCCACGATTATCTAATCTGAGCCTGCCAACTCGCGCAGGGCTGTGAATATTCAGCTCTCCTGGTTTCTCCCGCATGCTCTGACAGCTGCACCAGGCCCCTGCGCAGCGCAGCTAAATAATGCCTTGAGACTCACGCTTTGAAATTCTTTCTTTCTTGGATTTATAGCTCATATTTTACCTTATTTCAGTCCCTTAGCATTGCTATGTTTGGGAAATTGCTTTGTTGGTGTCCTTATTCTTAGAATCATGGAATCGTTTAGGTTGGAAAAGACCTTTAAGATGCTCCAGTCCAACCGTTCACCCAGCACTGCCAAGTCACCACTAACCCACGTCCCTGGGCACCACATCTAGACGTGAGGCTAGCTGGTAGCCTAACAGCTCAGGCGGGCTGTGGTCCTGCAGTCGAGCTGAGCTGGGCTGAGCTGGGCTTGGCTGAGCTGGGCTGAGCTGGGGGTGGGTGGGCTGCCCTGAGCAAGTCTCACCTCCTCACTGCACAGCCTGCCCTGGACCACACACTCGAGCTCCAGTGAGTGCTGTTAATGAAGCAGTCCGTCTAAAGCTAATACTCCTTTTTGATGAGATTATTTTGCTGGGGGATCAGTTTCCCAGCCGGACTCCATCCCGCTCCACGCTTGTGCCAGCACGGAGCAGCATGGTGGAAAAAAATCCCGGCGCTCAAAGCACCAACGTTGCAGCGCTGCGAGTGCAGGAGTGCGGTCGGATGCCGGGTGGGCACGCTGGGCCCACGGCCACCAACCATCGGCAGGCAGCGTTCATGGCATCTCCAAACCCGCCCGAGCACCGCTGTCCCGGCTGGCGGGGTGCGGCGAGTTTCTGGAAGATGCCGAGTGGTTTTGGAGAGCGACTGCACCGGGATCTGAGAGCAGTCTTGCACAGGAGCCAGCTGCGGGAGGGACGGGAGCCAACCTTTCGGTGACACGGGGAAACCGGACCCCGTGCCGAGCCGGAGGCATGCGTCAGCTGTTCACAGCTCCTTCCTCCTCCATTTTTCACAGCTTAAGCATTTGCCTGGCACCTCCATTCACTCACACGGCAAGCCCTCCTGCTCTCTGGTCCCTTCCTCATTTCCAAAGCAGATTTTTATCACCTTGGAGAAGTAATTTTAAATCTGTGGGGGTGACCTTTCCTCACCTCCTCCCCCGGTCAGTCAGGGAAAGGCTCCCAACCTCCCTCAGTGCTTACGTTCTCCCGATTACCCAGATCTGGGGTACTCCTTGAGGTGGGACGCCATCGCTGTTTCACTTCATTAAAACACACCACTGATAGTCTCCCCACATTTCCATTTTGCTCAGAAACATTTGCTTTTTTATTTGGAACAATACAAACCGCAGTTTGTTTGGACCACTGACCCTGCGCCGCGCCTGGGCAGCAGGACACGGGGGCGGCCAGGCCGCAGCGGACAGAGGCGCGATGCCGAAGTGTGCCCCTCGCCTCGTCCCACGACGGCCCGGCTGGGCCCGGCCGGTTCGCTCCGGGGAGGCCTCCCGTGCAGCCCCACAGCTGCTGGCGACAAAACGCCTCGGGCCTCTGGGCCGCCCGCCAAGCTCCCGGCAGCCGCCCCTCGCCTCTCCCGCCCCCCCCGGGGCTAGAGGCCACCCGGTGATGCCCCCGGGCCGCCCCAGCGCCGCCCCCCCCCGCCCCGTTCTAGACGCTTCCGCGCCCCCCGCCACAGCGGCGGCTCTTCCGGCCGGCGGCACCCCCCCCTCCGCCGCGCCCCGCCCCCTAACGCATGCGCCGTGCGGCCCTGGCAGCGGCGGCCGGGGGAGCGCGGCCGCGGGTCCAACCGCGCAGGCGCGCAGGGCCCGGCCGGGAGGGGGGCTGTTCCTTCGCCGCGTCTCCCCGCCCGCCGGGGCGCATGCGCGGGCCGGCTGCGCTGGGGTTCCTTGTCTGCGCCCCCTCCCCGGCGCCTGCGCAGGCGCAGAGCGGTAACGGAGGGGGCGGTCGGGTGCGTTCCGTTGGCAGCGGCCGGTTCCTGTCAGCGGCGGCGGGTGGCGGTGCCCGGTCCCGACGGCGAGCGGAGCCCCCGGTCTGGCCCTACCCGGCCCGATTCGCGGCCCCGACGAACGGAGCGCCGCGCTCTCGCCTGCCGGTGTCTCCCCTCCCAACCCCGGGGCGGCGGAGGCAGCAGCGCCCCCCTCCCGGCCCGGCCCCCTCCTCCCGCCGCCCCCCTCGCCCCTGCCGGGCCGCGGAGCTGCGATGCCCTCGGACTTCATCTCTCTGCTCAGCGCCGACCTCGACCTCGAGTCCCCCAAGTCCCTCTACTCCAAGGGTGAGTGTGGCACCGGGCCGGGGAGGCGGGGCCGCGGGGGGGTCGCCGTGCCCGCGCCGTTAACCGTCGCTAGCGGCCGGCCCTGCCGCCCGGGCCCGCGCATCGGCCGCCCCCCCACTTCCCTCTCGGGGCCCGCGGGGAGCTTCGCCCGCCCTGATCCGCACCGCCCCCCCCCCCCGCCCCCGCCCCCGCCGCCGCTCTGCGGGCCGCGCCGGGATGCTCGGCCGCCGGCGCCCCGCCGCGAGGGGCCCCGCGGTCCGCGCTGGGGCTGAGCCCGGCTCCCCCGGCCGCATTCCTGGCCCGGCCGCGGCGGCCTCAAGAATGTGTCCCGACAGGTTCCTGCGCTCGGGGCCCGGCGGCGGCCCCCACGGCAGCGGGGCTGCGCGGCCGCGCCGAAAGGCTCCTGCCCGCCGGTGCCGGGCCGGGAACGCGGCCGAGGCCCCGCTCGCCGCCCCGTTTCCCTCGCCGTTTGACGGCGCATCCGCAGGGATGCGGGCCGAGCCCCGGCGGAGCCCGGCGCTGCCCGGGGGTCGGGGCGCTTCGGCCGGGAGTTGGGAGCGCGAAGTAACGGGGCGCGGGGAATACGGGCGGGCCGAGATTTCCCGAAAGCCGCTCTTTAAGTTTCTCGGAAAAGGGATTTAGTGGAAGAAGCAGCCTCGGGGAGGACCTGCACGTTCTGATTCGGGTTGGACGCTGGCAAAGAGCCCGAGGAGCGGAGCGCTGGTGTTCAGCGCGGCGGTGGGTCGCTGCACCGGGGGGTTCAGAGCAGCCCCGGGCCCGGAGCCCGTTCGCCGGGGCCTGGGGGCAGCGGCACCGGTGCTACCTGGGAAGTGGAGACCGGGCCAGAATGCGGGGAACGCTCCGAGTAAACCAACTGAACGCCTCTTTTCGTAATAGCTGCATTTTAGTTTTGACAAGTGCACGGCAGTAAGGATGTGCGCATTGGGAGAAACGTTACCTACTGCGCAAGTTCTTAACTCGTTTTCTCTTATTTAAAAGCTTGGGAGTGACTGCTGGTAGTTTGTTGAACATACCTGCCCACAGTGCAAAGGGCGGGCGGTTTTGGGGGTCTGTGACAAAAGAAATGGGAAGTCTTCAACTACTCTGACATGAAGGTAGCTAATCAGAGTTTAATATTGTTACAGGAAAGACTAAACTTCAGAATTTTTGGAGCTAATTGTCATATTCTCATTAACTGAGTTGTGTGTCGTTAGTGCTGAAGCTAAAAGAAATTACAAGACTTTAACAAATCAAAGCACGTCTTTAAAGCTTTCTAACTGCCCTAAGTCATTGTCTCTCTGTTTAGAGATCTTAAAGTTATCACCAGTGTATAATAGTTTGCAATTTTTTTTTTAAAGATGTTACTACAGGGGTTTAGAGCTCTCCTGGTATCTCACAGGTGCAGATTCCAACTGGCTTCAGTCCGAGCGAGGGTAGTAGAAGGGAAAGAGTATTTTGAAACAGGGCAGTTCTAATTAAAAAATACAGGTGATAGAATGCCATCAAAATTATTATTTATTATACAGGGAATGTGAAAAGTGTGCACTGTTAAAGTAATTTTTAAAACATTTAAAATAAAAAGATTCCATGTAAGTTGCAAAATTTCTTCGAGGACTCACGTTTCACTGAGCAGAACTTGTGAACTCACCAATCTTACTGTGAATTCTCAGAATTTTTGTTTTCAGTGGCATGGTTGACTATCTTTTTCAGGTAGGAAAAGGATCTCAAACTGATTAATCAAGAGTGGATTTTTTTTCCAGGGGGCATTGCTGTGGGTTCAGAGCTAGAAAAGGTCCAGAGAAGGATATTTGAGGCTTAGCAGTGGCCATCATGAGCTTCTGGATGCAGACAAGATGGCATGTGATAGAGATGTATAAAGCGGTGAATGGCTGTAAAGAGGTTAAAGCAAGGTTTGCTTTGCATATTTTGTCATAATAAAAGATCAAGGAGATGTTAAGTTGAAATGCACTTTAAATTAAAATTTAGAACAAATGAATATACTCTTACAGGATGAATAATGAAGTGATCCTCTTTGCTGTGAGGTATATCAGTATGATTTTTAGCTGGATTTAAGAAAAGATATTAGTGGTATCTGATCAATCAGAACAGGCTTCAGTGTGCTCGGTGGTTTTGGTTGTTTGGGTTTTTTTTTTTTTTCCTAGATAGATACGGATAAACATCCTGTGGACAAATGCTCTGGATCAGAGTATGAATACAACTGATGAGATAAAGGGAAAGGTCTGAACACAGCAAGAAAGCCACAAATATGCATTTGTGATGAGGGCGTGTGTTAGGAGCATGTAGTTTCTCACAGACGCTCTCCTTTTAGAAATACAGCTACTCCGCCGTTTGGAATCGAACTCGCAGATTGAATTGGGGCCAGTAACTTTTCCTCTGAATTGCATTCCTGTGTGCGCGCCGGGATGGTTGCGGTTTAGTGATACCGGTCTTGTAAGTTTGTTGATGATGATGGCTGTGGTGTTTTGGAAATACAGAGATTATGAAAGTGAGAGAAGCTGTAAGGTTGGGGTGGTCTGGGGAGTTAACTGAGGTTTTCTAAGGTACAAACTTTAGTTTATTGAAATTAAAGTGGAAGAGTCTTAGTGTGCTGATTAAAATATACTTGCCTGCTTTTAAAAGTGAAGTTGTATTTGAAAACCCAGCAAATCAAGATGTAGCTTACGCTAGTGCAATTTCTTTTATGGTACATATAGTTTGTCCTGTTCCCTGGACAGACCGAGTTATGTCGTCTGTCTGTCTTTGCACTGTGTGTTAAAGTTTTGGCTTGCGTAGCCATTCCAGTTAAGGTTCTTGTTGTTCAAATTCCTTTAAAAATGTTAAGCAAAACTTTGGAAGGCACGCAGACCTAAGGTGAAATGGCAACACGGACAAAGGGAGAGTCGTTAAATTAAAATTTGATCCGATCATTTGAGTTATTTCTTTTAATTTATGCATAGCTTGGCAAAGGGGGTATTTTTATTTGAGGATCTAAATACTTTATCTTCCAGTTTTTACTCACGTAGGTGTGGTTTCATGAGCAGTTCTGAGTTCCTGCTGTTAAAACAGTCTCGTCCCCTGTCTTTTCCTTGCTGCTCTGCTCATGCCAACATTTACGGCATGCAGTGAACAGGCCTGGGGAACTGGTGTTAAAATTAACTCAGCTTTTCCCTTCTTCCTTCTCACCCTGCCCCCCAACACCAAAAAGGAAAAAGAGAAGAGAAATGTTGATTTTTTAACTGGGTGAGTATCCTGGTCGTGTTTGCTGTGGGTCTTCATGAATGGCTTGTGCTGACTCAAGGAAAGGACATGTGAAAACTAGCAGTGGGGAAGGGTGGGACTATTTCTTTCAGCAGCAGTGCCAGCTCATGTTGGCTTAAAATGATAGTGAAACTGCTCTTAACTTGCAGGCCTCTGGAATAGGACTGGTTTTAGCTGTTGGAAAGAAATGCGAAGTAGTGATTCCAAGGCCTGTTGCTGAAGCTCATCCTCACAGCTCCTGAGGAACTGACTTGCGCTACGGCCTAAACCCCACCTTTTTATGTATAATCTATACTAAAAAAAAAAAAGTATATGCTTTGTAACCTTTGCAGAAGGATGGTATCTTCTAATAAGAAGATAATAAAGATATTAAAAGTATGCATTTTAAATGCCAAAAATGTTTAGAATGTAATAGGTTTAATTCCCATATTTACATAACATACTGTCCTTTTTGAAATAAACCAACCCAAATGTGCATACAAATTAGTAATGTAGTAGAAAAATCACTGGAGCATAAAACCTAAAACCTTGAGGCTAGTTGTTCCGTGGTTGAATATCATCTGCAACGTTCAAGTATAGCAAAGCTAGCTATTCATTGTAAACAGGCAGAGGTGAAAACCTGTGATTAAAGCGGTTCATCAAATGTCAGGTACTACAGCTGAACTGACTACATGTGCAATTAATTTAGCTAATACATTCATTTTGAACAACTAAAGTAACATGTGTGTACTAATAAAGCTGCATTTTTGCACTGCAGCAAGTACAATCAGAACTTTTTGTTCCCCCTACCTGGTTTTGCTTTACACAGCTGAGCAACTGTAAAACTGAGACTTTCTTGAACTTAGAAGCAACAAGAAAAATCTTAGTAGTCTCCTAAATATCTCTTTTGCCCTAAAAATGTCATACAGTCCAAATTCAGTTTTCCTCCATGCTGAAATGTTAAATGACAGTAATCTACTTGTGTTTGCTGAGAATTGTTGATACAACATGTGGGTTTTGGTGATTTTTTTTTTTTTTTTCCCCCTACCAGAGCTCTTTTTCTTTCCATGGTCCAAGGGATAATGCTATTAAGACAGTGATGGAGTTATCCAAGAGGGATGGAACAGATGTTTTACTGGTTTTTTTTATAAGAGCCTGCTTTTAGTTTTGGACTTTAGAACTAGTACTAGCAGTTTTTAGGACTAGAAATAATACTTAGCTTCTTTTTGTAGCTCATAGAAGGTGCCATGCTGGACAAACAGTGCGGAGCGTTATGTCGGGGATGGGCTGCGTACATCCGCCTGCTGCAGTTCTTCCAGCTGCCCTCGGGACATTCTGGCTTCAGTCAACTGAAATGGATTCTACCAAAGTTCCTTAAAGTCTGTGTCAGCCTTGTGAATGTCCGTTTCTACTTTGAATCTTAGTAGTTTATTGGCTTTTAAACCAGAACTATGGAATATGTTGCTGCAAGATGATTATGTGTGGTACTGGGGGGAGGATTTTGAATTCACAGCTTTTCACCCTGTAATTTGAATATTCCAGTGACAGTGCTGTTTAAACAGACCCTTTTCCCTGCCGTCTGTTCTCACCCATGTGCTGTTCTCTGAATTGTGCCAGCGCAATTGTTTTTTTGTGGCTGCAAGATGAATGGGATTAGGAAACTAATCTAGAATGAGTATATTGTACTTTGGATAGGATTTTCTAACCTTGTTCTGCTCCCTGGTCTAGTTTACTGTGCAGCTGCACAAGTAGTGGTGTTGGGACAAAGAAAGGCGGTAGCGAGGACTTGGATTAAGTGGTGAAAGAGGTAGCAGATGAGGTAGAACTGCTAAACTGGCTCTGTCACGGAAAGAAGTGCTCCTCATGTTGTGCCTTCTGTGGCATTTGCTGTGCCTGGGCTCTTGTGCTGAGAGCCCGGGCTGGTTTCTTGGGGATCGGTGAGGGAATCCTTTTCTGGAGCTCAGGCAGCCAGGCAGGACACTGCAGAACCTCTCCTGCTGCAGGGGTGGATGGAAGAGGCTGTGTTCCTGCCTCAGGTTCTGCTTCGCTGCCTGTTTGTGTCTGAGTGCAAGTGCGTGGTGTGGATCAAGGAGTAAGGGAAATTAAGAGGAATTAAGTAAGCTTTTTCTTCAGTTCTAAGACTAGTTGGATTTTTTTTTCCTCATCAATTTTACTCATTTTGGTTTCTTTATTTAGTTCTATGAAAGTGTAGGTTTTTTTCTGTTAGAGAATCTCCATATGTTGCCCATTTTAATTTAGATATTCAGAGAAACCGTAATTGGAGAGAATATATTTCAACCCCATGTAAGGATTTGTATATTGCAATGAGGAGCTTGAATTTGACTTGATTAGTGAGATCTCAGCATGAATCATCGAACCCCAGCCTGGTTTGGGTGGGCAGGGACCTCATAGCCCATCCAGTGCCACCCCCGCCATGGGCAGGGACACCCTCCACTAGCCCAGGTTGCCCAAAGCCCCATCCAACCTGGCCTTGAACCCTGCCAGGGAGCCAGGGGCAGCCCCAGCTTCTCTGGGCACCCTGTGCCAGGGCCTCAGCACCCTCACAGGGAAGGATTTCTGCCTCACATCCCATCTCCATCTGCCCTCCTGCAGCTTCAGGCCATTCCCCTTGGCCTGTCACTCCCTGCCCTTGGCACCAGCCCCTCTCCAGCTTTCCTGGAGCCCCTGCAGGGACTGGAAGGGGCTCTAAGGTCTCTGCGGAGCCTTCTCTTCTCCAGGCTGAACCAGCCCAACTCTCTCAGCCTGTCTCCATAGCAGAGGTGCTCCAGCCCTTGGATCATCTCCGTGGCCTCCTCTGGCCTCGCTCCAACAGCTCCATGTCCTCCTTGTGCTGGGGACCCCTGAGCTGGACGCAGCACTGCAGGGGGGTCTCCCCAGAGCGGAGCAGAGGGGCTGAATCCCCTCCCTCGACCTGCTGGTCACACTGCTGGAGATGCAGCCCAGGAGACGGTTGCCGGCTCGTGTTGAGCTTCTCGTCCCCCAACAGCCCAAGTCCTTCTCCTCAGGGCTGCTCTCCATCCATTCTGCGCCCAGCCTGGAGCTGTACTTGGGATCGCCCCGATCCACGTGCAGGACCTTGCCCTTGGCCTTGTTGAACTTCAGACAGTTCCCATGGTCCCACCTCTCCAGCCTGTCCAGGTCCCTCTGGACGGCATCTCTTCCCTCCAGCGTGTCGAGCCACCACCCAGCTCGGTGTCGTCGGCAGCTCGCTGAGGGTGTGCTCGATCCCACTGCCCATGTCACTGATGAGGATGTTAAACAGTGCCGGTCCGATGCCGACCCTGAGGAACGGCACTGGTTGAGCATAGCAAGTGTCGAAGCAGCGCGTTGCAGTGAGCCGTTTCACAAGGAAATGGGCTCTGGTGCTTTGTCAGCCGCGGCTGTTCCTGGAGGAGGGTGCTGCTGAAGCCTGCAGGCTGTGGATGTGTGCTTCCCTGCCATCACATGGGTTGGCTTCAGACTTCTTCCGCTTGCAAGTCAAATGAGTATGTTTTATTACGTTGCCTTTAATTCAGCAATGTTGGGAGGTTCTCAGGGACCCAGAGGTTGGAAAATTGCCTTGAATTGTTGTGCACATATTTCTGATTGCAGATAGGCTTTAGAGGAAGATACTCTTTCCCAATACTGTCTTTCCACCCACCTTAGTCTCTCTTTTTTTGGCTCATTGCATTCTTCTTTGATGCGAGGTTATGCCACTTGGCATCTCTTATATTTTGTTCTGTTCTGGAAAGTTCTTTGTGCAGTTTTGACACTTGTTCTAATAGAGATCTGAAAATTTTTAAAATATGAAAATATTAGGAGTCAAGAGTACTTGTGCTTCAATTAGTTCAGGATCTGCATGTTTGAAATAACTTTATCGCTGCTCATAAGTAGAATCTATAGGATACTGCTGTTTAGTGTAATCAAGACGTAAAACTTTTATTGTGTTTCCTAGATTGTAGATTAAGATTTTTTTGATTTTCTTTTTTTCTAATAAAGCACCTGATCTTTATTTATAAGTTTTCAAGAGCATAGTTACCTTTTTGGATCTGTTGACTAAAAATGATTGTCAGCCTTGATCTGATTTTTGCACTGATACACAGATTACTTAGCAGCTTTATGTGGAAACATACTGCTTTTGAGCTGAAGAAAATGGAAGGGCAGTAATGCTTGCTGTTCTACAGAAAGGCAGTGGCCTGAACTCCTTTTGAAGTTTAGATATGGTGGTAAAGCCTAGCAGGGACTGAGGAGCGGCCAAAGTGCAAGTGGAGTAAGGTATGTGCTCACATCTGTGCAGTTTATCACGTTTGTTATCTTTGTGTTTATGTAAAGAGTAAACTGATGAGGTTGAATATTGAGACAAGTTTTAGCTTTCTCATCAGCATGTACAGCAATTATTTTAGGAACTGACTGAAATAGCGGATTCTAATGGGCACGTAGTAAAATCTTAAGTAACTGCTATTTCCCAAAGGGTGCGGTGCTTTAGCAGTGTTTGAAATGGAAATGCTCAGCATCAGTTAAATTATGATCTGTACCAGACTAAGGGGAATGCTGTGAACAATTGTTCTCCAATTCCCCTTGATTACTTGTCCCTCCAGCAGTTGGGAAGGTTTTACAGCTGCTTTGTAAATAATTAGAAAGAATTTCAAGTCACCTTACAAAGTTTATAAAACTAATGCAATGTGCCAAAGTAATGCAAAGTTTTGATACTAAAAGTAGATTTGAGTTGCGGTGAAGTTCTGGCTGTTTGACAAACAAGAGGAAGATGGATAGCAGTTTCTATTAATACCCAGACAAGATGAAATATATAGGAGAGAAAGAGATTTAAAGACAGTAATAAAAAGTTTTCAAATGCTGGAGTTCCACTCTTGTTTAGAACTGACATTACAAGCCAGTTGTTTCAGTCTCTCATTGTTTAGAGGCCTGCTTTTTTAAATTTTTTTTTTTTTGGTACGGATTCACTCAGCAGAAGAATCTGTAAGTTTTGATAGCAGCACTACAGAGCGATTGGAAAAGAATAAGCTGCGGAGTTCAGAGCTTCTGTTAACTATGGCAGTTTCTGTTTTCTCCTGCGTTAGGGGAACATGACCTAGTAATGACTATTAGCTGGTAGTGGCTACGCAAGCTGCTTTGTAAAGTGGGGCAGGAAGATGTGTGCGGTAAGTGATGATCTACCTCCGCTAAAATTGCATTCCGCTCCTCTCGGAAGATAAGCACTGCGGGTGTTGATGGCAGCAGCGGCTCCTGAGCTGCAGGCCGTGGCAGAACTCGTGCCAGGCAGCGCTGCACATCTATGTGTTTGGGTAACACAGTCCCACTAACAACGTGTGTTTCACAATTCGGTTATGTCTACCTTTGCGGTGACGTTCCTGTGTATGTATGCATGTGGATGCTTAACTACATCTTAACTTACATACGTTTGGGGTATAACAAGAGTATCTAGAATCTTAGTCATTTCTCTTTTGACTCTTGATTAGTTTTTGGGTTCAGCAAGAAATTCCACAGTCCAATTGTATACTTGGTGAATAAATATTTCTCGTCTTCCATTGAAAGTTTACTCTGTCTTCAGTTTAACATTAGGAATAAGGAGGTCTCCTGGTTTAAAATATTTGGGTATGTTTTTGTTTCTTAGGTGGGGGAAAAAGGTGGCTCAGCTTGGAATATGTGTTCCTATTAAAGCGGATTTACTGAGGAACTTTATAATTACAGTTCCTAATAGTCTTGGTTCTATCTCATAAGTAAATGCTACAGACTCCAGGAATCTGATTTAGGTTAAACTTGTGAAAACAACCAGGTGTCCCAGTTGTGCAGGGGGTGGGAGAGGAGCAGGGTGAGTACTTCTGGAGTACGACGTGAGGGCCACGTTGCTCCCTTAAGAAAGGGGGTTACACTTGTTTATCAAGAGCATGTTCTTTAAAAGTGACTTTCTGGGCGTTCTTGGAGTTCTGTGCTCCAGACACACACGGCACGTTCAGCCATTTTAAACTCTTCTCTGCTTTTGTTGGTGACAGAGAAAGAACCTCCATCATCTCTTGTCTCTAAACGTATTTCTGTGAGTGTGATCAGTGCCCGTCCTTAGCCTGTGTGCAGGTTTCACTTGGGAATAAATCTTTCTTTGTTTTTCTTTTAGGGCATCTCAGTTCTAGCCAGGGCCATCTGCCTCACCTTGAAACTTGAACCGCACCTGGAATGGAGTAGCTCTTTCATCAGATGGGGAAATCATTTAGTTTCTTTTGTGGCCTGAAAGGATTCGGTTTAAGCTTCCATAATTCAGTTATTTGCTGCCACTTAAGTAAAAAAGGTGCTTTTGGAGGTGTGGTAGCAAGGAAGGGATTATATTGTTTAGACTAAATTTAAGTACTTCTTGCTGTGCAGGTATTTCAGTACATCACTACAATAGCAAAAGAATTCATTTAGGAAGATTACTACCTGTCTGCACCTGAGCCAAGGAGTCTACAGGCTTTATGGTTACTGAATTCAGCTTTTAGACATAGAGGACAGTACTCTGGGCATTTGAAACAAGCACTTTATATAGTGGCATATTAGTTATCTGTTGAAGAAACTCGAAGTACAAGGTTTTTTTCCCCCTTAGGAGTCCAGTAAGGAAAGACAAGTTAATGGAGCTGAAGAGGTCTGGAAGTATAACAGCCTATGGCTTTTGAGAAGCTGGTCGTAGCAGACTCCAATAGCTCAGTTTACCGGGGAGCGGGGTGGGATAGTGTTAGACATGGGGTGTTGGGATCCCCAAAAGCCTTTGACAGGTACACTATAGCCGTCCAGGTATGATCTTTGTCTGCACACTTGCCAGTTATCCCCAGGAACTCTAACCCTCAGTGGACTTACCTTCCATTAGATTGTCTTTCCGTGACTCAGTGTCAAGCTTTAGCACGTACACGGTATTGCACAGTTTAACTGTAGATACAAAACTGAGGAGATTTGCATGGAAGGGATAGGAGTGTGAAAGCCAGGAATGGTACAGCACAGATAGGTAGGCCACGCTTATTTATTATTTTTCATGACTTCAGAGACAGGAGACACCCAATGCAATGACCAGGCAGCAATTTAAAACAAAAGACAGATTTTTTCTTTCTTTTTTTTTTTTTTTTCTGTACACCATTTAATTGTGGAAACAATTGAGAAATGTTTCGAGTGGTAAAAGGATAAATGGTTCAAGAAGCTGTTAGATTTGTAGAGTATATATCTAGTTAGGGAAGCCTGTAAACTAGGGAGTTAGTCTGTAGCTGATTGTCAGAATTTGGAAGATATTCTAATAGAAATACTCTTCTAAAGGTATTGGTTCTTGTAAATCTTTCCCTGTAGTTTGCTGCTGTCAGAGGAAAGATATGGGCTAATCAATATTTAGTTTGATTTGTTACGACCACCCTTAGGTTTTACATAACTTGGTGGTTCTAGAGCAGTTACACCACTGGTTCTTTTGTTGCTGCTTTCCCTCTGATTCCAGCGGGGTTCTAGCTCTGTAGCACAGAAAGGAATCTTTTATCCACGTTTTGCCGTTAAATGGTTGGCTTCAGTTCCCACTTCTCTCCTGAGAGTCGTCTGTGAACATATTTGGAGGAGGACTTGCTTAATAGTTTCAAAACCTGTTTTTACAAACAACTTGCATCTTTATTTCCTTAAGGAGTTCCTTCCCGGTGCAGTATTTATCGCACAGGTTTGCCTGCGGTTGAGCCTGCACCTCATTAGTTGGATCTATCTCTTTCTGCAGCGGAGGGGAGGCTTGGTGTGTGTCAGCAGCACCGCTTGTTACAACAAAGGGCTCGTAGACATAGAGCCTGGATGGAACCACAGCGCCTTGTGCTTGATGAACGCTTACTTGGAACAAATGCTCTCCATAACACATGCTTCTGCTGTATCATTCAGGCTCACTAAAAAGGATTTTATTTATAATCTTCTTTTTCCCTTTCCTCTTTTTTCCCTGATTTCCAGCGTGAGTGTGTTCAGAGTAGCTGCCGTTAGCGCTAACCGTGGCAGAAAGCTGAGCAGGCGATGTGGGACTCGTGTGCCGTGCTGCGAGGTGCCCTGGGACTATGAAATGTGTGTGAAGCATCCAGGCTGTCCCTCACTGCTTTCAATGTTTTTTAACACTGATGCAGTTTTACCTCCCTAGTCTGGGATCTTGCAGTGCTGGAGAGAGAAGTCGGTGAGATACGAGAGTCTCGGGCTCCATCGCTTTCACACAACACGTCTTTCACATACCTGATCAGTTTATTAGAAGTTGTGTTACAGATGTCAGGTTTTCAGCAGTGCTTGCTTCTAACTGTGCCAAGGAGTATCGTTTGTTAAACATGACTTCGTGTTTGTTTTTAAAAATTAAGTTTATCATCAAACATAGTACTTGATTTATAACTAGAAACCAAAATGATGGTAGGAAGCATAAATATGTCTCAGTTTTGGGGAATGACAACAGAAAATACCTTTTAATGTCAGTATCTTACTAAAATGAGTAGAGGGAGGGAGGCGTGAAGGACTCAAGGTGCTAGACATGATGCTAGAGTTACTAAGGCGTGCCAGGTCTCCTGAACATAGCCTCTACACCCAGGTTTACAATGAAATACTGAATCTGAGAGATGGCTGCAATGTATTGAAAGTCTGTCTGAACACCTGTATGCTTTTATTCTTCAAGGTCAGATATCGTGGTATAGCCTCCAAAGGACAAAGTGAGTATGTTTCATTGCTGGTGTTACATTTCTTGTTCTACAGCAAATGTAAGAGATGGCAAAGAATAACCCCATTGGCAAAAATTGTGCAAACCTGAAAAGGCTGAGAACCATTGTTCTGAGACAATAGTAAATGGAGGGTCAGGTGGACTTCTGTGTGTGTCTGAGTTGGGACGGTGCCTTGCGCCTAGGGAACTAGCATAACTGGCTGGAGCACCGATTACCTCTGTTTCTGGTGAACTTTGATTTTGGAACAGCAGCAACGTTTTAAAGTGGTTGATAAATAGCTGTTGTTAATATTTGGTCATACTGTATTTGTGATTCTTTGAGCATTTGAGAAATGAAGTCTTTGTAGTGACAAAATGTGAAGGTGGGGAGAAAACCAACTATCCTTAAAATTCAGTTTAGCATAGAATCGCAAATAAAGGCAGGCCATTGTCATAACAACTGTATATAAGTGTTATATGGCAAAATGAGGTTGTCTGAATTCCATAACTGAATTTTCATACCTATCATATTTGGATTCTTTCCAAACATAAGCTTAGCTCGGTTTCCTGCGTGCTGGAAGATTAAAACATGGCAACACTGGATTTATTTCCCTTTTAATTCTTAAGGTATTGTGAACAGATTGATTTCTTTAATTTCTTTCCTCCCCTCCCATTTTGGATTGTTTATGAGAGAAACGTGCATTTTTAAATATTACTCCTCATATGTAGTAAAGCCTTTCAGATATGTTGCTGAAGGGTTTAACTGTCTAGCAGAGCAGTACGCTGTTCTCATGTGCTTGCAGTTCTGTCAGTCCTTAGTTGCTCTGCCTTGTCTGTGGTGGTATTTTAGTAGTATCTTTTGAGTTCTTGGGTTTTTGTCTGGAGTTTACGACTGCACAGGACAGACTTTTCGGTAAGTCAGTACTGGTCTGTTTCTTGAAGTGACAATTACTTAATAATGTTGTTCTCTCTTTGAGATGTGTAAAATTGGATGCAAACAAGACACAGGATTTATACTGTCTGTCTACATTTATAAAAGTACTCTTTGGGCTGTGAATGGGGATGACTGAAACACAGCCAGGAAAGCTTTATTTGATATTTGGATAAATGCCATAAATAGAATTCAGCTAACACATGCCTTTGTCAGTTGTTGAAATTCAACTTTAAAAGGATTAATTTCTCAACCCTACCCTGCTGTGCAGAATCCTGGATATTGAGATGAACAGCTTTTCTGAAGGTTGGTGGAATACTGCAGTAACTGATTTTTAAGTTCCAAATTGCTCACAAAATTACCTTTTTAATACTAGCATTTTTGGTATTAATATTTGTGCTTTAAAAAAAATGCAAGAAACAACTTTTAGCTTTCATTTTTATTTTTGAGTACAAGAAATCATGATATTACACTTGTGAAAATTTTAATGACTTTGGTTAGTAATACATTACTGATCATCCTTCTTTAAATAGAAGTGTCTGTCTTTCAGCAAACTCTTCTCTCTTCTTCACTAACATACTGTCATGTGCATTTCGGTGTTGGAGTAGCAGCATTTGCAAGCAAGATTTGGATCTTAAAGTGTCCAGTGCTGCACCATCAACACAGAGTGCTCAGGTCCTCTGCCGATTCGTCCAAGTGGAACTGCACCGACACAAACTTTTTCATCATAAAGTTTTCTAGTGCGGGCAGAACCGTGACATCTGCCTTTCCCTATGTGCTCATGAATCATGTTGATTTAGGGTTTGCTTCTTTTGTCTGAAGCCAGAGGGAACTGGAAGGAAGATTTTTCTGTTTGGCTGTGTAAAACATCCTTGTATACACTGCAGTTTCTTTGAAAACCTGCCACTGTTGCTGTAGCAGCAATATAGTTCTGCCAGTATTGACAATAGCAGGAGCGCTGGCGGGAAGACTTGCTTCCAGTCTTTTACTGCTTTACCATCTACAGATACTCTGAATATTGCAGGGCAGGTAGATAGAGGGAACAGTATAGTTTGCTTCCGCTGCCCGCTCTTCAGAGGTGCTACTGAAATGACGGCACTGGTACAACGTCGAGAGCCGTACCTAGTGTCTTGCTGACATACCTTCGTTTGAGAGCTGAGTGAAAAACAGCGCTCCAGGTAGTGTTGGGGAACTTCTTCAGAATACGTTAACGTGTACAGGAACAGAAGGAAGTCGTCATTACATATTTTAGGTTATACTGTCAATTTGAACAGAGTCCTGTGTTTATTCACACTGTTCTGAGATGTACTCGAAGACATGACATAAAAGCCTTGGTTTAGTAAGCGTTACCTAGTGGACAGGACACTGGGCTGCAGCCTGGGTAAGAGGAACTCAGTCGTGCCCTGGTGCTGGCTGGGGAGCCTTCCGAGTTACGCTGGTCCTATGGCTTGGTTTCTGCACTTGCAAAAACAGGAGTAATCAGACCGACAACTCTCTAAAATGTTTTAAGGTGTCTGCATCAAGACAATTAAGTAGTGTGTTGTGTCCTTTGGCTCAACTTCACCAAGTATAGGCTTTTTCTTGCTCTTTGGCTTTTGCCAAGCAGTTATGCAACAAGTGTTTTTCATTCTTTGAACAGTCGCTGCATATTATCTATTCTTACGTATGCTCAGGTAGGGTCTTCTCTTCTTGCTCTGTATGAAACTTAAACCTGTCTTCAGGGCTGTTTGCCTCATTTTAACTAGCTAAGCAAGCCTGTATTAAGTCTACTGAAGTTGCAAAGACATTAGGAAATACAGAAACTATGATAGTCTGTAATATATCGTAAATCCTCTTTTGACAGATACAGAACAAAAGCTGATTTACTCTTCATGTTGTCCATTCTTTCCTTCTTCCAAATCTTTTCTGTAACTTTATCATATAAAATCTCAGCTGTAACTTAAGCAGAGCTGCCATTGCCTGAAGTTGTGGGTGATTCTTGCTTCTGCAAGTGGGAGTTTGGAGCTCCTATGGAGCATTCAAAAAAGCCAACCAACCAAAAAAGAAAGGAAAGAACCCAACCCAAAACCTCAACAACAACAAACCCACCACACTGGAGTTGAAAGTGCTTTAGTGGTCACAGATTCATCTGGTTTGTGCCTCTCTCAGCCTGTTCCTGTTCTGGTTTTATGCACTGGGCTCTCTTTCTTCTACTTGCCTTTCTCAGACTCTCAAAGCTTCCTCTGTTGAGCTTCTGACTGAGTCCTCATTATCCCGCTGTGGCTTCCTGTCCATGCGGTCCCTGTCCTGCGCGCTGCGCCAACCCCTGGCCGGCCTGCCGCCTCGTGCAGCTATGATTCTTAAAACGTGCCTCTGGCTGTGTACAAATCCTCTTTCCTTTGCACAAAGGTATCGGGGTGTATTCTCAATGTAGCTGTAGTAGTGTTCCGTCTTGCTACCTCGGAGACAAAAAAGCAATAGATTGTCTATATTTTCACTGCAGGATTTACTCCAGTGGGTCCTGATGTTGCTTCTGCCAGCTCAGCCTAGATGAAGTGAGAGCAGTCACTACGCTGTGTAACGTGGAGTTTCTGTATTGGCTCTAAGGCCTGTTATACTTGAGGGTGGCGTAAGGTTTCTGAAACCTGTCCTCTATCCTCTGGGCTGTAACGACTCAGCTACCTCAGTAAATGCTTTTTTTGCAGGAGAACCCGTTCAGGTTTGGTGGATGTACGGGGGAAGCCAAGGGGTTCATCAGCAGGCTCTTACAGGGTCTTCCTGACAGGCCGAGTAGTTGGCTTCAAAGTATTCCCACACCCAAGCTTTTGTATACAGAGAAATCCAGGGGGGTCAATTGGCACTAACATTTTGCAACAAAGCAAGGCTTTGATTAGATGTTGAACATTGAGAGCTGATGTAACACTCCCCCTGCTTCCCCCCCATCATTCTTTTAAAAACTCTTTGTGAACTAAGCTATTGTGGTGGAATCGGTGGCGTGCAATTAACTCAACCACTAAACTATATTGTTTATCATAGACTCTGGACTTCTGAGTAGAACAGAACTTCAAGTTAAACAAACAAACCATAAGGTCTTCTGGCAGATTGAGGCCTAGATTTTCCAGGTGCAGAACAGATTTTGGTTTTAGCATCTCTTACCCACAAAAGGAGATTTATATCTGTATACACACATGCACATATATGTATATATATATATAAAAAAAAGATACTCAGTTGCATATATAGTTTTAATAAAATGCAGCTACCTTTGGAGTGAGGAGTGACAGTGATGCCCTTTGACATTTGGAACCTTGGTAATACAGGTCTAGCCCAAAACTGTGTCTTAACATGAACTGATTAGCATCACAGAGTGGCTGGGGATGTGGTGGAATATGGATGCCATTAATTTTTCCTGTGCAGAGTTTCTTTAATTTGCTGAGCATGTCTGCTCTGCTTCACTTTTCTCACCTTCCTCCTGTGTAGCAGAGGCTACTTGCAGGTTCATGTATTTCTAATTGTTTTTTAATCTTAGTTCCATATAAACAACTCTCTTTGCCTGTTTGCTTGCTTGTTTTTTTGATCAGCTTAGAGTACATCATTAGAAGAGATTTCTGCTTGGATGCTGCCAGCTGATTAGAAGAGTACACCAAGGTTTTGTCTAATCTGTGGTGTGACTGTCATGTGCTGCAGCAAGGAAATGGCTTTGGAAGAAGCAGCCAAATCTGTGTGGGTATTAAAACATGTTGAAGAGACGAGTATCAGTGGGGATCAAATGGGCAGCTGTTCAGTGCAGGGAGCTTATTAAAAGACGAGGATTAACATTGCTGTTGTTCATGAGGTCGTAGAAGTGGTAAGGGATTTCCAGGATGTACCTACCCCTTAAAGGCAGAAAATGCCCCGTCTCTGCCTCCACTGCAGACAATTTGGCTGGTTCTCTTCATCACCCGTTTATTGATCGTGCTGTCCCACATGATTGCTGTTTGAGCAGGAAGGCTGTCATTACCTTGTAGTCTAGGGGTGCTGCTGAAGAAGCCCCCAGCGTTAGAGGGGATGAAGTCAGAGGAGCAGATCACCGTGGTGGAGCAGACTGGTGGGCTGGAGGAGCCGGGGCTGTATTTCAACAACCTCCTCAAGGCTGGGCCTGGGGAACAACGTGGAAAAGTGGCACTGAAGTAGGAGTTGGAGCTGTAGTGTTAAGTGATGTCTGACACCTTTGTTGCTAAGAAAACTGTAGCAAAAAGAAGGGATTTTCCCCATCATGATCAGAAATTGATGTAGAGGCTATTACATGCGGTGGAAGGATGGCTGCAGCTAAAGGCAGCAGCAGTACTTCTTTCCTGGTTCCTTTTTTTGTGTTCTTAACCACGTGTTGTCTAAAATAAACTTGAAATAGTGGGGAAGTGTTGGCAAGTTAACTGGTTATTCTACTGAATTTACATTGATTGCCTTTTAAAAAAAAAAGGGGGGGGGGATTACATGCCTAGAAAGCAGAAATGGCTATTTTACTGCAAATCACTCTCAATTCTGTAGCAGGATTCTGTCGACCTGTAGCAGTCTGGAGCAGGTGACCTTTTCAGATGGTGGTATTAGTCTCCCTCCATGGTAGTTACAGCCTCATTTACTAGTAGGTCTGGGCAAAGTTCTCCTTCAAGTTCATAACTTCCACGTGTGGAAGTTCTATGTGGCACGGCTTTGCTTCTGGTTCAGAATAGCAAGGTGCAGGAAAACCATTGGTCTATCTAAAGAGAATTCCACAACGTTTAAGGCATTTGGTAGTATTGGCGAAATGAGGATGTCAGCGGTGATCATGGATGAGCCTGGTGTTGCTTTTAAACATTAGAAACGGGTATTTTCTGCTGTTTTCCATATCTTCTGTGCTCCCAGTGTCACCAAGTGCAGAATTTGGTTAACCAACCAGAAGGATCTCAATTAAATCTGCTGGTAGGCTAAGAAAGCCTCACAGAAGTCTGAGAAGGACAGACAAGTTCTTCTGTAACATCGTGAACCAGTCCTAGCACAGTGTGAGTTGAGGCACTAATTACTAGAAATTGCAGTTGTTCATCTGTATAGCTGAAATTCCTGTGTAGATACAACCGAAAAGTCATTCAAGATCCATTAAATGTGAGTAGCTGCAGAAAAGTCTTGCAAGTGCTGCATGTGATGGAGTACTGGATCCGTGTGTACTTGATTTGCTGCATTGCAACCGAACTGATTATTTACAACTACTTTTAGCTATTTTGGGGAAACTACTTCTCTTTCCTCTTCCTGCCTTCCATCATCTTGAAGTGACAGCATCTATCTTCATTTCAGTGTTGTCTCTTGTTAAATAACACAAGTTTCTTTTATGTGAAAGTGGCTGCTGTCCTGACTGTAGAAGGTTATCCGAAATTCTGAGATGAGACTTCTCCTTTTTCGTTACGAGGGAGAGTACTCTCCATGGTGAGAATACGTATGCTTTGCAAAAAGCGGGGCTTGCTTTGGTCTGTGTCCAAAGCTGCAGTGACTTCTCACAGAATCTTAACAGTTGTCTTAGCACTCCCGAACAGGAAGCAGTTGTGTTAAGTTTTGTTTGCTTTGCTTCCATAAGCTTAGCTGCTATATTCCTAGGAATAAAGTCTAAATAGAATCAGTTTCCTAGTTAGTAAGGAGGAACCTAACGTTCCTGGGCACAAGGCATGGTGTGTTTCTGAAAGGTCTTCTGATATTGTGATGATAAGAATGGCTTAAAAGTTGAAGTATAGTTTTTTATGTTGGTGGTGATGGGGAAAGGCTGGAGTACTTAGACTTTGCTGTAAGCCCAGATGCCTGTAACTGAGCCTGGTTGGTCTGGGCGTAGAAATCTAAAAACATTCCTACAAGAGGGTCGACTGTGTGTGTGCACTAAGGTGAAGTGAGTAAAATAGGAGGAGAAGGAGCACTTAGAAATTTCAGTTTGCCATCACGAATCACCAGCCTTTTGCATTTGCACTATCATACCATCAGATCAGCTTCACCCACTCTTTCCCACCTTCTCTGGGTTCTTTTGCCTGCATCCCCCCCAGGCCTCTCCTCTTTCCCCCTTGAAGATGAGCTTCTGTTTCTAGGTGCTGGCCCAAGGAAATATTGTTGTGCAGACCAGTCGTAATTCATCCCGCCCCTTCACAGATAGGTTTTGTTCGGTTCTTTTAATTTAAAATGAACTGATCTCAGACGTGTGCAGCAGTTCATACTAGGTGCGCATCCCTTCTAGCGGGGATGCGTATCCTTTTGTGTATGTTCAGGATTTGTGGTGTGGGATACGAGCCTAATGTTTGCTGCTGTTCTGGTCCGTATAGCCACGTGAAATATAATGTTCTGAACTGGCCGTATAACTGGCAGGAAGATCAAAGTTACAAGCAGCTGATCTCAGCTGAGAGATTATAGGGGTAGGATAATCCAATAAAGGGCAGTTGGAGAAATTTGACACTTGAAATACTTTTGGTAAATCTCCTGTCCCCATGTGTCCTTGATTTCGGTAGCAGAATTTGCGAAGCCTGGGTTATCTAGTGAGTCTACTTGGGGTATTTTGAGGGAAGATACGGGATTCGGAAGTTTCTTGCACATAGGCTAACAACTAATTATGTGAATGCAGGCAAAGGTTTGTGTGTGGAAATGAGTGTGTGCGAATCTTGGCTGATCACGAGTATTTTGTTACTTTATATGTTGATCTTGTTTATATTTCAGAACAACAGTAATCCTCTACATATTTTTCCTTGCTAATTAGGTAGAAATATGTAATTATGCTGATTTCTTTAATTTTTGCCTTCAAATATAATACTGCAGTTACATAACGGCCTTTTCTTTTTTGCATATGTTTTCCGCCCGAAGAAACATAAAATTATAGCAGAAAATTTCACGTACTCTGTGTGTGTGTGCACACACGCGTGTAAAACATGGTGCTGGAGGTGAGCTGATCTATAGGGGAGGGAGCTTTGGCTATTTAAATATGATATCAGGCGTGGAGGGAAATTACATCCTCTGGGGAAGCATTAGTTTCCTTGCAGCAACTCTAATCTTGCTGGAATTTGTCAGTTTTTGCTTTAATGCTATTTATAGTGCAGCATATATAAACATTGGCCTGTGTTTAGGTGAAAACACAAAGTTTCATTTGAAGTCTGACTTGTGAAGAGCAGGTTTGTTGCAGCAAGCTTTCTTAAAGGTACCCCAACAATTTCAGATTCCTCAGAGAAGTGTTGAAATGATGGCGCCTAGTAACCCAGTTCACTGAAGATGTGTTCCTGACTATGGAGCTGCATCTGTTCTGAAGAAAAGCCAGGAGGTGTGGGGTTTGTTTTGTTTTGTTTTTTTTTTTTAAAGTTGGGATTTGACCTTAAACTTCTGCCACGTGTTTGTAGAACCCCAGCCTGGTTTGGGTGGGCAGGGACCCCACAGCCCACCCAGTGCCACCCCTGCCACGGGCAGGGACACCCTCCACTAGCCCAGCTTGCCCAAAGCCCCATCCAACCTGGCCTTGAACCCTGCCAGGGAGCCAGGGGCAGCCCCAGCTTCTCTGGGCACCCTGTGCCAGGGCCTCAGCACCCTCACAGGGAAGGATTTCTGCCTCACATCACATCTCCATCTGCCCTCCTGCAGCTTCAGGCCATTCCCCTTGGCCTGTCACTCCCTGCCCTTGTCACCAGCCCCTCTCCAGCTTTCCTGGAGCCCCTGCAGGGACTGGAAGGGGCTCTAAGGTCTCTGCGGAGCCTTCTCTTCTCCAGGCTGAACCACCCCAACTCTCTCAGCCTGAGGTCTCCACAGCAGAGGTGCTCCAGCCCTCGGATCATCTCCGTGGCCTCCTCTGCACGCTCTCCAACAGCTCCATGTCTTTCCTGTGCTGTGTAATCCCGTTGTTTTGATCTCTTTCCCTCCTGGTGTACTATCCCCTAGACCTCCCATGTTTTCCCTCACTCCTGTTTGAGACTTTGTTATGCAGTGCTTCTCAGGCTGCTGGGAGGGGAGCGAAGTGTCGGGGAGCCATGAGAGCGGAGGGGGAGATGGGTCTGGAAGAAGTGGGGAGGCAGAGAGGGCATTGGTGGTGGCCAGGGCTCTGCTGTCTGTTTTGAACCTTCGTGGTACTGCTTGTTCTCCTCTTCCACCGCATCTGTGTTCTCTTGGCTGCACCTCACGGTGACTTCCGAATAGCAGTGTCCCCTTCCCTCCTCAAAGCTTCCTCCGTCCTCTCGTATTTACAGCTGCCAAGGCCATTGCCAGCTTCTCTTCCAAGTATAGGGCTCATCTTCAGTTTTAGATGTGGTATCAATGTGTATCAGGATAAAACCCGGGTGTTGTGTTTCGTGCCATGTTCCAAGTAGTTTAGCAATGAAGCATGAAATTAAAGATTTGCTCTTAATGGTCTTGTGATCTTTGGGAATGTGCTTCAATGCTAATGCTAGCTGTTCCTTCCCTCCCTCTCTTTATCATACTGGTAGAATTATTCACAAAGATTGTAATTGTGCTTGTTGTGGATTACTGCTAAAATTATGTGTTCCTCAGAAAAAATAGGCTGTGGCAGTTTTGGATCTGAGCATCCCTTTACAGTAGCAAACTCGACAGAACCTTTGTCATGTTTGAGAGTTAAAAATAAATTTCTTAAACAAAAAGAAAAAACGAAACCAGTGACCAACCCAAAGAGAAAAGCTCATTCTTATTTAATAACTTAGCTTCTGGAAATGAGGCTTTGTAATCCGCCAAATATCTCATGAGTCATGACAGAGTTATGGTGATGAGCAACTCTCTCCTCAAAGAGGATTTCTTGAGACACAAAGGAATGAAGATGTATACATATATATATATTGAATATATGGATATATATAACCCCAAAGGTTTCTGTACTTACGTGCACAGACACACATACTGCGTTATGATCCCTCGTTTTGGGGCCCGTCACTAAACATTTTGCGTAACAGAACTACTTGGCAAGTTGCTTCCACTGTCTTAGGTGTAAGAGCATAGTCAGCGTAAGCCCGTGAAGTGGCGGCAGCAGCTTTACAGATTGCTGCTCCTCTGGACGCCGCGGGCTCCCAGCTCTGGCACAGCAAAGCGGGCGAGTTTCTTCCCTGGCTCGCTGGGAAGGATTTGTTGCAGGAAGATCACTTTTTGTTAACAAAGGTGAATGGGCATAATTTTCCATGCGCAAGGTTGTGACGGAGACCTTGGGCGGTAATTACAGTGCAGCAGCTGCGCCAGCACTGAACATCTGCCTGTGGCTGGTTTTTCCAGAGAAGTGAGCTTGGATTTTACTCGCCTCCTGTAGGTAGTAATACCAGTGCCAGCCAGAGTAAAGGCTGGTGCTCGTTTACCAGGGATTGCTGCCTGGAGCTGCTGGACAAACTGCTGGCTGCAGGGGCAGTGACGTTTGGAGGCGCAGGGATGTCGGATCAGGAAGTACCCTCTCACGTCATAACTGTATTTTTCTTTGGCTGGTATTTGTGCTTTTCATTGTTGGGACAAAATCCGACCCGTTCATTCTTTGGTCTGTTTACTTAAGATACTCATCTTGAAGAAAAGCTGTAGTTCAGCAGAAAATAGACCTGCGCACATCTCGTGGTTTCCAAATGCCACATTTTATTTGGAGAATTTTTTGATGTATTGATAGCTATGCCAGCAGCCAAGCTTATAGGAGCCATTCAGTGTGGAAATAAGTAAACATTTTCTCTGAAAACTGCTTGGGATTTTGTGGTTCACAGAAGCTTTCTCAGAATGCAGCATGACAAATAACAGACATCTGCAAAATATGCGGCGCTGGCTGCATTTCTGTGCTTGTAGAATGTGAGGTGGCTTGGAAGCCTTGGTTACACGGCTTGTTTTTAGAAAGGTGCAAACACACATTTCATTCTTTCATACAACTTGCCTGGGCTTTGTACATGAAGACTGGCTTCACGGCTTCGGAGAGAAAGAGGAGAACCGAGACTGAAGCTCCCTAATAGCGGTTGTTGTAATGAAGTACGTTAATGCGGTTCTCGCTCTAACACTTCCATGTGTTGAAGCAGATTTGAATTTACAATGCCGCCTGTTGATAAGTTGCATCGTCCTTGTAGTGCTGGTGCGGAAACTGCCTGGCAGTGACTATTCGAAGCCGTAATTGGGCTTCTTGGCTTCCCGCCTCTGGATGTTACACTGTCCTCCCTGTAGTTGAAGCTGTGACTACAACTGTTTAGAGTCTGAAATGCTATTAGATCCAACACGCTCCTTTTTGCAAGCCAGGTAACACACAGCCTCTCTACTCTTCTTCTCTGGATGCTCCAGAACTTGACTGGCAGATTTTTAATTTTTTTTTACCCAAGACAGAGTAGGCAACAGTTGATCTTCTGGTGCCCTGTTTGTTCCTGCTGTTCCGAGAGTGAATACCTATTGCATCTCCTTCCCATGAATTTAGCACTCGTGGTTCACCTGTAGAAGCATATTCACTGCAATTAAAAAAAAAAATGATTCTCTACTTCCTTCACCTTCCTCAGACATTCTTGTTCAAATCTCAGTATAAGCTCTTTCTGATTTAGTCAATGGATTTTTTTTCCTTGTACTTTCTGCACTCCCATCCCACCTTAAAATAGAACTGTGCCTCGGTAGCCCCCTTCTTCCCCCTCGTTGGCACCACAGGCATAAGGAGATGGTATTTGACTAGTAACAATTTTAAATGCAATTTAGTGTGGCTTTTAATTGTTTAATTGGGTTCAAGTCCATATGCACATGCAAGGTAAGTAAAAATTGTAAGATAAAGAACAAAGGCATGATTCACCTTTTCTAATAAAGGGTAAAATTCAGAGTATGTCTAAACTACATAAGTGCTCGTACGCACAAAAAGTACACGAAACTCCTGCTTAAAGTGTAATACAGAGAACTAACCTTTTTTGAGGAACAGTAAATGAAGTATAAAATGAGAAGCATCGTTGCAACCATATCTTTACATAACTAATTTTAGACTGGTCTAATTTGTTTTACTTTGAAAGCCAGTTTTATGGTGTTGAAAATCGCTAGTTCAGAAGAGTGAGAAGTCAGGCCTGAATAGCTGAGGAAAAAGTTAATTTAAAAAAGGGAACTCACCTCTGAGGGAAATGCTGCTGCAGCTGTTCCTCATAGTAAAACAGGAGGAAAAGTATGAGCAAATGTCTCTTTTCCCTTTGCCTTTTGTACCTTTTAAGATCTTTAGTAAGCACAAATAAATATATTTTTTTTTCTCAGATTGTTCCAAAGAATAAACTGATGAATTTATATTTAGTTAACTTGAGCTGTCTCCAAATATTTCACTTGTACATTGTCTCAGCATTACAGGTAAGTCTTATAGAAAACCTCAGCAGAGATTTCTGCTTGGGATTTGGATTGCAACCTCTGGTTGTCAATATTTTGATTATCAGCTTAAATTTAAATAAATAAATCTGTTCTGTTTATTTGTCAGGGTACTGAAAAGGTAGTGCTTTGAAAAGTGGGTGTAACTGGAAAAAAATAAAACCACAACGCTTGGAGCAGATGGGAAGAAGGCTGACGGCTGGGGAGGTAACCCCGGTTACACCTCCCTGCCGTTGTCGGTAGCTGCTTGTGAGTTTGTGCGTAACAGGCGAGCAGCGTCCTGTACAGAGCATCCGAGTTTTCTTGGGCTCTTGTAATGCCAGTTTGTGGGGAGAGTATTTGCACTCTTACCCAGTACAGTAACTGTTCTGGCTTGTGGCGTAGCTGGCGTTCGGGAGGCGTTGTATTTGTAATGCACTTCTGTGTTGCTGGGTGTGTGTATACCTGGGCTTCGTCTTGAGTATGTTCCGTTTTTTACAGGGCCTGATGCAGCTGTAGCTTTTTGGTTAACTCTCTGGGTTTCTTAACTTCTTACAGAATTGCTGCACAAATATCTTTTACTTTAGGATCAGTTGAGTATAATTGTTGCTTAATAGGGAAAAAAAGAACTTTAAAAATGCACGTTGAGTTTTCCATATCTGTCTCAGGCATCTAAATAATACATATAAAGGAATTTCATAAAGTTTTGTGGTGTAGAGTTGATTCCATTCATAATTGTTCATCGAGGTTATTTACATCTCTAACCCGGGTGTTGGAAACAATGCACCCTGGAAGAGCTGCGCTCACAGCTCCGTGCTCCTGCATGAGTTTCAGAACAGAGGACTCACACCAAAATGTCTCAGAGGTCCTGCCGCACGGGATCTGCCACGGCTGGATCAATCTGTAAAACGGGCAGGCACCAGCTGGCTTGTTGGTGCAGGTGACTTGCTTTGGAGCATCTGCTCAAGGTTACAGAAGAGTTTGAGGCGCAAAAAAAAAAAAAAGTTGCAGATAAATGGAAGTAAGGCATCTTGCGTAATAAGAGTTGACACTTTTGGGAAGACTTTGTAGGACATCCTGCGGATGGCAGTACTGTTAGTCTCTTTTTCTTTGGAAGTCATTTGTGCAGTTGTGAGAACAGTTTTGTCTTTGATTCTCACGTGATTCTGCCGCTTCATTCTAAATGAGTACTGTTCCCATGGAAGTTCACACATTATTTCTTCATTTGAACAAATTTGTGTCCTTTTGTTTCAATCTTCAGAATGTGTATCTTAGTGGTTTTGTGGTTGGTTTGTTTTCTGAAATAACTTTATTCCATGATGTTAAGATCTCCAAGCGCTTAATGTAATTTTTCCAAAAGGTTCTGAAAAGGTTGGATTATCATTCATGTCTTTTAGGCAAAAACGTTATTTCTTTTCTCTTACAGAACATGAATACATTTTTGATTAAATCCTTTTTGTCCAACAGAATCTGTCTATGACCTTCTCCCAAAGGAGCTGCAGTTACCACCTTCCAGAGAAACATCTGTAGCATCCATGAGCCAAACAAGTGGTGGCGAGGCAGGTTCGCCGCCTCCAGCTGTAGTTGCTGCTGGTAAGCATTCTCGTTTTTTCAGTTCCTTTCGTAAGGTTTGTAATGTTCTGGCCAACATGAACAGTGCTGGCAAAGTTTTGATTTTAAAAAAGAGCTTGTGGAGAAGTAACAGAGTTCATTCTAGGAGAATTTAGGTAATATAAGTTAAACTAAACTGAGTGGTCTAAATTCTCAGATATTCTATGTTAATGGTTGCTGTTTCATGTATATATATCTTCATAAGAAAGAAGTTATCTGGTTGCTATTCTGTTACTGCGCAGCACAGTCCTGTCACCTCCTAGAATGCACTCTGTCTTCAGGGGTAATAAATACCAATTTGGAACTAAGGCACAATGCTGACCGGCTGTAAAACAGTGAATTCTAGCTAGGATGAAAAATGGAATGGGAAATTACATTTTGGGCCATGAAGCTTTTACCAAACTGTAAGGAGGAGGAAAGGTCATGTTTTCCTTTGAGGCGTGAGAAAGCTTAGTATTTAAACTCCATTCACACATAGCTCTCTTGTAATGCATTACAAAATTCTCAAACACATGAGAATATAATATATTATATGTCAGGATGGGAGTTCTATAAACTGATAAGTTTAAATTAGTTATTTTTCTAATTGACAGCATATAAAAATGAGGCATGACCTTTTTATCTTCGTCTTTATCTTACTTCCAGTCATGTCTTAGACTTTAGTCTAAAGACTCTGTCATTGATCTTCATTAAACATAAAAAAAGTCGGGATTTAAGGGCAAAGTTCTGATTGTGAGGTTAGCCTTTAGTGCTGGCTTGCACCTGGAATTCTTGTCAGTAACTTGTATATATTAGTAAACATCTGTGCAATGAGGAAAAAAATTATCATTGTGCTCATGATAGATGCATCTTTCTTCATTGGAAAAGGTTTGGGGTTTTTTTTGGTTGGTTTTTTTTTCATAATTTGATCCCCATATTTCTTACAAGGTCATGTTCCACTTTCCTAATTGGCCTTAAATTGTTGCTTGAGAAAAATGTGTATATTTAAGGTGAGGATTCCAATAGCTGCGTTATTCTTTTTTCTCTCTGTGAGTTCATATGCATTAAATGTTTGTGTGAGAATGTTTCCCAGATTTGCATGGTACAGGAATCCTGATCAGAAACTGGAGTGATTGTAGACTTGTCAGAGAAACTTTACAGCACTGCTCACCATTCATGTTTTGCCAGACCTCTTCTGAGAGAACCTGTGGATTTAACTGTGCACAGTGGAACTTCAGTCTTTGAAAGAATTTGATGGTTTTATCTATTATATTGAAAGGATTGGATATTTTTTATATCTCTTGTTCAAAAAAGTAATTTGGGCATATATTTCTAAAATCAAGATACTTGACGATCAGTTTGGTTCAAAGATATAGCAGTGACCAAATCCTGTAGAAACATGTGTCTTAAAAACAAGTGAACAAAAAAATCCCACAAACCCTGTTACACTCTAAATCCACAGATAGACATGAACTGCTAATTAATTCTTATCTAACAGAAAAGACTTAAAAACTTGAATGGAACTAAATGTCTGTTACCTCCAGGTATTTAGTGTCTGCTAACAGCCAGTCCTGCTCCTTTTAAAAGAACCTAAGAATAGTTAGCTGTGTTTGGGTTAAACTGCAGCAAAACTGTCTTGAATGAAAAACTTTAAAAAATAGCATTGAGATTTTTTGTTAACACTGAAAGAAGACTTACTCATTCACTTAAGAACACTTCTCAGTGTCAGAGACAGCGTGGTTTCACAAAGGCTTCAAGCTGATACTGCTGCCGAAAGAAGAGCTCTTCTCGTGTGTGCCACAGCGCGCTGGATCCAGGACCTGCTCCAGGGTAGAGCTGTGCCGGGTGGGTTCGCTGCCGGGCTGCACGATGCTTGTGGTGGCACAAGGAGAGGACGAGGAAGGAGCAGTCAGGAAAGGTGGAGCTAGCTTCCCTCGGTTTGTGCTGGTTTAAATTTACTGAACTGTGGCTTTGGAGCCCTTCCATCAGCATGATGAGACAGCTAAACTTCTGGGTGCCGCTAAAATCAGGATCAGAAGTATTAAGCGCAAGCAGCTACGGTTCTCCAAGTTGTTAAAAGTTGTGTTTAAAAACCCTAACCAACCAGACAAAAACCCCCAAATGGAGCAAAGACTAGTTTTGTTTTCATTGCCTGTGTCACTGTCCACTACAGTGAGGGCACGAACAAGTGAATCTTGGTCTTTTATAAAGATATAATTGTGGTGACCAGGAGAATTCACCAGTGCGTTGTGCTGGGGCACATGTAAGGAGAGAGGAGCCCCAGCCCAAAGCCATGTTGCTGATGTTCTTGCAGGGGAGTGGGTGCCCAGCTCCCATCAGCTTCGGGGCAGGCTTAACCTCAGTATTTTGGCCAAGGAATGATGTCGGATAGTTTTAGTGTACCATAATAGTGGGGTTTTCGTTTGGTTTTGTTTTTCTCCTGTCCTCCACCACATCCTTGAAAGAAAACACATGTGTCTTAGGTAAATGTTTACCTACAAAACAGGTCTATAGGCTGTGCTCCGGAACTATAGAGACAGAGCAGAAAGCTGGAAAGAACAGTCCCTGCTCCTCCTCCTGGTGTTGGGAGGTGAGATGGATCTCAAATGTATATTATACCCCAAGGGTGGACAGATGGTTGGGTATTTCTGGTAAGTCTGAGGCCAGACTTTTTTTGTGTCTTTAAGCTTTAAGCTGGGGACAAACTCTTGGGAACAGAGGAGGAACATCAATATCTATAGAAGTTGTGGGTGGGGGTACAAGGAGAGGTGAATTTCCTCTTTGTAGTGGATCGCAGTGGATTGTTTTATAGTCATAGTTCCCCCGTTGTGTTACCCCCAAATTCCTGCTGTGTAATGGCTGATTAGGATTCCTCCTCTAAGCCGTCTTGAACTCAGCACTTCTGGGCTGGCGTTAGTACCCGCAGCACACACTGCCTTGGAGCAGGAGCCTTCTCTGGGGTTCTCAGCTGGCTTCCAGAATCCCAGGAGCTTTTCATTCAGGTTAGCTCTGTGTTTCTTTGCACCCAAATCTCTCCACTTTCTGAAGAGAATAGGACACAAGTGTTGCAGCTGTGTAGCTGTACTGTGTTTCTAGATAAAAGGGTATATCGTGTTTTAGGATTGCCACAGTGTCTTTGAAAAGTTGCTACTACATTTCCGAGCCCTATCACCCTGCCTCTGTAGTAATGAGAAGTCTGGCTGGGCTCTGATTTCTTAACAGGAAAATCAGCCTGGGCTTTATGCGTGCCTATATGCTTATACAGGAAAACATAAACATGTATTTTACATTTATATTTTAAAAGACCAGGATTGACTATTCATCTGCATATTTCAAGTCCTTAGTAGCAGACTACAGGCACATTTTCAAGGAGCTGACACTGCAGAGATGACAGGGTGGGGAGGAAGGATGACGTTGGCAGTCTAGTGTTCCTCTATCTGAAATCTTTCCCTTGTTTTGTGTCTCTCTGTTGTCTTCTTTTATTTTCATGTCAGCTCTTACTTGCTCTAAATCCTCACTTTTTGGGGAAATGATAGTTCAGCCTCCATAGTGTTGTAGCTAATCTCATTTACTCTTGTTTTTAAAAGGAAGGGCTAATTTGAAATGCTGCTCGCACACTGTATGTAGAAGTCGATTGCAGATATGATTACTCTCGATAATGAGAGGATTATGTTACAGGGAATGATCTGAAGTGGTGAGAGCTTTTTACTACTCCTGTAATAGTTATCACGGTTTGTTTTCTGCTTCCCACAACACAGAGTAAGGTAGTATCTGGCTGAAATTCAGTTTACTTGAGGCTTTTCTGTCAGTCTCTTTGCTATGGGGTTTTATTTCATATAAATCACATCATAGGTGAGAAATATATAGTGCTGCAGTTAACTTCTCTGGTTTTTTTGGAGGAACAGGATGGGCTGGTTTTAGCAGTGATGACCTTGCAGGGGCAGACTTCTAGTTCTTCCATTTGGAAATTTGTTTTGTGATTTACAGAACAGTTTTAAGAGTTTTAAAATGGAATGTTGCTGATTGGATTTTCATTAATTTGTTAATAAACGTGTATCTCATATTCATTAATCCAGACAAAAGAGGTATTACCCGCTCTCTGAATATCAAACAGGCAAGTATAATTGAATAGAACTCTAGGATTTTGAGCTGCAATGTTCACAACCTCAGCTGCTATCTCAAGCTTCTAATTCTGTTGTTATTCTGGAAAGCAGAAAGGAGGAAAAGGATCTGGTTTTACCGCTAGGAACTCTTCTCTGTGCTTGCTATTTGAGTTACAAGTGTCTTTGTTCAGGGGACAGGAAAAGGAGGATTTTGCCTGGTGCGATACCATAAACACATTAAATATGAATCATCTTCTAGACTCTCAGTGCATGCGGGTGTCATGCTGAGGAATGTCATTGTGAGCTGTGCCTGGAGATTTCTTAGAAGAAATAATTGTGCCTGAAGCTTTAATAATGTCTTCTACACGATATTTTTAAGCTCTAGTTGCGAGGAGGGCTGCTTGATTCTCTTCAGTTGGTTCTTAATGGTTGAACAAATTTTTCGTGTTGATCATGACACATTGAACAAGTGCTTCAAAGTGCTTAAAATTCAAACTGCTGGTTTAAGTCCTTTCTCAAAGGGGTTGTTCTAGTTGGTAGGTCAGTGCCTTGTTCTTGCCCTTTGGGGATGATTCAAGAGTATGTTTGACCATGTGCTTTAAACAAGTGTTTTCATCTTTTACCTCCAGTACCAGGAATGCTCAAACCTTCTGAATCCCAGTGACGGAAGCTGTTACAGAAACTTGCTTCTCTGCTTATCATTTGTTTGTTCTTTCCGTAGCGGATCTTGGAATGAGCTGCTTAAGCTTGTTGATGCTCTCTTAAGCTGCTCTCCGTTTTCCACAGAGGTGAATATATATCTTTCCGTGTTTTTGTATTGTTCCCCAGGATAGTATTTCCTGCATCATTTCCATTCCGACAGTTTCCAGTTCTTATCTCAAAGTGAATTCTCCACGGAGTGGTGTTCTTGCTGTAACGAAAGGGGAACAGATTTTATGCCACTGAAATGTATTTACAGAACTCTTTTTGCATTCTTTGTACTTGGCTACAATTAATCTGCGATGTTGAATTTTTCTGGCTCCCACACATCTATGTTTGTATCCTGGGAACATATTTGTGAAAGGGCAAAAGTTTTACCTTTTTGGGATCATGTCAATTTTGTGCTCCTTTTAATTAAAGGGACAAACTACTTGTCCCAAACAGTAGTAATTGGCTTTTTGATCAGATTTGTCATTGAAATACTTGCTATAAGCACTTTTGGTCATTTTAATTAAGAAAATAAGGCTTTGTTTCTCAATTGCTATTGTAGAGAAATGGATAGAACTATTTGAATCATCTGTGGGGTAGAGCCTGGGTGCTAAGGGGTGTGGGTCATGTTTTCTACTGCCAAGTAGGGCTTTTTTATCGTTCTCAAGCTAAAGATTCTAATAAAGTTTCAAAATGGAGATGTGGGGGTTTTTTGTTTCAGTTTGTTTTTTTTTTTCTGAATAGCTAGAGTCAGGCTTCTTGATTTTTATTTTTAATGAAAATATTTTGTCAACTTATCATCCTTCCTGGTGTCATTAGTCAGTTTTTCCTGTTGATGCAGAAATAATTACCAGAAATTTCAAAGGGGGTATCAGTGCTGCTACTAATTCTGTTATCCCAGGCTTATAAGTAGATGTTGTAAACAAATTATCAGGAAAAAAGATTCTTCTTTGTAGTTGCTCTCCAATGCCTGTAAAAACTTCCATTTCTTTGTAGGCTTTTCTCTTCCCCTTCCCACCGCCCTCCCAGTTGGAAATGCCTTCCTGTAATTTCCTACGAGGATGTCTTCCCGGGATTTCTGTCTGCAGTGTGCTTGTTTCGCTCATGTGTCAAATATTTCTTTCTTACTGAATTAATTCCAACCAGATCCTAATGCCCTTTAAAAAGGCATCTTCCTGGGGCTGTATATTAGCACGGTGCCCTGGCCGCTCGGGCTTGTTAGCACTAACGTATATGGGAACAAGTTTGAGCATTAGTCCTGGCAAAAGCGTGTGCCCGAAAGAGCCACGGGGAGCTCGTTGCGTTAGTCTGGCCATCGTTGGGTACGGCTCGGTGGCGGTGGAGAGGTGCGTTCGTCATTCTGAACTGGCTCCTGGTGAGAAGTCATCGCTAGGAAACACGAAATCAAAAGATTTCTCTTACTGCTTCCATTTTATGGAAACTTTTTAGACAACATGTTCTCTACAGCCAGTTAAAACATTGTAGTTGTGTGGGATTGTATGTGTGTTGAATGCATTCCCACTCCTCTGCGTGGAACAGAGCTTCCTTATAAAGGATTATATAGATGTACTCTAGATCATCTCTTTTTTTTTCTGATTTTTTTTTCTAAATTCAGTCTTCCTGAATCTTCTATAGTCAGTAAACCCAGTTTTCCAGAACTGCTCAATCAAACACAAGCTGTTTTATCATTCTGAGAAGACTTTTTTTATGGCAAATTCTTCTATTAAGTGGCTCCTATTCTTACATCAAAAAGCCTTTTTTACTTTACGACAAGAGAATTCCCTGTTCCTTAATGAGTAATGAAAACCCGAGCCACTGAAGGGCAGAAAGAGAGCGATCTTATTGTACTGTTATTTGGGCACCTTTTTGCGGTAGCAGCATCAAAGACTTCATGAAGGCTAAGAGGAGTTCTTAATTTCTTAGGAAAAAACCCAACAGTGTCTCTAATGAACCAAAGAGTCTGTTTCTTCAATCGAAGTGTTCTTTGTCAGACACATCAATCCTGACATCGGCGTCCAGTCACTCTTGGGGTAGCGGGCCATGGGGGGAGCCAAGGAGATGATGGATAGCGCTTGAAGAGAGCAGCTGAGGGTCCTAGAGTTCTGACTTGCCTGTACGCTCCCAGTGGGGAAGGATCTAAGACACATGGAATTGGTGTGCGTGAGCCACTAACAAGTTCTATTTCGATACCTAAACTTGAGTGTTAATTTAATAACGGATGTCATTTATAACAAAACCAGATTGATGTATTTACCCAAAGTATAATGCACTGCTTGGTTCAGCATGTGAATGTAAGGGGAATTTACACTGTTGGGCTTAATGTAAATTAAATTAACCTACCTATCTTGAATCTGAGTGTTTTTAATAACTGGTGAATTGGATTGCTTTATTATATTTGCTGGGATGCTAGTTTTTTTCTCTATTAATACACTTAACTTGCATTCTAGCTTCGCCATTCAGAGACAGGCATCGAGTGGTGGGTTGTGTGACAGTGTCTGTCAATAGTGAAGACAAATAGTGCCAGAGACACTTAACCCATCCAATCTCACCCAGGGTATAGGTCGGTCTTGTTTTCAGACTTCTTCATAAGTCTCTTTCCTTTCTTTCTTTTTTTTGTTTTATTTTTTTTTGTTTTATTTCTAAGTAGTGGATTGATACTGATTTGAAACTAAACTTTTTGGAAAAGTTTTTGACATTACATCAGTAATACAAGAAGAAGAAAAGTAGAAACCCAAGTTTGGCATGTGAGGTGTTGAAAGCAGGTTTGCAGCCACTTTGTAAGTTCTGGTTTTTACCTTGAAAACCTTTGGCAACACAAGGGTTGATGGTGGAAATTTTGCACATAGTATCCTTCCAGTTTTGTTCTGAAATTGTTCTTCTGTGTCCAGTGTTTCAAATAAACCAATTAACACACAAAAGTCTTACCAAGAACATGACATGTTAGATAAGTGAATACATTAACAAATGAAATACACAGGTATACTTCACATATTAAGCTTTTACACCACCTAAACCTCATCCTGTGTGGTGAGTTTTCATTTTTGACACGGAATTGTTTTCTGAAAATAGCCTAGGGATGGTGTGGGATGCAGGCTAGGGGCTGAGAAAAAGGCGAGTTTTTCCATGGCTTTTTGCTGGTCCTGGCTGTTTGTGCACAGCTGGCTGAAAAACTTGTAATACCAAAAATATCTCCAATTTATTGGTGTTCGCAGTCTTAAGCTTTCCAGTCTGGGAGATGACTTGCTTTGCACTCCAGCTGCAATTAAATAAATGAAAAAAAAGTCATCAGGACGCTAGTTGTTTCTTTTTGAGAACTTGGTAATCCTTGTATTTAAGGATCTCTTTGCAAAGAATGAACAAAGATTTCAGGATCGGCTCCACGTAAGTGTTATCTAAAGACAAAACTCCCTTAATGCCAAGTAACGATTTAAAAAAAATTTTTCCTTCTCCTGCCTTTCAGACCTTTTTTTCAGAGGCTGAAGGCATTGCTTGACTTCACAAGATAATAGGATATAGTAATATGTCATTGCCTTAGTTGCTGATTCCAGAGGTAATAAATGTTCTTTATACAGTGCTTTATGCTATTGAAAAGACAAGACTGTGCTGATTTGCTCATGGGGATGCTCTATGTGTTCCCGTAGTCTCTGATCTAATGTTCGCCCGTGATTTCTAGCAGCGTGCATTTGTGCCGCAGCTGGGCCGCATCCCTCCCGCACTGCCTGCCTTTGGTCTGCAGAAGGAACCTGAGTTGCTCAGTCTCCCAGCTGTGAATGTAATCCTGCTCACTGCCTGAAAGGGAGGTGAACGTTGGGGAGCTTTCTGGGAAGCAAACCTACAGATGATGGGTGATTTCTTTGAAATCTAGTCTTGCTAGGAGTAGTGCGGAGTAATTTGTTGCTTCATTTGCACCCTCAACTCCAGCACTAACCACGTAGTTTGTTAGTTCTTGGTTACTTTCTGTCGTTCACTTACCCATTACAGAATTGCTCATTGTTGATGTGTAGATGATGATGTCCGAAACAGAACCAGGGCTTCCTTACGCTGAACCGTTTGATACCGTTCTGCCTGTCTTAGAGAAGGAAAGCTTGTAGGAGAGGCAACAAATTCTGAATTACTTATGTCAGCTACCTGACATGTTCCACTGGTGGCAATGAATAGATGTAGGAGGTTTAGTTTCAACAGTGATCAAAGTTGCTCTAATGTGGAAGTAGTTTTCTTTTCTCTCTCTTTTTTTTTTATTAAGAAAAAGGAAAAAAACCCACCTTGCGATGCTGGTGCACGTTTCATTTATAATACTGTGGCTGCATACTTGCCATAACGTGCACTTGGCTTCTGTTCAGTGTGGTTGCTCTGAAAAGCGATTTTTATTTGGAGGCTGTGTTAAAATATGTTCAGTCTTACATTTCAAAATGTACGTACTCATTTAAACTATATATTTGTCATTGCAAGCACTGTTAAATTGCAGATGAAAGAGCCACCTGTAACAATTCCCCTTGCTGTGTGTCTAAGGAAAGTAACCTCAAATAAAAGAAATGCTTAAACTGGGACAGGCGCGTCTATGTTTCCACTCTCCCTTGGCAGAGCAGCGCCCAGGTACAGCCCTCGCCCCAGCGCCCGCTGGTGATATTCTGCTCATTCTCTGCATGGTGGGGAAACGGCATTCCTCCATTCCTCGCCACCCAGGAGTGCAGAACGCCCTCACCTTTCAAAGCAACACCAGTCAAGACTGAATTACAGAAAACTTTAGAATAAACTTCCCCTCCTACCCCCCAAACGCAGCATATTCCACCAGATCTCCTTTGGGTGGCAGACACGTGTGTGTTGTCACTGGCTTTAGAATAAATTGGTAAAACAAAATGGGAGCCACATAAAACCAGAGTGGTTTATTCGTTAGAGTAGCTTTGTGAATTCTTATTTAATTACTAGTTCAAAGGAAGATGAGTTGGCTAAAGGCCTGCAGACTCTGAGAAAACATAAATCTTACTGCTTTTCTTAGTATTTGCGTAACTTAAAATGTTACTAAAACAATTACTAATTTATCCCCCAAAACAGAGTTTAAATTTGTGTATTTGATTGTTCTAATACAGCCAGTTTATTTCATTGGCTGTAATATTTCATACTTTCTTATATTTTTTTAATTATTATAACTGACTTGTACATGCTTTAAAATACTTGCATGTCTATGGATGGTAATGGCATTCTTCTGAGGGTATGTAAGGCTAAAGAGAGAGGTTTGCTTGCCGTTACTGTTTAGCTTGATATTGCTTCGATAATCGAATCTTATTGTTATGCAGGGGTGTCTCTGATCAGTGGAGGAGAGTATAACCAATTTATGAGGGACAGTATTTCTTTCCTTTTTAAATGTATAAAGGAAAAATGTACACACCTAATCATACAAATACATGTTTTTTAATTCTAGGGAAAAAACCTGGAGGAGAAATTGTTTTGGGTGGCAATAATGATAGCAACTGAATTATTGCAAAATGCTGCGCCCTAAAATACCGACACCATTCCCAGCTCTTTCAGCTTTACGCTGAAAAGTATTTTGTTTGGTGATGGATTTATTTTTTTTCCCTAGGAAAGTGAGGGAAGAGCACAGTTGCTGCATTTCTGGACAGGGTATGCTTTGAACCATTTGATACGCAGGGTCTGCCCAGTCTTTGGCAGACCTGCGTAGGGATTGTCGCTTCAAGTCTTTCTCACAGCTCTTTTGAAAGACCTTTCGAAAACATTCCCAGTATTTGTTGCAAAAAGATAAATCTTTGCTATTCTATTGAAGGAAAAGTCTTCCAGCTCTAGAGCCCTGCTACCTGGTTCAGCATACAGAATTATTTATTTGTCAGTCTTTCTCACGGCAGGCAAACATGAGAGGCACATATGCTGCGTAGTACTGTGCACGATACTCGGTTTCATCCGATACAAGAAGAATCGATTTTTAAATGGGGGAAATATTGCTGTTCAGTAATCCCGTTCTGCAGCGTTACTGCTGTCTGCTCCGTGTATTCCGCTTGCCAACGCTCGCACGCAGTGTATATGCTGTATGCATGCTGCGTGTTTCTGGCTCTTTCTGTTTGAGAGTCTAAATGACAAATGGGAAAGAATTCTATTCTAACGAAACAAAGTAAACATCCCAAATAGCAACGATCTCTCTCAACTCAAAGTGGCTGCAAATCAGCTCCTAAATATTGTCACTGAAATAAATATCTAGATTTAATAGTTCTTGCCAATCCTATAAATGTTTTTGAGAAAAGCATTGCATTAATGCATGATATAGAAAGGATAAATTTGCCTTTAAATTGGAATGCAGTTCGAAGTGACTGAATTCTCCAATTTCAGCCACTGTATTTGCCAAAGAACAAACTGGGAAATGGAACTGGTATCATTCATCTGCTCCCGGTTCACTGGGAGGTTCAGGGAAGGGACTTCCCATGAAGAGAAAAGCAGAGTACCTTATCGATGAACTCTAATGCCCGCTAAATTTTACAATCTGAAGTTGCGTAGGCTTACTTTTAAATTCATTTAGCACAGAAAAGCTGTAAGAAACAATAATGGTTTAAAGGTCCTTTATCATCGGTCATTGATACCCCTGGTACTAGCAAGTAGGGAGGCTTACTAAGTTTTGCTGTTAATTAAATATATATATATATATCATGGTTGAGCATCATTCTGTTACTTTGAAATAGCTTAAACTGGATAAAATAGTTCAACTATCTCTAAAGTTTTTAGACTTGAGAGATAATATTTTGGGTTTTAAAAAAAATCCCAAACAACAAAAAGGAAAACATTGTGTTCCTCTTAATAGTAGGTATTACCTCTGTGGCACCAGTAATTAGCTGAACAAACATATTGTATAATGATGTATACATTTTGGAAACAAATCGTACATAATATTAGATTATCTCTAGGCTTCTGGTTTATTGTGTGAGGTGTGGTCAGTAGCACAGAAATACAGAAAACAGCATCTCCCCCTGGAAGTTTAAATCTGAATATAAAATTCAGTCAGTTATTCTGCAGTGAGCTGCAGCTGATTTAAATAACTCAATAAAGGCCTCTGGCTGTCCATACTGCTTCTCACCAACGTTTTCGGCTACGTTTTCAGCTGATTTGTCCATTAAAATTCTTAAGTGGAAGTGATGATGATGTTCTGCAGAAATCTTCAGGGTTTTAATCATGTAGCTGTCCTTTCCTGCTTCTAAGCCAGATCGATCGGTGTGGCCTCCAGAGAAGTCACAGCCCCGTTGTTTAAATATTCTGCTTAATGTGAGTTTTTGAGAGGTCTGTCCCAAGCTGTCTGTATGCTCGGGGGACTCGGCTAATAAAGCCTGAGACGAGTCAGTCTCGGTGACCAAGAGAGTCAAATTGCAGAAATTTCATGTCGTCTTGTATCAGCGTGTCACCAGTACAGATGTTTCATCCCTGTTTTAAACCTTCAAAATAAACAGCTATGTCATAGTGACTGATACCAGTTCCATTTTGCCTACCAGCTCAGTTGATTTTATATTTTATTTCTCATTGATGATGGAATAATCAGCAGCTCTTTTTCTCATTTATTTTCTCATATTTTTATTCCAGGATTTGCCTCTGAAGCAGGGAGTGTCTGCATTAAAAATGACCTGTAGTTCTCTGCTTCATAGGTTAGAAACTTATTTTAATATTTTGTGGCTAAGCACAGTCCCGTCTTTTTCAAAAATAAAAAAATTCCAACAATAAATGGTTTAATTGGCATCGAATGTGGATTATAAGCATTTTGCATTGGGGCTTCCATTATTTTAGATGAAATGGCTTCTACACAAATAACTAGTCCAGCTGAGGCAATGAAAGCTCTGTTTACTTGCAGCCATTTTTATGAATTAACATTAAGTTTTAAAACAAGTTGATTACAGTGGATCATACTAAGTCTTATTTGGACATTTCCAAAGTACCGTACTGGCTAGGCTGTACTGCTTTAAGCATTTACATTCTAAAACTTACCCAAATTCCAAATATTTGTTGGGGGAAAGCAATCGGTTCATAAATCACTTTATTTCAATGGGACTGCTATAGCCAGCACACACAGAACCATGTATCTTGTATTTACTTCTGAATTATACACCGCAGATGCTTCTTCAGCTCCTTCCTCTTCCTCCATGGGCGGTGCTTGCAGCTCCTTTACCACCTCTTCCAGTCCTACCATTTACTCTACCTCAGTCACCGACAGCAAGGCTATGCAAGTGGAGAGCTGCTCCTCAGCCGTGGGGGTAAGTACCAGAGGGGTAAGTGAAAAGCAGTTAACCAGTAACGCAGTCCAGCAGCAGCAGTCAACGCCGAAGAGACACACAGTCCTGTACATCTCGCCACCACCTGAGGACTTGCTGGACAACAGTCGGATGTCCTGCCAGGATGAGGGGTGTGGATTGGAGTCAGAACAGAGCTGCAGTATGTGGATGGAGGATTCACCCTCCAACTTCAGTAACATGAGTACCAGTTCCTACAATGATAACACTGAGGTGCCACGTAAATCGCGCAAACGAAATCCAAAGCAGAGGCCAGGGATCAAACGTCGAGATTGTGAAGAGTCCAACATGGATATATTTGATGCCGACAGTGCCAAAGCGCCTCACTATGTCCTTTCTCAGCTCAGCACGGACAGCAAAGGCAACTCAAAAGCAGGAAATGGGTTGGTATCTGCTTTTTTTTTTTTTTTTTAAAAAGTTCTATCGCCATATGTAAAACCAAACTAATAAAATTCCCCCCACCCCTCGTCAAGTGTTCTACTCAGGTTCTCACATAAATCCCTTCCCTTCTGTGCTGTTCCCTTTTGCGTCCTAGCCCACGATAAGTTCTCATTAGACTTGTTAATCTTCACTGAGAAGATAAAGCTAAACTTTCCTGCAACAATTGAACGCAGCAATGATGAGCTCATCCATATTCTTGTTTAAGTGGAATTCCTAAAATATTGCACAATTCCATTTATAAAATGGCAATGAAAACATTATTGTATTTAAAAAGACAGGCAGAAGTGGACTGGACGCACCCTAAATCGTAATTTTTTTGCAGGATTTTATGTGAGGATTTCAGTTTGTGCACTTTACCCGCTTCTGTTTGTCTCTCTCTCTATTTATCAAATAGAGAGGGTGATGGGAGTAGAAGTTAATGGCTTGTGAAGATTTCTCATCATTGAGATTAACACATCCTTTTTTATAAAATGTTAAGATGATATGGTGAACCAGATTTTGTTTTTTCTTGTGAATTCACTTCTGTATTTGATTTTTTCAGAAATAAATCTCTAATCCTGTTTCTCTCTGTGCTTCTGGGTTGTGTGCATGTGAGTGTCTGTACGTGGGCACGCCTGGGTGGTGGTCTCTCATCTCTCCCACTTCGCACTGTTCACTAAATGCATTTCAGTAGTTGCTTAAAGAGGAAAAAGTCCATCAGTTTACAATAGTGTGTTGAAACATTGATTTTATTTTATTTCATTTTTTAACTTGTAGCCTCTTCAGTACTTATAAGATGGTCAAGTGGATAGATTGGGCTTTTTTATTTGATTTTTTTTTTTTGAGGGGGGTGTATTTTGTTTCTGTTTTTACTTTTATGTATGTGCTTGCAGTACGTTCTAATGTTCATCACAATAATGGTGAATATTAAAATTTGACTGATGGGAAAGATTATGAACTTCTCATATTCCAAAGGGAAAGAGCCTGGAGTCTGTATTCCCAGGGTCATCACAGTTCCATACTTAAAATTTCCCTGTCAGAAGGTGATTCTGAGAAACTCTCCAGAGTGTGCTGGCCTGGGTACAGCCCCGGGGAAAGCCGAGCTGGCCGGTGCGGGAGCCTTGGCTCTGCCGCCCGCTCCCGTCTCCTCGGACCGCTGGTCCTCGGATCTCTCCTTACGACAGCCGCTCTAAGTGCGACTGCAGTTGTCCAGCATCTCTCATTTTCGCCAGCAGAAATTGATAATAAAGTAAAAGATTAGTACGCAGTTGACCAAAGCAGCGGATTAGCGTGTGTAAAGCAGCTGCTTGGGGCTGGGGAAGCGCCTCCAGCCAGCACAAAGCAGGTCAGCTCTCTCTTACAGAGAGAACGAACTTTGTCGAAAGGCAAGAACGGTATGACTGTAAATGGGATCTCAGGACAGACGGGAGGTTTAGTAAACTCTGGAACAACACGTGTGATCTTGATCTAAAGTGTCCCAAGACTGTAACGTTCCCTGAAATATTAGGGGCTGGCCGGTGAACGTTCAGCAGTGCTGTCAGCAGTGCTCTGTGAACGCAGGGATAGATAAGCGTAATTTTTTTTTCCCAGTGCATTGTTATACAGGTTAGATTGAACCGCAGCAAAACTCTTACGTCACAGAACCATCGATTTAAATACACGCTCTGGGATAAGAAACGGCCAAGATAATAGAAAACTTAATTTTGCTGTTAGAATATGGAGATTTGGCATTACAAATCTAGGGCATAGTAGTGAGGGGTTTTTTAACTTCCCAGCCTGATGGAGTTCAGCCAAGGGAGTTCATTTACTTTTGGCTTCCAGAAAAGAGCAGGGAAAGCACCCTTGCGAATTTGTGAAGTGGCAATAGCGTTTGCCTCAAAAGAGACTTCTTCAGTTGTCTTTAAGAGCTAGGAAGGGAAAGAATATATTCCTGTGGAAACTCTTAGAATCTGTGAAAGCCCTTTTAGAAACGGATGAATTGATGGGGATTTAGGGCAAAGAGTCTGAGGTTTCTGACGTGCTTGGTCTCACTTTGGCTTTCAGGTTCTCCCCGGGAACAGCCCTGGTGCCAGTGCAGGACCAAGCGAGCCTTAGCTCGGGAAATCCGTTCTAGTTGAACCTCAGGGTTCACCACTTGTATTTCTTTCTTAGCTTTGAGGAGACACTGTCTGGTAACAGTTAAGCTAATAAATGAATAAATTTGTGCGTATGAAATATTCTACTATTTATATGTGCATGAATATTAGTATTATAAATAAACTAAGTGATAAGGATGTGTAAGTGATATATCCTTGTAATTTGAGAAGACACCACTGAGGTGGTCTGGTGAAGGCTTTACAATTGCTTTCGAGTTCAGCTAATCTGATTGAAAGTAATAATTGTTTTAGGTTTCTAGAGGGAAGACTTTCAAAATAATTGTCAGGCAGCATGTCTTTACATAGATATGACAATGTATAAAATATCACTGTGTTGACAATTGAGGTAACTTGGGTTTTACAAGTACTGTCGGGAAAAGCCAGTTGTGTCGGAGAGGCCGAAGCATTAATGTCGCAGTGCCCAAACGGGGCATTTCGAGTGTTCAAAGTGAATTGCGTTTTGATGGCTGCCTCTAACGCCTCCCTTCAAAATTCAACATCACCGCAGTCTCCTGTATGAATTTACAGAGCTGGAACTTCCAAGCATGCCCAGGTCAGGCCAAGCAATCCACGCGGTGTTGTTACACGGCGTTGTTACGCGGAGCGTTCTCCCGTGGCGTCGCGGTGCCCAGCGGAATGCGGCACAGGAGGCACGGCCCCCGGCACGCCGTTCTGTCCGACGCCATGCTCTGAGCAGTCGCTCAGGCTGCCCAGCACTCCTTCCCGCGTTCCCTCGGGGAACCTAGGGGATTGTAGCTGTGTGATATAAAATTCTGAGTGAGAGAGAGATGCTGAACGTTAGTGAATGTATTCCTTTTAATTACTGTCCATTGGAGGAAGAATAGAGAAAGTGATTATCTAACAAGCAAGTGGTTTTGCTTAACTTGCACAGGAGCGAAGAGCTTGGTGGTGTTAATTACAGTTTGTTTAGCGTATCGGAGGTTTTGTATATGCTACATTGAAGAACAGTTTTGTCCCTTTTATTTTCCTAAAAGAAGATATATTTTTACATAGCATTGTTATTTTTTTCAAACGGCCTGTTTGACTAGACTGTGGCAGAGTAATCGGGACTCCTTGCCAGAAAGATGGTACTCACAGTGGTTTTTTTATACTAGTTTCTTATCTAGATCCTGTTACTGGGTCGAAGATGAGCGTGCAAGGCGGCCAGGGCTGCTTGGGGAGGCTCGCTGGGCAGTCTGTGGTGAAGTGGTTAACCTTCACGAACAGAAAAAACACGAATGAAATTCTTACGGAGCTCAGACCTGGTAACAGCTAGCGGTGTGCATTTTAACCCTTTGGTACAGGTGTTAAAAGGTTTTGGAAGGCTTTGCAGAAATAAGAGCGTGGCAAATGGGACTTTCTGGGGTGTGAGATGTGGTGGAGTCTGGGAGCAAAGTGCTCCACCTTCCCTGGGGTAGGAGAAGGCCCTTCTGCAGGCGAGGAGCTGAAGAAGGAGGGGATGACTCGGTATTGGCGTGCTGCCTCGTGCCGTTCATTGCACAGCAGGAGGTTTAGGAAAGGTCTGAGAAGGGCTGGTGGTAGGAATCCCTGGTGGCTGGGAAGAGAGCACGGTGGGTACCCCAGCCCTTGGGTCAGTGGCAAAGCTCTCGGCAAATGATTGTGAAGAAAAAGCATTTCTTTCACCCTTCTCCCCCAGAAGAAAACATCCTCACTGAATTAGTTCCCTATGTTGCACATTGAAGCAGGATTTGGTTTTGAAGCAATTCACACCTGCTATTTTAAACTGCTTTCTTCAGAGCCATTAGCTGTTAGAAACTACTTTTTGGTAGTAAAAAAGTATTACATTTGCACAAATTCACTGAGCCCTTTCCCTGCCTGTACCGTTTGCCGTGGCATGTTTATGGTTGCTAGTGTTCAATGAGTTTGTTAGACTTCAGGTTCATTATACAAACCTGCTCTGTATAAGATCGAGAGTTATTTTCCATTGTGCTTTAAGGCGAACGCAAATCGATCGCATGATGTTATACTTTGGAGGGCTTCTTCATTCAGGTTTTAATTATGGAACTGAACACCAGATACAGTACGTCTTAAGGTACGCACCTGGAAAGAAACAGTCCTTTGGCATACGCTGCAGATTTAAAATTGGTGCGATTTTGTCAGAGCTTTTTACAATAACTAATTTGTTTTTAACATAAATTTATCAATCGGTTTTGACAGAAATTAGTATTTGAGTTTGCATGGATATGCAAGTTGAGGCGGAGACAGGCATGAGGCTGTTTTCCTGTTTAAAGGAGATTCATTTAACCTTAAATCCATTCAGTGTGTGTGTGTACATATGCATATTTGTTACAGAAGCGAAACAGCTTATTCAGATAATAGGCTGTATCACATACTATGAAAAAGCAGATTACGAGCCGTCTTCTGTATGTTAACATAGTTTAATGCTAATTGCTTTTCCCTTCCTTTATGTTTGCTCTCTGAAAAGCAGTTCCTGTTCGCACTGGATGGAGGAGGCAGGGAAGCACCGTTCCTCTTCATCCTGCAGGTTTCCTTCTCTGTCTGAAAGAGAATTCCAAAGTTTGCTCTCGACTATAAATCTTCTATCCGTTAATATACCCTCTTTATCTTTTTAGCTTTTTGGTGATTTAGTCTGCTTTTATTGGGGAGCTGCTTATAACATCCTTTTAATGGTCTGCTTTGACTTCCCAGAGCATCTGAGAACCAGAAGGGAGCTGGAGGGAAGAAGACCCCAATGTTGTGTGGTCAGTATCCGACTAAGAGTGAGGGGAAGGAGCTGAAGATAGTGGTACAGCCGGAAACCCAGCACAGGGCTCGTTACCTGACTGAAGGCAGCCGAGGCTCGGTGAAAGACCGGACACAGCAAGGCTTTCCAACTGTAAAGGTAGGCTGTGTAGCGTTGGGTGGTGCGGGGGTTCCTTTCCGAGGGATGCTTTAGTGGAATGGGAGCTGGTTCAGTTCAGGCAGGCCTAGGATCTCCGTTTTTAAGGGAACTCTGCAGTCTCTTTGCTGTAGAGACTGTACTGTATCTCTTCTTGCAGGTAACGAGTATCTGCGTCACAGAGTTACCGGGGGAAGGAAGCTTTATGTCAAGGCAATGATATATAATCTGTGATGCGTGTCCTGTTAGACTCCAATTATACGAACTGTGCAAATAGACGCTTGAGGCATGCAAAGCGAGGATAGTGAAATGCCGTAACTGTTTGATTGCTGATGACAGTGGGTCATCATTATGCCTTATTGGTAAGGGCATAAAACTGCATTTCATTTAAAAAAACCCCAAAGTGTTAATTTTTTTGGTTTGGTTTGTTTTGTTTTGTTTTGTTTGTTTGTTTGTTTTTTAATAAGAAGTGTCTGAATCCACATATCCAGTGTCTGCCTGTCAAGTAGAGTCGTAAAGATCTAGCTGAGGTGTACTTTATGGGTCGTACTGCTCAGTATGGTTAGCAGTAATGAAGTAGTGGGTTAGTGGAACGGAGGGAAGAAAAGAGGAAGCAGTTGTATGGACACTTAACAAATCAGCCCGTTTCCAGTACGGACTTTGATGCCGTGGAGTTCAGGTGGCGATGGTGACTTGCTCTAGGGCAGGGATGAGCGGCACACGGGACTGACTGGTGTCCTCAGTCCTCTGATGAAGGGGAGGGATCTGAGTAGAGCAGATGCGGTCAGGAGTCCAGGGCCTGGCTGCAGAGCTGGTTTCTCCAGCAAGCGTTTAGCTTCTTTGTTCGTCTTGCTTCATTTGGAGCGGAGAAAAGGACGACTGATGCAATTCGCCTTACTCAAAGAGGGGAGAATAGCTGGTGATCAGGCTTGGCAGCCTGGTGAGGAGGGCTTTACTGTAAGTTCGTCAGAGGATGGGGACTGAAGCCCAGACGAGAAGGAGGAGCTACAAATGGAGGAGAAACACGAGGAAGAAGGCTACAAAGAGTTCTTTCACATTCCCACTCAAAAGGGAGAACATTCAGAGGCTGTTCTCCAGTGACTGCACGCTAATGCACAGTGTGAATTTGCAGTCTTGTTTCCTCTCTTGTGTAGTCCCAGGGCTGTGACTTGACTGGAATCGCAGAGACGTGGGGCAGCGAACATGGCTGGAATGCTGTCAGTGCAGCAGCTGCTCTGAAAGAGGAGAGGACATCGTGTGTCATAAGGAGCTCCTGGACTGCACGGGCCTCCAGCGGGAAATTGGAGAGTGGCCTGTTGAGATCAGAGGAGGGAAGAAGCTCAGGGCTAATGCTTTGGTGTCTGTTACAGACTGCCTCCCTGAGAAGATAATGGATGATACTTTCTATAGGTAACTAACGGGAGTCTCCTGCTCACAGACCTCTCCCGTCGGGAAAGGTTTCAGCCATCTGCAAGGATGGCTACTAAGAACTTCAGGACTGTGCTGTGAGGGTTTCCTAGAGAGGTTTACCAGAGGAGTGATGCTGTACCTGACTTACAGAAACAGAAGAACTGATGTCAAATATGATCACAAAGGTTGCAGCGACCACAGTACGAATGTGAGAGTGGACACCGGACTGAATACAAGCCAGCATTGCACATTGCTTGGAACTAAGGCAAACGGCATCCTGGTTAGATTGGGAGGAGTGTGGCCAGCAGGTCGAGCGAGTAGGCAACTGTATTTGTTATCATACAAATAAGAAGGATAAAAGACATTTCCTTTCATATTTTTTCGTAGTTATGCCGCTTTGAGAAAGCAGCGAAGCAGTTCTCAATCCAAACTAATGTACCAGGTCCACAAAGAAATGTTTGTGTATGATACAGCCCTTAAAATTTGTGCTGACCACTGCTGACAAAGTATAGAAGTATATTTATCTTTTAAGTCCTGTTTAACAGTGTTAGAAACATCTCCAACACTTTGCTCAGCCCTCCTGCATAAGGTAGAAATCTGGTAAAGTTTCACAAGAAAAGAATCCATTCATATAGTCCTGTTGCTGTGGTGATGTAGTGCTCATACGAATTTTCTTAATGGGCCTTTGTTCATCTGAATTTTCTTTTAATTCCTTTCCCCATTACCCTTTAGCACCCATCAGTGAAGACTCTGTTTGGAAGAGTCTGGTGTTACTGAATTCCTGGAAGCTCAAGCTTGCTTTACCAGTAGGCAAACTAGTTCATACCCTGCAAGGAAAAGTCTGCCAGGGTTGGACAGACAAAATGAGTTGGTGGATTTTCAGGAGATCTGAACTAGGGGAAAGATATATATAATGGACGAGAGGGTTTTTTTAATTTCGTTTGGGGTTTTTTTGGGGGGGTGTTTTAAAGATGGGGAAGAATAGTGTACAAGTGTTGCTGGTTCAGTAGAGATCTGGTGCCTGCTCTTTGGCCAGCCATTCAGAGGCATCACTCTTAAGCAGACTGAGGAGGAGAAGCAAATTCTGTGGCCCTTGAAAGAAAACCATGTTACTTGGTAATTTAAAACTAGAGTCTACAATCAATACGCAACATTAAAATTGTATAAACAAACCTTAGTCAAATGACTTGTCTGTCAAAAGAGTTTATCCCGGATAGGAAGTGTCAGCGGAGGTATTCCGGCTGGCAGCAGCAGATCCTCACGTTTTCTTGCTAACAGTATTGCAGAGCTGGAGCAGTTACCATCCAGACAACGAGAGGTGCTCTCGCACACCTTTTATACCTCCTTCTAACAAGAACACCGGGGAAGAAAAGCAACGGTGGTTAGCTGTGGTGATGCTGTTCCTAGCCAAGGACACCGTGGTGACACGGTTCATTCAGCTTTCCGTGTAAAAGAGATGCAGTGGTGGAATATCCCAGTACCCTTTACCGCCCGCTTCCTTTGATTACCTGGTGGAATTAAGTCTTCTCATTCACTGTTCTCATGGTCTCTTGTTTATTCGTGCTTTCTGGGCTTCTGAGCTCTTTGATGTGACTTATACCTGTCAGGCTGTGCTTCGTACCCGGCTCCTCCAGACCTCTCTTGGCTCTGCCCATCACGGTCCCAGTCCCATCCCTACCTGCTGTAAGCTGGCTGCTCCTTTTGGACTCGAGGAGCGTACTACGATTGTATCAGTATTTGCTGATTTTTTTTTTTTTCCTTTTCTTTTTTTCAAACTTCCGAAGAACTGCAGAACTAAATTTTCTAAGTGTGTCAAGGACGTATCCCCAAAGAGACCCTCTGGAGGATTCTGCTCTCATTTGCATCCCCTTACTAATAAAGGTTGAGCTGCTTTCTGCGAGTATGGACTGGGCTTCCAGGCCGAGGACGAAGCATCACATTGTCACTAGCAACAATTATGGCTTAATGAAAACATTAAAAATACTTGGTTTATCTCCTCCTAGAATGCTGTGGTAAAGAATTTCCATCTCTGGCTTGGGAATTTGACAGTGATCTAGTGTTTCTTTTTACTCAGAGTATTTTTCTTCTATTACCTAAAAAGAGTAAGAGAGGTTACTTTGTAATACCGTATCCAGGTTTACTTTAAGACTTCTGTTGCTTCTACGTCAGAGTAACTTTAGTGTGTAGCACCACAGTGGGATTACGCTAATAAAAAAGTGTTAAAAGGACACAAAGCCTTTTATGCTAGTAATTCAATATTATAAAAGTGAATGCATTTTTCACTCACATGTTCTAGGATAATTATTACGGTTTGCACACTGGATTGCAGGAGGACTCCTAAATCCTGATGTGAAATGTATGTCTGACCTGCTTTTATTTACTATTTCAGTGATTCCTAACACTGTTCATCAGCTTTACCTAGGAGATGTCAAGTTGCCATTTTTTATTTTTGTTTTGGTGCCTGAAGGAAAGCCATGTTTGCATCCTGTTCCTCCCCCTGCTTTCCTCCTCATCCTGTTCTGCCCGACCGGTGGTTTTAGAAGTGTTTAGTCAGTTTGAATCTGGTTTCACCAAGGTTGCAAGGTGCAGCTGGTGTGAAGATGAGATCCTGGGGGTGCAGCGTGCTAATTGATTGATCGCATGCACGTACTGACCAACGAATTCTCATCAAGTTTGGAACAAAGCAAATGTTCTGTTTCTCAGCTGACTGGTGGATGTAGGTGCTGGTGGGGAAGGAGGATCTGGGGAAGGGATGGGGAAATAGTCACGGCTGGGGTGAGAGTAAGCGGTCATATTAGACCTGGAAGTTGGAGTTGGGATAATTCTGGGTGAAGATCAATAGGATTCAAGCTGGTTTAAAAATAAAATATTAATAATAATAATAATAATAATTTTTAAAAAAATCAAGTCACCTGTTTATTAAATGATTGACATGTCTTTTAGTGGAAGAACAAATGACAAAAGGTAAAAAATATTAGCATTTTGTTTATAAACTAGATGAAAAATTTTTACTCCTCCTTCCCTTAGGATTGTTTCCAGCGACACTGGGAACAGATTCACTTCAAATCCAGCTGCATAAAATGTTTCCTGTTTTAATTAAGAGGCATTGCTGACCATCTGAAGTTGTGTCACTGTGTTTCAGCTGGAAGGTCACAACGAGCCAGTGGTGCTGCAGGTATTCGTGGGCAACGACTCCGGTCGAGTGAAGCCGCACGGGTTCTACCAGGCCTGCAGAGTTACGGGGAGAAACACCACTCCCTGCAAAGAAGTGGATATAGAGGGGACTACTGTTATCGAGGTCGGCCTGGACCCAAGCAACAGCATGACACTTGCGTGAGTAGCTTTTTTGTTTTAAAGTGCTTTCATTTATTAGCTTGTTTTCAGAAACTTGATTTTCCTTTTTTGATTGGATTGGTTATAGTTAAAAGACTGGAAAATCTTGGCACACACCAGGCACTTAGTGAAGCTGTGTGTATAAGAAAAACTTTTAAATTGCATTCTCAGTTTGTGTCTATTGTACTTCATGCTTAATCCAGTCTCTCCTAAAACTTTATCAGTTAACTTTGTTACATTAGTTTCCTGTTCTGTTTGAACAATAATGTGCATATTCAAGCATTACGTGAACTATAAACTGGTCGCTGTTTCTGTTAGTTGTCTTGTCTTTTAACAAGTACGGACTTGCTAATTGGAGGAGGGAAGGAGAATATTGGCATCTTCAGATCCCGTTAGGCTCAACAGGCCAGGAGTTGTGGATAGTGAGACCAAACTCTGGCTTTTCTCCTCTCTTGCTTCGCGTGTTCCATTTCTGTCATTTCCACCGTGGAAGCCCCTGCTTTGCAATCGTTCCAGGGCTTATCCGGCCAGGCATAGGCAACGTGTGGACACAGGTTACGGATACCCCTGCAGTAGGGTTTGGAGCAGGCGGCCTCGTCTGCCTGTCTGGTTCGGATCTCCCAAGAAACTTCAGATATAAGCGGTTCCCTAATAAGCTTTTTGCATGTGTCTGAATATAGAGAAAGGGAGTGATCTTCTTTCAAAGTATGCATTTCAGTAGAACGTCTTTTTTTTTAAGGGGTACGTGGTTGAAAGCTGCCACTCTTCCCTTAGAAGCTTGTTGTGTTTCAAGAGAAGAAACATTTCTTCAATTTACAGTGTCTGCTTCTTAAGCAGGATAATAGTTTGCTAATAGAATGAATCATTTTGACTTTTTAAATATAAAATATATTCCCATGATAATTTTGGAAACAATTTTGTAATTGTCCTCAAGTGTTAATGTAAAACCATGTAAGTATAGAGATACTAGAAAGATGAATTTGGAATTCTCTAGGAAGAAAAGTTTGGCCTAGGCTGTTTTCTCAAAAGATACCTTGATGTCTCAGAAGAAATCTTCCTAATAGTTCAGTGATGCTGGGGCACCTCTCTGCTGATGGTAATGCCAGTGTCACCTCCTGACCCCCGCTCTCCTCCTCGCTGCTCCTGGCTGTTGCTCCCTGGCCCTCACGCAGCATGAACATTTGTTCTACTCAAATTAGATATCAGCTGGTCCCTGTACTTTTTGGATGTAGGGCCTAAGATCCTGGCAAACTTACAGTATTATTCTTCTTAACACATCAGGCTGTGTTTGGGGTTTTTTGTTTGTTTTTTTTTTGCTTGAAATCATTTTGCATCTGGCATGTCTTTCTGAAAGGTAGCACTGCATCACTCTCTCACCCAGGCCCTGTATACATTTCCCATAGGACCACAGTTATGGTATGACATATCTATCCCTTCCAAGTTCCACTGAGCATAAAAAATAATATGACTACAGTAAGTTTTCTTCTCCTGCTGCTTTAAGTGAATGCAGAATGTTTTTTAGTAATAATCTTCCAAACCCAGATCTAGTCCCAGGAATGGAAGAATGGAGATCTGTGATTATAAATTGAATGCTTACCAGAATGAGTTTGTTACATTGCATTTTCTGTTTTAGACATACTACTTTCATATTCCTTCCTCCCGTGATTCAGCATCCAAATTATGCAGGGATGAATTGAAAACCGGGCTATATAATGAAAAAGGTCACGTAGAGATTTCATGTAAATAAAAAAATTATTCTAATAATATTTCAGTAATTACTTCAAGAGTTTTGACTTTGTGGCTTGTGTAACTAGTTGAAAGATTATTAAAGATGCCGAACTTCTTAAGCTCTATTAAACTCTTGACTGTTTTGTGTTGTTAGGGTTGATTGCGTGGGAATACTGAAGCTGAGAAATGCTGATGTTGAAGCTAGGATAGGGATTGCTGGTTCCAAGAAAAAAAGCACACGTGCTAGGCTGGTATTTCGTGTTAACATCACTCGCAAGGACGGTTCAACTTTGACTCTTCAAACACCTTCTTCCCCAATTTTGTGCAGTAAGTATCAAAATACAGAGTCGGTATTAGATCTCTTTGGGTTTTAGTGTGATTGCCATAAAGTGCCTTGGGGGAAAAAAACCCACCTCAACGTTAATCTGTGATTGTTTCAGAATCTATATGGCTACGATCACATGGATTGACTTTTATTTGGGGTGGGGTGTTAGTTAAATGACTGACCAGTATTTAACAGTAGTTATAACTTTTATTAAATGAATGTTTGCCTTTTTTTAAAAGGTCAGAATTTGTTTTATGATTGCTTTGAATTTCCTGTATGACTTTTTGATACATATTTCTATCTCTTCTGTATTGTCACGTTCATCTGTGAGCTTTCAGGGACAGAAGGGACCCCCAATAAGTTAGTCAGCATGGCTCTTCACGCTTGTGGTAGTTCCTTGGGCCAGAGGCTGAATCTGTTCTGGTTTGAGACTTTTTATAGCTGGTTATTAAAATGCTCTGTTTAGCACTGAGCACGGGTGGCTGCGTTGGCTGTTTAGGTTATGCTGAACAACTGGGAACGTGAAATCAGAGGCGGCTGCAGTACATCGGGCTGCCTGTGCCTATAGACTCCCTAGTGACTTCCAGTTACGGGGAATTCTGCTCAGCTGCCAAAGAGAAGAGATAGGGATGGGATTATTGATACTTCTTGATGAAGACGACGATAAAAGCTTTTTCTCCATGCGTGGAACACAGTAGGATTATGCAAGCTCCTGGGCGCTGGTGCTGTGCTTTTCCCATTGTATAAAATAAGTTAGTGGGTTTGGTTTTTTTCTAAACACTGTCAGTACCTATTGTGTCAGGGCTCCTACTCAGCTCACCAGAAACCGCAGCTTTGTTGCCAGCAAAAGAACAGATTGGGAGAGGAGATCATCAGAAACACGTGAGCTTCCCCATCAGATACCACCACGCGAGTCCAGTGCTGCAGGCAGCAGGCGGTTCGGCAGATGTGCCCTGCAGCCTGTCTCTCCCTGCGGTATCCCGCTCCTACGGAGCATCCCTTTGCAAGGCGTGGGGAGCAGGAACGCTGTGGGAACCCCGGAAAGGGAACCAGAGAGGCGTCGACACGGGAGGACTCTCCTCCTCTCTTCAGCCATGCTCTGTGCTTTAGGCAGTAGTTTGATGTTTGGAAAGGGCAGCTTGAGGCGGTCCCGTCCCTCTTTTTTTCTTCCTCCTGCTGCTTTTTGCTAGATCTTTCTTTTTCCAGTGTTTTTTAAACACCAGAAGTGTTTAAAACACTGGTGGAGTTCTCAGATTTTTGCATTTATGTTGTTGGGAAATACGTAAGTACATTTGTTAGAAATCTTGTTGTCTCTGTAGCTCCATTCCAGTCAGTGTAGCATTGTAGTATCTGCTATTAGTTAATTTTAAGATTTAAGAAAAAACCCACTTTCTATAAAATCTCCAAAAACTATTTCTGTATGCATTTTGTTTGTGTCATTAACTTACTGGTTAAAGATAAAATTATTTAAATCACAGCAGGAACAGGAATGGAAATCATGTGTTGTTTTCTTAAACACATAACAATCCAAAACTTGCTGTTGAAGTAGAAGCTGAGAGCCTGAGATGTTTTAGAGACTGATTTAAAAATAGGCTGTTTACCTAAAAAAGCTGGATTTGATGCACTTTGTGCTTAGCTTGTTGGTAAGGCTGTTCCAGTGTTGGTTTGTGAGGGTCATTGTAGTCTTCATTCTGTTTGTTGAATGCATCCATTTATACCCATAATGTTGGCAGCTATGTTTTGAGATATGGGCAGTGAGTAAAAAGCAGAATATGCGAGAGTGATGACGTGCTAAGGGATGTTTGAAGAAAAGGAAGAAGGAAATAAAAGTTTTCCTTCCATAAATAAAGTTCTAAAAAACCCAAAATACAGTAAGGAGTGAATTGGTTCAGTTTTTAGCAACCTGGGTTTTGGCAATTGATAAGAAAACCTTCCTAATTGTGTACGTAGGTAAGAGATTGCCCAGGAATGCTACAGCATCTCCATTGCTGGAAGTCGAAAACAGAAGCAAAATACTCTGGTTTGACTGGTGTCTGTGGGGAAACCTGGTCATGATGTAAAGGTTAAGAGGGGAATTCTTGAGGCTCTTCCCAGGCTTGCTTTCCCGGATTCTGTGCTTCTGCTGTCTTGATTTTCTCTGAGGTTACGGTGACTTGCAGCAGACCGTAACCAACCAAGTAGCACTGGTACATATATACTGGCTGATTGATATGGCATACAATGTCATTAAGTTATTTGTTTATATAAATCATCTCCTCCCGCACATTACATCTGGTTTGTTTGCTGCATACATCTCATTACAGACGTGTACTGTACCTTCTCATAATAAGGTTTACATTGTCGCTCATCAGAGCCCGTTTATGTTGTCTTTTACAACTAATTTTGCTGTCAAAGTTTCAATAATGTTCCTGAAACCATAGGGAAGCCATGAAGTAGATGCAGGCTCTTTATTTAAGGTCTACGTTTTAAATAAGCTTTGTTAACTCGTTAGCAAACTGAAATCCAGTTACTCTTTTCAGAAGCTCATGTGCCTTGAGCATATTTAGTAGTTGCGTAATGGTTGCCTAGGAACCTGCTGCAACAGTTGTAGAAAAATCCTTTCTGAAAGGTCATTAAATAATTCAGAGTGTTACAGTATGTATCTTCTATGTAGTAAGCCCAGAGAATACTGTTAAATGCCATGTAAGTGCAAAGCACAAGTACAAGCTTATGCCAGTAGGATTTTTTGCTGAATAGAAAAGGTGGTTGAGAAACCTTTATTAGAAACTGGAGTAATTTGATAACATATTAAATGTGACAAACTCAAAATACATTATTTTAAAATGTACATCTGTATTTAAATCGTCCTTGGTGCTCGTTTTCATGTAACACACACAGTCTTACTTGATCTATGCTGTAAGAAGCATAGAAATAGTTTGCAGCAAAGACAATTTGTAATACGTGTTACCTAAACCATCACCTGAATCACTGGCTGAGAGGCAGAGGTTTCCAGGGACGTGTATCTGTAAGGCCCGTTTTCTTTGCTAGTTTATAGGATGTACGTTGCTATAATCCCCAACTACAGAGATGTGACTCTTGCCAGGGTTTGCATTAGCTGATGCGCGTAGGTCTAGAACGTCATAGACCCACAGAATGTGGGAAGGGACCTGAAAGACCAGCTACTTCAGGACACCCACCGCTGGACCAGGTTGCCCAAAGCCCTGGCTTGGTTCTTGCACCAGCCAGAAAGCTATGTCACGTTAAAAATATCTGTAAAAAACCGGGTAATATGGGAGTTACTACTTCACCCTTTTGCATCGCAGAATAAACCAAGCTTCGCACCAACCATCCTTTTAGCTTAAGGATCAGTTTGGAGGTGTGCTTCAGCTGACGGGTTTGTTTATAGCTCTCTGTGCCAGGAAATGGCAGAACCAAACTTTCTTCTCTCCTGAACGCTTCTTGGGCTTTAGCTCAAACACTGAAAATTTTGTTTTGAAGATTTAATAAATGCAGGAGAAAAGGGAAAAGATGATTAGTATGTCATTTACCTAAGTGTGATTTTATGAGGTCATTGCATTTGGTGAGGAAGTAACAGAAACAGTTATCTTCTGAAAAGTTTTGTCATGACTCATGTAGTAAAGGAAGAAGCTCAGGAATTACTTCGTTCTTTCCTTTTTAATCCCGTAAGTAAAAGCTTTTTTTTTTTTTGATGTTGATATTTTCATGATTTCAAACCATGGTTTTTTTTCAATTGCAGCTCAACCAGCAGGAGTTCCAGAGATCCTAAAGAAAAGTCTGCACAGTTGTTCAGTGAAGGGTGAAGAGGAAGTTTTTTTGATTGGCAAGAACTTTCTAAAGGGAACAAAAGTGATTTTCCAAGAGAATGTTTCTGGTTAGTGTGAAAGCCATGATAGCTTGGAGTGCCGAGGAGAGCATGTTTGGGTTATGTTGGTTGATCAGGTTTAGTTGTAGAGCACAAACGGAGAAGCAGAATCAAAGGCACTAAAATCATAGAATCATAGAATGGTTTGGGTTGGAAGGAACCTCTAAGATCATCTAATTCCACCCCTGTGCCACGGGCAGGGACACCCTCCACTAGCCCAGCTTGCCCAAAGCCCCATCCAACCTGGCCTTCAACACTGCCAGGGAGCCAGGGACAGCCACAGCTTCTCTGGGCACCCTGTGCCAGGGCCTCAGCACCCTCACAGGGAAGGATTTCTTCCTAACATCTAATCTAAATACACCTTCTTTTAGCTTAAACCCATTACCCCTTGTCCTGTCACTACACTCCCTGATAAACAGTCCCTCCCCAGCTTTCCTGTACGCCCCTTTAGGGACTGGAAGGCTGCAATTAGGTCTCCGCGGAGCCACCTTTTCTCCAGGCTGAACAAGCCCAACTCTCTCAGCCTGTCCTCATAGAAGAGGTGCTCCAGCCCTCTGATCAACTTTGTGGCCCTCCTCTGGACTCACTCCAAAATAAATTGCTTTATATGGCTGTGCAATAAACTATGCTTTTTAACTTTCATTTAGATGAGAACTCTTGGAAGGCAGAAGCTGAAATAGACATGGAATTATTTCATCAGGTACTTCTGTTGTCATTGTTACCACCACAAAAAGACTCCGACTCTGTCTCCAAAGAAAAATCGAATAAGCCTTTCCCCCTTCCTGTGCATTTCTAGAACGAATATTCCTTTTCCTCAAATAAATTCTTTAGTGAGTCTGGTAGGATAGCATTGGTTTGGGTTTGCACAAGTATAATTGCTCAATGTCTAGTTGAGAACTTAGATACCAGAACAGGGCTGTTGTACATGAACTTGGTGAGCAAGTCTTTGCCATTACGTACAATGTAATTAAAAGGCTTAATACGATTCCTCCAGTAGCTTTCCTAAGGACAGATTAGATTACCGCTGAGTGGAAACGTATTGTGTCTGCATACCTGGCTGAATTTCTGTTCCACTTTCAAATATTTTGCAAAATATTTGCTTGTTCTTTTTGATACAACTGTCTTTATGGACTATTGGACTGAAATTGGAGAAATGGAGATGTAAACGATGTCTGACAAATGCCGTCCTGCCCCCAGCTCTGACGGCAGCATTCCACGCGTAGAAAAGATTTCTCGCTTCTTGTGGGATAGATAGCTGGGGAACGGCCAGCCGGTCACTGGTGGCTGTTACTGGTGATGAATGACTGCAAGCCTATTGTGCGATGTCTGCCCAGTGTTAAAGGTGCTTAAGTGTAACACAAAACCGTTCGCACTGGGTACAAAGACCTGATTCAGCAGAACAGGGAAGTGGGGAGTCCAGCAGCGTTTGATGGCAAACTGACTGCAGTTCAGTAAGGCATGTGGGGCATGAGCTTATGTTTGGGGCCTTTGTGTGTCTCTCCTTTCTTCCCCTTCTGTTTAAGCTGTAAGTTGCCACTGAGCATCATATCGGCAGATTATTCACATTTCTAGCACAAGTTAGTTACTGAAAGTGTAACTTGATCATGTTTCCCCCAATGTCTTTGCTTTCTGGGGTGTTTTGTCAGTCTGTTTCTTTTTTTTTTTTTTTTGATGGATGTAAATACAATTAAGGTCAATAGTAGTGAAGTAAGGTTTCTAATATGATTTTAAAATTATTTTTGCATTGCAGAATCACCTTATTGTGAAGGTGCCACCATATCATGACCAGCAAATAACCTCAGCTGTTTCTGTGGGAATATATGTGGTGACCAATGCTGGAAGATCACACGATGTGCAGCCATTTACCTACACTCCAGATACATGTATGTAACACAGAAATCTGGGGGAAGGAGTGGACAGTTTCACCTGCTAAGCATCTCATTTCTGATTTCATAGTATCTAGTCCATACAACAGAACGGTTAAGTAACGTGGATCTTTTCAAACTCCTCTTGCTGGCGAGGTTTGCAATTGTTAAATAATAAAACCTAAAGGCTTGGCTTTTCTCACTTATGTGGCGGGTAACTCACATTTCAGCTGCACGGAGACAGCCGTTCTTGTGAACTACCATCCATTTGTAGTATAGGATTCAAAACGAAGCTGAGTGGGGAAAAGAAGTAGACGTAGTACATAGAGGGCACCAAATACAACCAAAAAATAGCACCAAGCTTTATCCTCAGGAATGGTGAAGTTTGACCGTATCCTGTATTTTAATTTCTCTACAATACATGGTACAATTGCTGACTGGCTCTTTCATTTTTGGAAGTGAAAATGATCTTTCAGGCACTGTGATCGTTGGTGCATTCACAGCCACAAACAGAAAGTTTATGTACAACTCGGAATGTTTCTCTGGGTTTCAAAGAACCTTAGTTTCTTTCAGGTATAAGTAACCGTTTTGGTTTGCTTTGGGGTTTTTTGCTTGTTTGTTGTTTTAACATAAGGAAGCTTTCAATGTGTTTTGTCTCAACAGCTGGTACTCTGAATGTTAACGTGAAGAAGGAAATCTCCAGCCCAGCCCCACATTGTTCTTTTCAAGAGGCTATAAAAGGTACTAAATTGATTCTTATCATTGTTGTTAATAATTTAACTATAAATTCCTACCCAAATTTGGAGGAATGAATGTGAAGATAAGTCTGTGCTTATAAAATCTGGCCATGTTCTTAGAGTGAGGTTTGCTTTCTGGTTCTGAATTCCTTTAAGTATATTTTAACATGAGCTAGTATAGAACAAAAGCTTTGCAAAAGAATATTATAAAAAAAATGATAATTTTGTTTTCATGCCTCAGGCCCTGCTGTCTAATCTTCATTTAATATGCTTGCAAGGGAAGAAGAAAGAGAAAGAAGCCTAAGATGGCAGTTAATGCAAAGGATTTAGAAACTGTGTAGTGTTAATTTAAGCAAAAACCCACATAAAGGTGTGGGGGGGAAGAACCGAGTCCTGGAAAACAGGAATATGCCAACTCGGTATTTTTGGGAAGCTGCCCAGTGGTTTTAGAAGACTGCTTTCAGTGGGTCTAGTTCCGAACGCTGATTCTGGCGATTTCAACTCCCTCCCTTCAGTGAGGTTTTTCCCCGGACCATTCTGTCCATGCAAAGTTCGGCTTTTGTTCTGAGGGAGCAAGTTTTAGGTTTGCCTGGTTTTTAAGTGTGAAGTGAATTGATCCTCCCAATATTGAAATAAAGTAGAGGAAGGAAATGTTTCTTCTTTGATTGTTAAAACTATAGCAGTGTCCAAAGGTTAATGGAAATTTCCATAGCCAGCTCTGGTGAAAGCAGGTTGAAAGGTAAGCAAATTAACAATGTGATCACAAGTTTGATAGGAATCCATAGCTTCAGGTTAAAATTGTGAAGCTCATGTTTGAAGTTAATAGCTTAGTCTTGGCAGGGGATATATTTACAAGTTGACTTTACAACTCGTTAGGGAGGATAATGCAAGATATGATGAGTTTAAACCTGCAGAGAATATTTGGGGGAGAAATACGCAAAAATATTTAGGGCAATGAAACAAGCTAGTCAAAGGGCTCGTAAGACTTCTAGTAGCAAGATTTAAAAGATGAGGAAAATAATAACTGATGGATCAGGGCAAGCCTGTCATCCATCTAATTTAGTATGGAAGCTTAACCAGGGGAAGATACCAACTGTTTCAGGAGAAACATCTGCTGTTCCTAAGAACACAATGTGCTCTTTCTGTTGCTTCACGTCCTCCATTTAATTTATGCGATACATCTTGATTTACTTTCTTGTGTGGGTTTTCTGCTAGCCAGCTCTTTTGTGACGGTTCATTCCTGTACCTGTTCTGCTCAAGGTTGAGCGTGAACCAGAGGTCAGACAGTTCCGTCTGCTTTATGTACTTTGTCTCTGCATATGTCCCAGCCCGTCCTTCCTCACTGTTCTGAAATGATGAAGACCAGGTGGGGACCCAGTGGGCTGCTGCTTCCTTTCTGCTGCCTTTCACGGGGAGAAAATCCTAGAATTCATCATTCCTTAAGTGGCATCATTTCCAGCAGCCAAACAGAATAAACTGTTGTGGCCAGGGACACGTACAGTTACGTACTGGGCTGCAGGGCCTTTCCCTTCCCATCCCAGGCAGCTTTAATGTTTGTCTCGGGAATCTGTGAATATTCTCTAAAAATAATTTAAACCTGCATATGTTAAAAAACCGAAGGGCGGCTTCCCAGAGCCATTACAGATTCTTA